>NW_028327173.1:36995000-37366730 GCF_987537825.1 Furipterus horrens | reverse complement strand
ACATTCTTCCATGGAAACTATTTGGATGATTCAGAAGGCCCTAGCTATGGGCAACTGGTGATTGGCAGCTTCATCACGACAATGCACCCGCTCATGCATCATGTCTTGTGCAGAATTTTTCTGTGAAACATAAAATCACCCAGGTGATTCAGCCCCACTACAGCCCAGATTTGGCATCCTGTGATTTCTGGCTTTTCCCAAAACTAAAATCACCTTTGAAAGGGGAGAGATTTCAGACCATCGATGAGATTCAGGAAAATACGACAGGGCAGCTAATGGCGACTGGGAGAACTATGTGAGGTCCCAAGGTGCCTACTTTGAAGGGGACTGAGGCGTCATTGTCCTATGTACAATGCTTCTTGTATCTTCTTCAAAAAATGTCTCTATTTTTCATTTTTCAAATGTCCAGGCTGGATACCTTCTGGACAGACCTCATATGTATATAAATACTTCTGGTTAAATATAGTGGATTAAAGGGATTTTTATTCCATCTTCTTCTCAAAAGTCATTATTGACAACAAAAAAAGATTATAAAAAGAAAAAGAATTTTATCTTCAAGGAAATAGTTACAATCTCTAACTGGGAAGCATACTCACTAAGGAATGTGAGATCAGGATTTGGTGAAGGAGGAAGCTGAGAACTGACTTGCTTTCTCAGAGCTAGAGACTTTATTTTATTTTAAAGATTTTTTAATTTATATATTTTTAGAGAGAGGGGAAGGGAGAGAGAAAGAGGGAGAGAAACATCAATGTGTGGTTGCTTCTTGTTCGCCCCCAACTGGGGACCTGGCCCATAACACAGGCATGTGCCCTGATTGGGAATCAAACTGGCAACCCTTTGGTTCGCAGGCCAGCTCTCAATCCACTGAGCCATGCCAGACAGGGCTAGAGATTATTTTAAACATGTCAGTTATGAAAGGCTTATCCAACAATCTGATTAGATTGACACAATCTTCATCTCTAGTGGCTTCAGGGAATGAAGAATGTCCCTGTAGTACTCAGATTAATAACTCAGAATTGCAGAAGAGATGGAGCTGAAGGAGAAACCAGGCAAGATAGACCAGAGGAGACTGCTGGAAGTATAGCATGGTGAAGGAAGTTGTCTTAGATAGCTCAGGCTGCCATAACCAAAGACCATGGACTTAAACAACAGTTCAGGGTCAGGGTGCCAGTAGGGTTGGTTTCTGATGAGATCTCTCTTCCTGGTTTGTAGGTGGCCACAATCTCACTGTGTACTTATGTGACCTCTTCTTTGTGCATATGGGGAGGCAGAGGAAGAGAGAGAGGGTGGGCTCTCCAGTGTCTCTTCTAAAAGGATACTAATCCTATTGCATCAGGATCCTAGGTTTATGACTTCGTTTAAGCTTAATTACCTCCTTATAGGCCCTATCTCCAAATACAGTCACATTGGAGGCTTAAGACTTCAACATATGAGTTTGGAGGGGACAAAATTCAGCCCATACCACATGGGAAGAAGTCAGCCAAAGCAGAGAGAGTGTGAAGGGGAACTCTAGGAGCCACATTGTTACAGAGCGGGGTCCCCCCAAATTTCCCACAGCTTGTGGTTTGGGGGTAGGGAATGGGACTCAGTGGAGCACAGCCATTTACCTGAGTTTCTTAATATGTAAGTAGCTATGGGCATTCCACGCTCCAAAGAGATAGGAGGGGCTTTGACCATAGAATGGTGACAAAAAGCTTACGAGGCCTGCGTAAAATTCTACAAGTGACTGAGACTGGTCACCACACACTGACTGCATCACAGACTGAGGTCAGGCATTTAAAAACAGGGCAGCTGCCATTAAGCAGAAAAGAAAGCCACATGAGTTGAAAGAGAGCATAAGCACCTCACCAGCCAGCCTTAAATTCGGGTGGGTAAGAAAGTGCCACATGGTTCTGAATTAAGAGCTGAAAACACCGTGACACAGGCAAAACCTCCCCAGTCAGGCACAAATCATTGGGAGCTGCCGGTAAAGCTGAACTGTGTCTGCGAAATATAAAGCCTTTTCCTAGAAGGAAATGGTACCTCTGACTTGTCTATTCTAAAACTAGCCTGGTTTGGCAGGGGGAGGCAGAGCTATGTGTTTGTGGATGTTTTAAAGAAAGTAAGACTTAATGGTAGAAATCCACTATTAATCCAAATCTGTGTAACTTTTAAATAAATAATTCTTTTCCTTTTCACCAAACTATGGTATTGGGAGTTATGCTTTTTGGTGGCAGGCATCGAGTCCCTCATACCTGAATAGCCTGTGGGTTCTGTTTCACCATTGCAGAGGAACTTAATAAGAGGATATTTAAGACAACTAACCTAAAATGACAGTTACAGATTGTCCAAGCTTATGTATTCTTCTACACTAAGTTTCAGCAAATAATAAGCCCCATTAAAGAAGAGTAATCAGAAAAGACCCAGAAGGGGACTGCCTTAGGTCAGGTTCTCTAGAAACAGAGCCTGAAACAGGGATTCTTTTAAGAGTGACTTTATTGAAGAAGTTCTTTTAGGAAGCAAGAGAGGGCAGGGTAGAAGCTTCATTAGAGATATGGCTTCAGCTGAAGTCTAGTCTCAGTTTGACCCTATAGGGAGTCCTGGAGCATGAGTGGCACCAGAGAGGTATACTCCCTGATCTTGAGGCAAGGGACCAAGCCTCTGTACTACCCAAAGCCATCAATCATTGGCCATGGGTCACCTTCAGTGGACAATATCCTTTCAGGCATTTCTGGGTAACATACCTCCTGTCATTTTTGGCAACACTCAGGAGAAGGGGCATCTCTGAGCCATTAGGATCCAACACTCACAGGAGCTTGTGGGTGGGTACTTGAACTTGGTAAAAGGGATCTGGGTGGAGCACCAACAGCATCTATTATAGCAGTGGTTCTCAAAGTGTGTCTCCCTGGAATAGCAGCATCAGCTCCATCTGAGAACTTTTTAGAAATGTAAATTCCCTAGCCCAACCCCAGATCTACTGAATCAGGAACTCAGAGAGTGGGGCCCATGAATCTGTGTTTTAATGAGCCCTCTGGGTGATTTTGAGGCATGCCAAAGTTCGAGATCCACTATACTATAGGAACTGTGACTGGAAACTAAAACTAAAGGATGGGGGAAGAAAGGAACAGTAAGGCAGCTATAGAACACTTGCTGCAAGAGAAATTACACCAAGAAGAACATATGAAGAACTGAGAGCTGTAGTTATATCTCAAAAAGACAGAAAGAGTGCAAAGGAGAAATAAAATGACTTAAAGAAAAAATTGATACAAAGGATAAAAAGTGAGCTGGTAGAGCTAAGAAAAGAAATGGAAGAGAAAAATGAAACTGTTTCAGAGGTGAAAGTACATAAGTAAAGGGATGATGATGGTAATTGTAGCAGTCCATTAAGAAAACTGAAACCAGTCTAGATATATATTTGAAGCAGAGAGGGAAAGATGCAAAGGATTTGTTATAAAGTGTTAAAGAGGCTGGGAAACCCTGCAGGAGATAGGGATGTAATGCAGAGCTGGAGTCCATGAGCCACACTCGCTGTTGACTCATCGCTGTCCCTGAACAGAAGCCATCCAACCCATTGCCATGACTGGTGATACCAGAGCCGCTCCTTGAAGTGTGCAGTCACCTGCAATCACTACGATCACTACAGCCAGAAATGGAAAAAATGGCTTCTCCCTTCCACCCACCTTCTAATCTCCCACCAGTGCTTCCCATTGGTGGAACTTAACCAGAACGCTGCTGATAAGGGGGTCTGGGAAATGCAGTTTTCAGGCTTCCAGCTTCCCGAAATCTGGAGGAGAGTTTGGAAAAGTGGGAATTTAAGGAGAATCAGATTCAGAGCATAAAACTTGAGGAAAATCACACACAAAAAAATAGGTATAGAGAAGATAATAGAGAATGAGAAAAAATACAAAAGAAAAAATATTCAAGGCAACAGAAGAAAATGTCCCAGAAAGAAACAATCTAAGTTTTAGAATGAAAAGAGGATATTAGTATTCCCTTAATCTGTTTGGGCTACTATAACAAACAAACAAACAAAAAACATAGACTGGGTGACTTATAGACAACAGAAATTTAGTCTACTTCTGGAAGCTGAAAGTCCAAGATCAGGATGTCAACAAGGTTGGAGGGTGGGCCCTCTTTTGGTTGCAGACTTTGTGTATCCTCACATGATGGAGAAGGGCAGGCTAGCTAGCTCTCTGGGGCCTCTTTCATAAGAGC
This sequence comes from Furipterus horrens, assembly GCF_987537825.1. Classification (NCBI taxonomy): domain Eukaryota; kingdom Metazoa; phylum Chordata; class Mammalia; order Chiroptera; family Furipteridae; genus Furipterus; species Furipterus horrens. Next base: position 37,362,536 of record NW_028327173.1, on the reverse strand, counting down.
ACTAATCCTATTGATGAGAACTCTGCCCTCATGACCTAATCCCCTCACACATGCCCCACTTCCTAATATTATCACATTGAGTTTTAGGATTTAGCATGTGAATATGGGTGGAGGGTGGGAACTCAAGCATTCAGATCATAGTAGTATTCCAGGAAATTTTGAAATAGAATAATCAACACTGGAATATGTCTTGGTGAAGTTAGTGAAGTTCTAATATAAAGAAAGAATTGGATAGGTTTCCAAGCAGAATAAAAGCAATTCAAGTGCCAGGAGAAATAAATTAGGTTGGCTTCAGACTTCTCGTGTTACTGCTAGACAACAGTGGAGCAATGTCCACAAGTCTCTGAGGTGGGGAGATTGAAACACAAGACTCTGAAACCCGGCCAGGTAGCCTTCAGGTTTAAAGACTACAGATTGGCATTTGCAAGCATGTAAGACTTCAGGGAATACAGGACTTACATGCCCTTCTTGAAAAACCTTCTTGAAACTTATTAGGCATCCTGGAATCCTTCATCAATCGAACACCTAACAGGGCTGGATAAAATACTTTAATATGCCTTCTTAAATTAATGACTGAGTTTATCAGAAATGAAGGACATAGTCTGTGGCCGGGAATGAATTAAGACATGAACAAGCATTAAAGTCGTAGGCAGTTCTGAGGGTATATCCTAATTCCTGATAGTTGGAGTTTTGGTTTGCTGGGCCTCCTGCCAGGCACACAAGGCACTACAGAAAGCCAGGTACTGCAAAGGGCCTCACCCTCAGAGAACAAGTGCACTGGGAGAAAACCTGTCAAAAGTAAAAAGATGTGTCATAATGAAGTGTTTCCTTCAAATCAGTTGATGTTCTGACTGCAAATTGTACTCTGAGCTGGACAGGACATATTAACAAGTTTCATTCACTTACCAGTAGTTTACAATGTTAGCCAAACAGAACAGGTTTATTTTTGCTATCTAGACCCAGAGAAGTCAACTGTAAAGAGAAAAGCACTTCTCCATCATGAATTAGAATTGAGCCCAAACCTCTTGCGGTCCGCCACACATGTTCTTTTTCTGCCTTTGCCCATGTAGTTTTCTCCACTTAAGTGCCCTTCTCCTTTCCCATGTTCTCCAGGTTCCCATGCCAAACTATGGAAGTGCTGGGCATCCCAGAGGTCACCGCCATAAAGCTTTCCCAGGTCTACCCGACCCAGAGGCACTGTTCTCTGCTCTGTACTTCCTGAGCAGTTAGTCTTCACCTCAGCTCTAACCCATCTTATTTCACTTTGAATTATGGTCATCACAGTGTACATTTGGTCTCCCATGAGGTTAAGCTTCTGGAGGACAAAGCTGGACCTTGTCCATCTTTGCATCACTCAGAAAAGAGTCAGTGCTCAGTTAATGCAAAAATTGGAGAGAATTGAATTGGAACACTTGGACTCTATTTTATCATTCTGAGAACTCCTCAGTTCCGGCTACTATTATTTTTTGAAAACTGGGAGGTTTCTGTGCATTCATAGACATAAGTTGGAGGATCTCTGAGAAGTGATTTAGAGGAGTGTGGTCTTATAGGCTCTCTCCTTTTGTGGAATTTAGGACTTAGGAAGGACAGTGCTGAGATGGGCTTTGGTTCCACCATATTCACAGCTACTCAACTCTCAGTATGCCTACATAAACTCATGCCAGTATTGAACGGTTGCTTTGGCAAGCTGAAGAATTTTTATTGTGTCCCTGCTGTCCTGTCTTCTTTCCATACCTCAGCTCTTAAAAAGGGAGCCCAAGGAGGCAGTTGTGGAACCATAATGATGATATTAATAATAGCCAACACTTCCATGACATTTTCTTCAAGCCAGGCACAGTTCTGAGTGCTTCACTCACGAATTCTCTCTATGGAGTAGGCACTACCCTATAATGGGATATCCCATTATAATTCTAGATATCAAGGCAACTTAGCCAAAGTCACACAGATAGTAGGGGGTAGAGCCAGGACTCTGGCCTTGAAGTTAGAGATGGGGTTTGAATCTCAGCTTCTTACTTATACTGAGACCCTCCACAAATTACTTAAAGCTCAGCCTGATTTCCTCGTTTGTAAAATGGAGATCATAATTTCCTCTCTCAGATATATAGCAATTAAATGAAATAACATATCTGAAAGTGCCTGTGTTTGGTAGATGACTAAAGATAGCTAGTTTTAAAAGAGTAAAGTAGCACATTAATAATATTAACATTGTTGCAACTAAGGCAGAGCTAAGGAGAATGTGTTTTCATGTTAGAAAAATGTCTCCCAAGTTCATTCTTTTGTCATATTGTGAAGGTAGTTTTATTCCAATGTGGAAAAATTCTCCAGCGGGAGTTCACAAGACAAAACCACATTTGACATGTAACATAGAGACAGTGTTCTTCCCAGAAAACGAGGCCCTTCCAGCTTATGGTATTTTTGCTGATCAGATTACTGTACAGGCAGACACAAATTGGAAAAGAAAATGTACAGATCACACTAAAGCCATCCCAAATGGGCTGATATATTTTAATTATTCTGTATTAGCTTGCTGCATCTTAAAATATTTTGTTTCAAATCAAGTCACAGCTGTGCGTACTTTAGGCTGTGGCCATCATAAACAAATATGAAAAGAAGCAGAGTTAAAACAGACGAATACCAATGGTTATCCATTAGCCTGACATAATTTAACACAAATGACCATTAGGAGACTTGCAAAAAAAATGTGAGAAATAGAACTTCAAGTATGAGCTTCTGCATCCCTGAATGATAGCTTTGCTGGTGCCTATTGTCTAGTTTGGTCAAGGTTATGATGTTTTGGGAAGTCGGTCCTCCCCTGCCCCCAAGTGGCTCTGTTGATAAGATAGTGAAAGATTCCATAGTACAGAGAGTCAGATTTCTATGAAATATATTCAAAGATTATAAACTGAGTAACCAACCTCCTCTTCTATGGTAGCATCAGAGTTCTGTTACCATGGAAACTCACCTCTCACCACCACCACCACTATTGACTGGTTTTTCAGTCTTTTGGCAGGGAAAGGGTTACAATCTCTACTGTCTCCTTTCATCCCTATTCCCTTCTTTTCCAATTCCCCATCTCTCTCTAAGAACCTGGAGTTCTCCCCATGCTTGGTTCTAAAAACCCATTTATTGGATTAAATATCAATTCCACAAATGACCAGTTTGGTAAAGGGCGTTTACCTAATGTAAAGGATGCCATATCTAACCACTTAGTATTAGAGTGACTACAGAGAGAGAGAGACCACCTTTCAGAAGTAACTATACCCACGGAGTACCAGTGCTGTCACTCTGAAACATTATGCAGTGAAAAGTGGCCTCCACAGTATAGGCAGTGTGGAGCTGTACATTTTTTACCACTCAGCTCACTGGATGCTTCGTTTTCTGATTATAACAGTTTGCTCAGACCAAAAAAATATGAGCTAGTAATTCAACTGGGGACACAGGTCAAGAGTAAAAGCCAGCTGGGTTGCAGGGAGAACTAAGCCTTGAAGAGCCCTCTTCTTGGTCACTTAGAACTGGGGGATCTGTCCAGATTAACAGTGGAGCTTTTCCAGAACAGCACGAACTTCCTCTGGATGATAGTTCCAAGGGCCAGGTTTCCCCTGCAAGAGAAGTAAATCAGCATTCCCAGATTTCTGACTTGCAGGATGTCTGGGCTAGTGATATCCCTGTTGGAGTCATCAGGACGGTACAGTCAATGGCGGACAAGGTATGCAAGATCACCCAGGGAGAGTGTGTGGAGTGGCACCAACACTTAAAAGGAAGACAGGATGTAAATAGGAGGAACACCAGAGGTGGGTAAAGGAATAGTTTCAAAAAGAGAAAGGGGTCTATACAAATGGACTTTTCTTCCATAATCATACCTTCAGACTGGCCTTATCTTCTCCAACCCTCACATCAAGTTCTATTCATTCTATCAGAACCACCTCTACCTCTCCATCCTACTGCTTAGTTCAGCTCTCTTCCTCTTCTACTTAGGCAGCTGTCTCACCTCCTGACTGTGCCCTTGCTCTCTCAACTCCATTCTTCACCCAACAGCCAATGATGTTTCTAAAGTAAGGATCTGAGCAAGCCTCTCCCCTGCTTGAAACTTCTCAATGGCTCTCCTTTGCCCTAAAATGAAGGCCAAACTCCTTGATTCGGAATGAGAGCCCAGTAACCCAAGTGCCCTCAGTTCTCCTTTCACACTCTGCCCTAACATGACAGCGCCTTTACCCCTCCTCCTAATATTTGCAATGATTTTCACTCACCATGCTCACATGGCTGGCTCCTTCTCCCTTAACCAAGCAATTGTCACCTCCTCTGAAAAGCCCACCCTTTCCCAGGGGTTGGAAGACTAACTGTCTGAGAGCTAAATCTGTCCTGATGCCTCTGCACCCTTTCGTTTACACTTTGTGCCATTTTTGTGTTATACCAGTGGAACTGAATCATGTCAATAGGGATTGTTTGGCCAACAAAGTTGAAAATATTTATTAGCTAGCCCCTGACAGGAAAGGTTTGCTCACCCCTGCTCTGGAGTCTCACAGCACTTGAGGTACTATAACACTTTATTTGGGTCTTCCTTTAAGTAAGGTGTGGGCCATTTTAAATTCATTTTTGTGATTCTAGTGTTTGCACAGGACCTAAGTCAGGGTCAGAACACAGTGCTCAGCTTGCCTCAATCATGCCATCTTAGAGTCGTGTCTCAGGGAAAGGGAAAAGAAGAAAGGACCTGAATCCTCATGCTGTGACCCTTGGCTCCTTGGGGATTCATCTATAAGTTGTTCTGTGTTTCACTTGCTTACATAGGGCCAGCTAGATCCATGGACAGGGGAGTATCCATATGGTTGGGCTTCATGTGCTCTCCAAGGCTAGAGATCCCTCCAGCAGACAGCAAACTTAGTTTCCGCCCTCGCAGAGGAGGCCAACAATCGCCAGGGGCATCAGAAGATGTGCTTACATCCCTCACCCTGGCCAGGCTGGAAGCCTTGAGAGGAACACAATCTTTCTAGAAATGGAGCCTGAGCTCAATTCCTGCCTTGAATTCCTGCTGCAGCACTTCCACCTCTGAACTGCAGGGTTTGCTTTCTTCCAGCCTCCTTCAGCCCCACTAGGTTCAGGCCTGCCTCAGAGATAAGCTGCTTCAGACCCTCCCGCTCTTGATTCATCCCATCCAGAGGACTCAGAATTAAAATCAGCCTTGTGCAGTGTGACATTGGCCAAGTCAGTTCCCCTCTCTGAGCATTGTTTATAAAATGGAAACAACATTCTCTGTCTCTCAGCTTCAGACTAAACCAGGGCTGGGCCAGTCTTCTGGGTTCAGAAGGCTGCCAAGAGGCTCCAGCTCTAGTCTAAATGCTAGGGACTTTCCTGTGCATTATGTCATCCCCTGTGACATGGGAGCCAACATCTCCATTTTGCAGAAGAAACTGAAGCTCCAAGAAAAGAAAGAACTTGCTCACAGTCACATGGCTGGTAAATGGCTGAGCAGTAATTTGAATCCAGGTCTCCCTGATACAAAGCTCCACTCTTTGTCATTTGCCCTCCCTGGGTCTCTGCCCCTGGAATGGGTGTGCGGGTGGGGTGGTCACCACCTTGTAGAGGATCCTGCCCTCCTGGAGCACGTAGAGCCTGTCGGGCAGTGCCGCGTAGAGCTGGCTGCTCTGGTTCTTCATTGTGTCCACCACCACAGGGCACTGGGGGCTCCTGTCCAGTAGCTGGTGAGCTGCCTGGAGGCGGTCCTGGAGGTTCCGGTGATTCCTGATGACCACGTTGTTCTTAAAAGCCCAGCCATCTACAAGAGAAAGGCCAAGCAGTGGACCCCCACAGGCATGGTACATGCTTCCTGCGGACTAAATACCCCTCGCTTTTAACCGCAGGTCCCAGATAGAGGGGCCTTGGCCATGATTTGGCCCAGTTTCCTACTATGGGTAAATGCATGAGATCACATAGGGAGTTAGTGGTTGATCCAGAACTGAAGCCCACAGTTCCTGACTTCCAGACCTTGGCTCTTCAATGTGACACAGTCCAACAGACCAGTGGTTCTCAAACTTTAATGTGCCAATAAATCACTCAGGGACGTCACTGAAGGAAGATTCTGGTTCAGTCTGTCTAGAACTGAGTCTAGCTAGTTCCCAGGATGCTAAGGCTGCTCGTGCTTGGACCACACTTAGAGAGACGATGGCCTAGAGCAATATTTTGCTAAGTGTGAGCTGTCCAGTCCAGCAGCAGCAGCAGCATCTGGGAGTTTGTTAATGCAACTTCTCAGGCCCCATCCTAGACTGACCAAGAATGGGGCCTAACAATCTGTTTTAACAGCCTTCCAGATGATTCTAACATGTGCCAAAGTTTGAGAACTATTTCTCTAAAGTCTAGACAATTTCCCTTTTCCAATTATTCTCCACTAGTGTTCTTTCCAAAATGCAAATCTATGCCATTTGCCTGCTTAGATCTTCCAGTGGTTCCCTATCACCTTCAGGATAAAGCCCAAGGTCCTCAGTACGGCCTACCAGGTCCTTAGTGACCTGGCCCTTCTCTCCAGTCTTCCTTCAGCTTTTCACTCCAGTGAGGTGGTTATAATACTCTGGGTTCCTTGACCCACTCACTCTCAAGCTGTCTCTCACTTCCTCCCTTTTCATCACAGCTCCTGCCTCCAACTGCAGTGTGAGTAGAGCAGGACTTTCTACTTTCTTATTTGGGTATTGTGACTTCTGCTACAGCAGTTGATGTGTTAGATCTCCTGACAGCCCCGTGATAAGCCATTCAGGATGAGCTTAGAGCCAAGGACAACTGTTAGCCTGGCAATGACCCTTATTTTCATCCTAACCAGTCTTCCTGCCTCCTGATCTTACTACCTTCTACCTTGTCATCCAAAAATCTCTGACAATGATTTCTAACACAAAATTTGATCATATTTTTTCTCTACTTGAACACCAATTACAAGACCAACTCCTCAGCATAGCATTTAATGATCTCTGTCACCTCTCCCCACCTACATTTCCAGTCACAGCTGCTAGTCCTTCCACATCTAGCCAAAGTAGACTCCCCTTTAAAATGATGCTGACACCTCTCTGCTCTTTCTCCTTGCCATCTCTTCCATGTGTGCAATTCTACATGTCCTTTTAAGGCTCAACCCTAATGCAGGGCTTCTCAGTGTTGGCATTACTGACATTCTGGGCTAAATAATTCTTTGTTGTGAAGGGCCGTCCTGTGTGTTGTAGGATGTTGAACAGCATCTCTGGCCTCTACTCACTAGATGTCAGTAGCACTCCCCCCACGTTCAATTTGTGACAACCAAAAAGGTCTCCATCCCCGGACAGTATGGCTCAGTCGCTTGGAGCGTTGCCCTGTAGAATGAAAGGTCATGGTTTGAACCCCAGTCAGGACGCATACAGGAGGCAACCAGTCACTTTCTCTCTCACAGCCATGTTTCTCTCTCTCTCTCTCTCTCCCCCTTCCTCTTTCTCTAAAAGCAACGAAAAAAAGATGTCCTCGGGTGAGGATTTAAAAATAAAAGTCTCCAGATATTGCCAAATGACCCCTGGAAGACAAAAACCTCCCTTAGTTGAGAATCACAGTTCTAACACCATCTTCTCCAGGAAGGTTTCCCTGACACAATCGTCGGCATCCGTCCGTCTCGAGAGACGATGGTGTAGCTTCTACTGAAGCTACAGAGCCTGGGCAGGGTGATATGGAGGGTCTGCTGTTGCCCATGCAGCAGACCCCCCCTCTCTTCGCAGCTGAAGGGTCCAAGGGAAAGACGGAGTCAATACAGCTTGGCTTCAGGTGCGCCGCAGGAGTTGCCGGTGTTGACTACAACGTCAAACCGCCTTAGGGACTCCGGCTCCGGATTTTCTGTCGGGGTTTACTCCCTTAGCCTTTCCCCTGAAGAGGTATGCCGCAAGGCAGCGGAGGTTTTTTGGAGTCAGAGTTTTCCTTCTCTGATGTACCCTGACTGGAAGATCGAACCAGCGACACTTAGCTCGCAGGCCGACGCTCAATCCACTGAGCTAAACCTGACACAATAAGCTGTGTGATATTGGGCAAGCTCTTTAAAATATCTTTAAATTCTCAGTTTTCTTATCTGTTAAGTGGGATTAATAGAATCTACTCATTAATGGAATCTACTGAGCAAATGGTTGTGAGGTTTAAATGAGAGAACATGTATGGAATTCCCAGTACTCTGCCTGGTTCATAGAAGCTGCTAAAAAGATATTGCTTTATTTTGTCTAACTTCCCCAAAATAACAGACAGGTGGGAAAGAACCCAGTTTTTATCATATACCACCGATTTTCTGCTTCTTTGCTCTGGAGATGTTCGTTCCCTTCACCCCCAAACCAAGCCATTTAAAGCTGCTTAACTTTATAAAACTGCTTAACTTTAAATGGAAGGAGATTTTTAGTTGGCCTCATTTGCCAGGATGCCCTACTGCCCACTCACAGGAGGTGGCGCTCATTAGCTAACGGGCTCACAGATTGAAAAAACTAACTATAAATTGCTATGTTCCCTTTTACCTGTCCCATTTCTCAGGAGCCTGGAACCCAGATAATATGGTGATGGGCTCTTTGGAAGCCACATGGCCTGTATTCACAATAATAGTTGCCTCCCTGGGTAATATAAGTTGCTTAAGTCCATCAGCAGTATTTGCTTCACCTTCTGAGTGCTTCAAAGTCCTCTGCTTAGTGCCTTTCCCCCAAGAAAAACCAGTATTTAAAGTATTTATTACCTGCCCCAAGACATCAAACCTTTATAGCTAACAATAACACCAGTTTCTGTTTGCATCACGCTTAGGCAGGCAGTCTTGTCCACCCTTCGCTCAATGGAGCTTCACAGCAGCCTCCTATGGGAGGCCAGCAGAGGTGTCTGCCCCCATGCTGCAGCTGAGAACACGGAGGCCCAGAGAGGAGTGCTGGCTTGCCTCCCAACTTCAACTGTGAATTTCTTAGAGGTAAGAATGTGATATGTGTGAAGAAGGAAGCCAACTGGTTGGGACCGCAGACCACAGACCTCCTAGGATCAGTGGACAACAGCCCTCTTCACTTCAGTCATAGAGTTCAGGACTCACCCACTTCTGCCTGATTGATAGAAGCAAGTACCCTGGGGAAGGAGGTGGGAAGGTGGAAGAAATGCCCCAACTAGGAGTGACAGCACAGAGGCAAGAAATCAGGTCCGTGTCAGGATAGGGATAGAAAACTTTTCCTCTGTAGGCAGCCCTGGACTGTGGAAAGGGCTGACTCCAAGAGAGATGGGTGAAGAAACAGGTATCAGGACCAGAAACAATTTCTGTGATGATCTGATCACTCTTGTCATAGTCTGCAACTTATTTTTTAGAGATTAAAGTTGGACCCTCTAGGATAGCGGTCCCCAACCTTTTCAGCACCAGGGGCCAGTTTCATGGAAGACAATTTCCATGGACAGGGGGGCCAGTGTGGTTTCAGGATGATTCAAGCACATTACACTTATCTTGCACTTCATTTCTATTATTATTACATTGTAATATATAATGAAATAATTATACAACTCGCCACATGCTAGGGTTAACGTGTGGGCTTAACAAAACCGTGACTAAGATAAGTGCGCAGTGCGGAAAAGAGGCGCAGATAAAAGTGGTCAGTAAAATAATGGGCAGGCCATGTGCGGACTAAAATAAGTGTTGATTCTGACTTAAAGCCTGCCACCAGATGCAGCTGTACAATTAAAGTACATCAACTCACTTGCCACTATAAAGCCTGCCACCAGATGCAGCTTGTCACTTGCCATTCACTGATAGAATTTTGATATGAGTCTGCAAGCAATTGATTTATTATGGTCTCCATGCAGTCAAACCTCTCTGCTAGTGATAATCTGTATTTGCAGTGACTTCCCAGCACTCACGTCACCACCTGAGCTCCACCTCAGATGATCAGGCATTTGATTCTCATAAGGAGCACACAACCTAGATCCCTTGTATGTGCACTTCCAAGTAGAGTTCTTATTCCTATGAGAATCTAATGCCCCCCACTGATCTGATAGGAGGGGGAGCTCAGGTGGTAACGAGAGGCATGGGGAACAGCTGTGAATATAGATGAAGCTTTGCTCCATTCCCTGCCACTCACCTCCTGTTGTGCGGTCCGGTACCAGTACAGTCCATGACCTGGGGTTGGGGATCCCTGCTCTAGGACCTTGTTACTACTCCAAGTGTGGTCCCTGAACCAGCAGTCTCACAATCACTGGAGGAACTGGTGAGATGTGCCAAACCTCAGACCCCTTCGAAGTCCTACTGGGCCAGAATCTGCATCTTAGTAAGATCCCCAAGTGATTTAAGTGCAAACATTAAAATTTGAGAAATGCTGCCCCAAGACAGTTAAGTCAACCTTGGCTGAGCTTCAGCTGTCAGCTGTAATGAAATCAAGGCATCATCTCTTCTCAGCCATAGAGACCGCAGACACCTGTAGGCACTCAAGTTCTTTTTCTGTAACTAATGGCTATTGTTCTCCCAAAGAAGTATTTGACAGAAAGGTACATTGTGCTTGCATTTGCTCTTCTGTTATCTATGCTGTTTAAATTTTATTATGAAAAATTTTTAATTGTTTAAATTGATCTTATAGGGAAGGAGAGAGAGAAACATCAATTTGTTGTTTCACTTAGTTATGCATTCATTGGTTCCTTCTTGTATGTGCCCTGACTGGGGATCAAACCCGCAAGCTTGGCATATCGGGATGATACTCTAATCAACCGAACTGCCTGGCCAGAGTAGAACATTTTAAATATACATAACAGCTGAGAGAACTGGACAGCAAAACCTCTATGTGCCTATTACCCTATGCTAATATTTTAAGTTGTCCTGAAATCTTAATGAGGATGGGAGCTGCTAGTTAAATGAACACAGTATTAAGTTAAAAGCAGTTCTCAAACCTTTGGGTACATATAAATCAAGATGCAATGGGGCTGGGGTAGGGCCCTAGAATATGCATTTTCAACAAGCAACCCAAGTGGCACTCACCCCAGGGATCCTAGGACCACACTGTAGAAAGTGCTGCTGGACCAACTTTGCTGATGAATAATTAATAGTAATCTCTACACTTACAACATGTGGATAAGCCAGCAAGGCCAACATTGGCCTAAAACACTCACTCATTAACCCAACTTTTATGAGCTCTAAGTCTGTGACATGGACTATGCCTGGTGCTGGCTGACAAAGACGAATCTTGTGGGAAGATGGGTGTGTACACGACATTCATTCTACTTGGCCACCTTCTTGCCTTCTTCAGTCTATGAGTGTAAGACTTGATCCCCATGAAAACCAGGAAGATAAAATTGTACCTGACCATTTTGTAAAGTTAACAGGCCTTAGACCAAGCTGTAGAAGTTTCAGGGAGGGATGTGTTGGCCCACTGCAAGGAGGGGCTTACTCACAAATGGAGCTGTCTGGCAAAGGGCCAAGATTTCCCATGAAGTAATAGACAGGTGACCACCTGTTAGTGACTGAAGAAAGGATTCCTGTCCCAGGCAAAAATCTGGCCTGGGGAAGTGATCTTCATAGTGTGGTCCCCAGACTAGCAGCTTCAGCATCACCTGGAATTTGTTAGAAATGCAAATTCTCAGGCCCCACCCCAGATCTAACTCCAACTCTGGGGTGGAGTTCAGCAGTCTGAACAAGCCTTCCAGGTGCTTTGATGGTCACTAAAGCCTGGGAACCACTGATGGAGAGGAACCACAATGTACTTTTGAGCCCAGAGGGTCTTAGGATGGATTTCCTAAGTAGCATAACAGCAGTCATTTCACTTGTGGTATTTTAGGTCTAAATTCCTTGTAACTGTGCTTATATTAGCTCCACTCCCTTGATTTCCCTATTTATCCATTCAGAATGTTAAGTGCTCCCCTAGCTAGACCTTGCCACTCCAGGTTTTCTGCTCTGTGTTCCTAGTTGAAAGCACAGACTAAAGTTAGCAAGTGGTGGGTAAACCTAGCCAGGACTGGGGGATGATGGTGAACAGGGACTCTTTCCCTCTGTCCTCCTACACCTCTCCCCACCTCCAACCCTGGGAAAAGGGGAGCCAGAAAAGAGGGCAGGAGGAGGTAGAGGCAGGCAGTCTTGTGTACCTGATGCATGTGCTTCTTCAATGTAAATGACGAGAAAATCTGCTATGGAACTGAAGTCTTCAATAAGTCTCTTGAATTGGTCAAATTTGAAAAGAAATGAAGGTCAGGTACAACTTCCAAAATTCAGCACCAGTGGCCTATTGCCTGAAACAGAAATGGAACAATCATCAACCAATAATCTACACACAGCAGTTATTTTGCAAGCTCCATCTTCATTTCTGCTTCAATTGTTATATTTTCCCCTCTGAGATGGATCAAGGGCACAGTGAGGAGCTGAAGCGTAGAGAGCATGACTTAGCAGAAGCTGGAGCCAGTTTACTCTTCTATAAAATGAGGAGTTTTATCAGGTGGTCTTAGTGGACCACCTGCAATTGCTGAGTGGGAATGAAAAGAATGATAAAAAGAGTCCTTTTCATGTAGTTTATAAGGCAAGCACACATCCATTCTTTCATGTGATGGTGATTAGTATACTACTACAAGGAAGATAATTTCCCCCCATTTTATAGTCAAACTGAGGTTTATAAGTTTGTTTCATATCACACAGCAGGTCAGTAGTGGAGCTAAAATTAACACTCTGGCTCCTAGACTCTCAATTCAATGCTCTTTCCATTCTAAGTGCCTCAGTTTCCTCATCCACAAATGGACATAGTAATAACACTTACTTTATAAGGATTGCTATGAGAATTTAAAAAATTAACACAGGTAAGGGATTAAAATGGTGCCTGGCCCATGGTAGGTGCTCAGTAAATATAATCTGTTGTCATTAGCTATTATCTCCTCCCTGAGCTATAAAGTAGGGGAGGGAGTGAAAGGGACTCCACAAGGGGAGTACAGGGTGGGAGCAGGGCCACCTACATAATTTGCTGGCTCTATTGCAAAATAAATGTGCAGAGCCCCTTGTTCAAAAAAGTGCCATTTAGTATATTAAAATACAAAGATTTTTCTTATCTTTCATGGTCTTTCTCTTGCCCTGTCATGGTACTTTTTAGTTGCTATTTAACATTGCATAAGTGAAGTAATTTCAAGTAGTAGTAAGTGTTACAAAAGAGACTATAAAGGAGTGACATACTTTAGACAGGTGGGTCAAGGAAGGCCTCTGATGAGATGCCATTTAACTGGGGAAAGGAAGACTAGGAATGAGCAAGAGGGGACAAAGGGAGGAAAAGGGCATTCCAGATAAAGGGACTCCATGTATAAAGGGCCCTGAGGAGGGTTGAACGAAACTTAGTGTGTTCAAGAACCAGCAAGGCCAATGTAACCCAAACCAGGCAATGAGAGTCGTGGTTGGAGAGGCAGATATGGGCCGGAGCAGGCAGGCTCTCCTACACCATAAAGAATCTGAATAGGACGTCATGAAGATACAAACCAAGGACGGTGAATATTTGTTACAATTTTGGCTGCCCAGCTGCTAACTCTCCTTCCTACTTGGAATTCCCTGTTTCGTGTACTATTTATTGGTGGGAGAATGTGCCCAGTATTGCTCTGTGAAAGACAGAGTGGCTAGGTCTGTTCTCTGCCCACAGCAGCCAGGGCACAGTCAGCGTCTCACGCAGGGCTGATTGGACCCTCCCACATAGATCTTTGATTCTGCAGTTATTGAGATGGTAGAATTCATCTATGCTCCGGTGGTAGTGCCCCTGTCAGTGATGATGGCGTCCTACAGTGTTGATGGTTTCCCATGGCAACCACAGTGATAGCAGCATCCAGGCCTGAGTGCTGATACTAAAACACAGTCCAGGCTCAGTGCTCCAGCTGTGGTTGATTCTGGACATCCTACAACACTTTTCCAATAAATTCCTTCATATATGTGTGTGTGTGAGAGAGAGACCAAGAAAACGAGAGTGAGTTTCTGTTGCTTGCAAACCAGCACTCTGATGGCTACAGTAGGGCTGTATAATGAAAAAAATGATCAGATTTACACAGATTACGCTGGCTGCTCTTTGGGGAAAGAACAGATGTGATAATGGAAGTTGGAGAGAAGCAATGAGAAATATGAGCGATAATGGGAACGTGAGCTAGTGTGTGGGCACTAGAGAAGGGAAAACTAGAATTGACAGGACTTGCTGATGGGAGGGGAGTAGAGGGCATCTTAACTTGCATGTGGTTTAGTTTGTTAGTTAGTCCCTTACCTACTTCTGCAAAGGATTTGAAGCAGCTTACACAAATAATAAAATATTAAATAGAAAATTTTAAAAATTATGCTCCTCTGGAAGGCAAAGAGGAGGGAAATGTGGAACACAAATAAATAGGCCTTGAGGCCCCTGAATTCATTATAACTGAGCTAATATTTGATTCTGAGTTTCTGGTGGCCAAGGAAAAGGGGAAACAATTGGTTCTGTATTTCTCATTTGTCATGAGGAGAAAGCAGGCCAGTCTCTCTGAAGATACACAGTTCTCCTTGTCTGTGGCTCACAGATTTTCCCATAGGAGGCCCTAGAGGGTATTGAATGGGCCTCAGTTGCTGTTGGCTGATTTCAGAGTCCTCACCCATGTGACAGGGTTGCCCAGGCCTCAGCAGGAGAAGCTCAGAAGCCAGTCATGCCCAAGTGGCCGGCCATTGGCCTCAAATGACCCCAGGGAGTCATCCTTTAGATAAGAATTCAAAAGATATAAGGTCAGGACCATAGTTAAATATTAGCTGTCTGGAATTTGTTTTTAATTGAAAAAAAAAATAACTCAACATCCACTGATTAGGACCTTAGGAGTGACAGAGTCATTTGTTTATCTATACTGTGGTTGCATGCAGTGATCAATATTGAGGCAAAGTTTAAACGTAGTTCCCTGCTTTCCTGGAAGCAGAGAGGAAAAATGAGTCCAAGGGGGTAGCGGTGCTGACGGCTGACACCCTGCCTGTGTCCACAGGCCATGGCTCAGAGAACACAACTCAGGGAAGTTGGTCAAGGACTGTCAAATTCACCTTGTCAGTATAAATGAGAAAACCGCTCTGTAATAGCACTGAACTCACACCTCCTGTCGTGACCCCCAGACCAGTAAATTAACCCCACACTGAGCTCTCTCAGCAGAGAAAGTCCTTTATAATTACTGAATGACACCTCATAATTATGCTTGGGGAGATTTTAAATAATATTAAATAAGGGGTAAAATAAATCTGTTTGCAGATTAACTCCTAGGTACCTAGAAAACTCTGACTCCAAAAAAAAAAAAAAAAAAAAAAACAAAAAAACCTCTGCTGCCTTGCGGCATACCTCTTTAGGGGAAAGGCTAAGGGAGTAAACCCCGACAGAAAATCCGGAGCCGGAGTCCCTAAGGCGGTTTGACGTTGTAGTCAACACCGGCAACTCCTGCGGCGCACCTGAAGCCAAGCTGTATTGACTCCGTCTTTCCCTTGGACCCTTCAGCTGCGAAGAGAGGGGGGGTCTGCTGCATGGGCAACAGCAGACCCTCCATATCACCCTGCCCAGGCTCTGTAGCTTCAGCTTCACTGGAGAGGACACTCCAGCGTCATCGCAAGATGTCGATTCAACACGGGAGGAGACAGATACCATGTCACTCCCGAGTCGGACTGCACAACCATTCTCGGCGGTGCAGATACTCTTAAGAAGCTACACTATCGTCTCTCGAGACGGATGGCTGCCGATGACGACGACCTAGAAAATAAATCACCTGACTTGCCTTCTACCACAATATACCAGTTAATCAATGTTTTGTTGTGTGTATCCTAAGGCATGTATATGTCATGTGTGTGCATGTGCATGTACATGCAGAGGATGGGGGTGGCTGAGAATTTGAGCATCTGCTGTCTTACTCAATAAGAAAAAGTGCACTAGTTGAGAGTCAGAAGGCACAAATCCTAGTTCTGGCTCTATAAGAACTTGCTGTGTGACTCTGAGCAATTAATGTACCTCTCTGGGCCCTTGTCTCTAAAAAGTGGAAGACTTGCTTTAGGTTATCCATAAAGACTCTTCTAGACCTTCCAGTCTGTGACTCTAAAATGAATTCAGATTTATACTCAAAGCATATAACAGAGCTTTTTAGTGGCCTCATGGGTTTCCCAAGCAGTTACAGGATGTCTTTCTAATAAGCAGACCTGATCGTGTTAACTCCTTGTTTGAAAATCTTTCTAGAACTCACCAATACCCTCAGGATAAAGACTACTCTTTGGTAAGACACATAAGCCCCCCATCCAAGCTCTAGTCCCGATGGTGTCTCCAGCCTCATCCTTCACCCCTTCATGTCTCCCACACCCCACTTCTGCCAGACTGACCGATGCTCCTCCCCATCTCAGACCTTTGCTGCTTCTTCCTCTGTCCTGCTCTGCTCCCACTCCCCCTTCCTCACCCACCCCATGGCTCCACTGTCCCTAGACAATCAGCTCACCATCCTTTTTTCCAGGAAGCTTGCCTCCCAACCCCACCCCACCTGTTCCAGAACCCTCTGGCTCCCTGTCTCATGACCCCATCTCCCTCTCTGGATTATGAGATCTACCAAGACAGAGACCAGTTATGTTGATTTCTGTACCGCCAGCACATATTATTCCAGGGGACTCTGGGTCAATGAGCTGAAAGCCAACTCCATTTCATCAAGAGAGTGTTCTTTTGCCTTTCAGTCTCCTCTCCTTTTTCTTCAGTCTCCTTTACAACAGCAGAAAAACAGAGATAAACGGAACAGTTTTTGAAATGTGCACTGGCTCACTGAAACTGAACAATTAGAAGAGGCAAGTAAATTCTGTGAATTGACCATGAGGCAAGTTGGCTTTCATGGAATTGATCGCTAGATAATTGATATTCAGCACATCGGCCTGGCACATAGTAGATGCACAATAAAAGTTAGTTGTTCTTCTCATTGCTCTTATTATCAGCAGTCACTTGGTAAATATTTATAGAGGTCATTTGTATACACTGGTTTAAAGTCATGAGCAAAAACTCTTGGCTTTCCTTCTCCTTGAAATATGTTCCCCCTTTCTGTTCTCAGGAAAAACCTTACTCATTCTTCAAGGCCTAGTTCCAAAGCCATCTCCTTCAGGAAACCTTCCAAGCCCTGCAGGCAAAGTTCATGCCTCTATAGCCTCCCCCATCTCACAGAAGTGTAAGAATTTGTTTATTACATCCATCTGTGCTATAGAACCATAAACTCCTTGAGTGAAGGAGCAAGATCTTACTTAACTCTCTGTTCCTGGCATCTAGCTGAGGGCCTAGCACAGAGGAGGGGCTCATGAATGTTTGTTGAGGTGCAGTCAAAAAAACAGGAAAAAGAAAGCCCTGATTCTGGGTCTGACTCAGTTAGTCACTGGCTCTGTTACCTTTGCCTCTCAGTTTTCTCCATTTCCTTTCTAAAATGAGGGGACTGGATTAGGTCAACATTTCCCAAAGGGTGTTCTTTGGAACCAATATGATGACAGGCATTTCCTCTGGTGGAGAGAGGGCAGGTGTGTGCGCGTGCGCACGTGTGTGTGTTAGGAAAATTTGTAGAGGCTGTGTTAAAGTTTTTCAAGTTTTGTTTGTTTGTTTCTAAGCTTCAGGTCTTTCCAGAGCCTTTTATATGTTCATGTTCACTATGAATTTCCAAGAGGAGGGGATAGTGTGGAGGGTTTCCCAAAGTACTTTGGACCAGGGGACTTCATGTAATAAAGCATATCTGTGGGATTTGTGTTTCAAAGAACACTTTGAAAAGAACTAGATTAGTCATCTGCCTCAGGGACCTTCTCTACTCTCTCTGCTGTGTTTATGCCCTGGGAATTCAGAGATGAATCAGACACAACCCTCTTGCAAGGCTTCCCATTGGCAAGAAGAGAACACTTGTGCTTAGGCAGTCTGAGGCTGGGTAGGAACAATCAGTGTCTAAGGAGATGTGCAGATGGAGAGCCATGAACCCGCAAGAGAGAGAGTGCATGCCCAGCTGTAAGTATCTGAGATGGCTTCACAGCTGGGGAGGCAGGAGAGCAGGACCCTAATGACGAGGAGTCTTTGAACTGTTGGCAATGGAGTGGAAGAGCCACCAACTTCGGCAAAGACAAAGAAGGAAAAGCACAAGGGATGTAAAAGTCCAATCGTTGTCTGTAGGCAGTAGACGTGAGGGGAAGTGTGCAAGTGAAGTAGGGAAAAAAGCTGGAGTCAGTCCAGGAAGGACCTTGAACACAAAGCACAGCCCAGGGAGGACCCTGAGCATTCATCCTGAGTGCTGAACGCTGCTGCCAAAGTTTGGTAAGTTGGGGTGTCGATGGGTCAGGGATGGGCTTGTGGGAGGGCAATCTGGCAGACATTCACAAATTGGGCAGGAAGAGAGGTCACGAGGGGGAGGGGAAAATCCTGGAAGGAAGAGGCAGGTGTAAAGACAAAAGGAGAAAACTGATCAGAGAGGCCTTTAAGAACCCAAATAGAGCTGGTTTGCCTGGAAGAGACAGAGTACACATGAAAGACCTTCAACAAATATTTACTGAGCAACTACCATGAGTCAGCAGTAGCCATGGGGGCTCAATAGCAGGTTACAGCCGTGGTCTCCACCTGCACAAAGCTTGCAGACTAGTGAGGGCAAAAGACATTAATCATATATGCACACATAATTACAAGCCAGGACAGGTGTAATAATAAAGAAAAGTTTAGGATGTTAAGTATACAAGAGAGATTAACCTAGTCTAGGGGAGTTGGGGTTAGCTTGTCACAGGAAGTGTCACTGAGTAGAAGTCTGAAGGATGAACAGGAGTTGACCAGGCAGAGAGGGGCGTGAAGTGCATCTCAGGCAGAAATGAATTAGTGGCCATAGTGGAGCGGGAGGAGCTGAAGGCCTGAGTGGCGGTCTGTGGTTTGAGTGCCTGCAAAGGTGCTGATGACACTCAGGAAAGCAGAATCCAGGGAAAGTCCTGCTTTCAAGAAGTAGGAAGAAGCCAAGAAGCCAAAAAAGGAGCTGGAGTAGTAAAAGAAGAATTCAGGACTTTCCAACCCACCTTCCACCCACCTTGAACATCCCAGTTCCGAGCCCCTCTCAAGCTATATTAGCCTCCTTACCTTGCATGAAGTCCCAAATGTTACACATCTGTCCTGAGAGGCGAACCACGGGGCAATTTGGGGCTAGACCCCCTTCCTCCGTCTTGTCCTCCAATCGCTGCCAGCGAACCTTCAGGATAAACCAGAAATACTGGAGGCCGAAGAGAGTTGGAACCCAGTTGTCATAGGAGAAGTGCGGGTTCTTCTGGTTCATGGCCACGATATGCTGCTTGACTCTCCTGGGAAACAGTTTTAGTTGTAATTTGCCCAAGGCCACATGCAGGGCCACCTGCAGGAGTACCCAGAGCCTCTTCAGCCACAGCCCTGGCTGGGCCAGCCCCATCTTGGCACAGCCAAAGCGGGCTCTGAGGCTGATGGACAGAGACGTTGCAGCTAGGTCACACTGGGCGGAGCTGAACAAAGGTGCAGGGTGGGAGTAGCCAACTCTGGACAGGAGGAAGCTACCAGGGCAGAAGGTGTTTGCCTTTCTGTCAACGGAATGGAAAATCCCAAACCAGGTGCTCAAAGATCTGTTCTAATTATTATCACTTCTGAGTCTTTGCCTTATCCTTCAAGAGATTATTGGACTAGAAGACTTCAGATCTTAAATTCTCCCTCTGATAAGTTTTGAAAAACACTTTAAAAGATCACACTTGAAGGGACTCTGTGGACCTTTAGAAAGGCTCTGTTGCAAGTAAGTTCTAATGTTAATTATTCTTTTAATAAAATAAATATTTCTCTTGCTAATGAAAGATGTTTTTTCCCCTCACAGCTTCTAGCTGGTAGTTGAATGTTTCTGGAGTCATAGCCCTCCCTGGAGGATTTGGGACTGGAAGCTCCCCAAGCAGAGGCAGAGCTGGGGCCATCCCCAAGGAAAACTGGGCCTTTGACTTCCCTGATCACTGGCAGAGTATAAACACAGTCCTCTCTGATCTCAGTGGTGTGGGAGTGTAGAGTGGGGAAGAAACAAACAGAAAATTACCACTCAGTTTTCAAAGTCTTTGAAGTCTACTGTTTTGTCTTTAAAGATGTGTGTAATTTTACTCACAGATACAGAGAACAAACTGATGGTTGCCAGATGGGAGGGGGGTTGGGTTAAAAAGGTAAGGGGATTAAGAAGTACAAATTGGCAGTTACAAAATAATCACAGGGATGTAAAGCGCAGCCTGTTTCAGTTCTCCCTTGTGGACACATGGCTTCAAACAATCTTAGCTCTTAACACCAGGTACATAAAAAATGGAAAAGAGGTCTATTTGTTGAGACTCCAAAAGAAAAAGATTAAAGTGCTACCAACTGCCCATCCCTTATTTACAACCCCTGGAGCGAGGACGGGATGCTTTTACAGTTGGGATGGCTATCGCTCAGAGGGCATTGGAGACACTTTCTGGAGCATGGCTGCACTGTGTGGTTGCCATATTTCCTCTACACAGAACGCCAGGGGACTCGGTCAGGATCACATGCAGCATCTCATTGAGGCTCAGATTTTTCAGAGTGTTGCCTCCACCCCCAATCCTGTCCATCAGAGCAAGCTCATCAGCTTCCCTTTCCCCGACCCCCTTTCCTCATTCTATCTAAGTGAGGGTGTGTGGGTTCTATCTCTCAGTGGTTCATTCTTCCCTCAGAGTAGTAAAGGTCTGATTAGTATCATCAAGCTGGGCTCACCTATCTTATCATACTTAGCCAGACAAGTTAAAGAAACCTGAACATTTAAGCTCAGAATTTTTCAACCTTGATATCACTGAACTTTTGAACTAGATACTGTGCATTGTAGGATGTCTAGACGCACCTTGGCCCTAGCACCCCACAAATTGTGACCACCAAAAATGTCTTCAGAGATTGCCAAATAAAGACCCCCTGGAAGCAAAATAGTCTCCAGTTGAGAATCACTGTTTTAGTTAAACCAGTACAGTTATCTTTGATTCTTGTTTCATTTTGAGCCAAATCTTACATGTCATTATACCTAATATATCAATGTAATTTTTACTTCTGTTTCCAAGAGAAGAAATATATAGTCTAGGTGTTATCATCTCTTCCCATGACATACACACACTTATCACTAGCAATGGGGTTGTTGTTACCATCTGACCAATGAACAGTCCAGTTCCAAAATTCCAACCCAAGGGCTACTTTCTGGGGCTACTCTCAGTACCAACATGCCTTAGTGTGGGTTGCTCATACTGTATTGGCAAGTGTGAATCCAAGGACCAGGAGTGAAGGACAGGGGTTGTAAAGCAGGGGAGGAAGGAGAGCCCTTGTAAAGATCCATCATCAAATCAGGCATTTGGTTGCTTGATCCTGCAAAATAGTTTGAAAGTTATATGAGACATCTGAGGGGGAAAAGGAAGAAACATGTACTCATCCGGTGTTAACACCATTGGTCAAAGATTTGACCCCTGAGGTATTAACCACTCCCTGCACCTGCACCTCTGGGTTATAACTGTCTGGGTGCTGAGTGGTTCCAGCAGTCCCATGACCCCACAGTATCAAGACACAAGCCCTGATGCAGAAGGTGAGAAGCCTGAGGTATGGACTGGAAGTGAAGCTCATCTAGTTCTTCCTGCTGAAGCCAGGATAAGATCAGTGGTGGTGAAATAAGCAGCGGGTGAGGCCAAGAGGATCTGAAATGGGGACATAAGAGGTGTCTAATACATCTGCACACCTGACTTTGTGCCTTGAGATTCAGCCCTGGTACATATTCAACTAAAGTACCCTGCACCTACTCTAAGTCTCAGCTTTTTCTTTCTAAACTGAGGATTATCACCTCAAGCTTACAAGATTGTTCTGAGAATTACAGATCTTGCATGTGTAAAGCCTATGTATGATGTTAGTTCAACAAATACACTATTTTTATGTGTGTGTGCATGCACACACACACACACACACACACACACACACACACAGCAGTCAGATGTAGAATCTTTCCAACTGACCACAAGGGCGCATTGTGGTGAGGCCAAAGTTACAGGATCCACCTTGTGTGATCTTTGAATTTGGCTTATGCTGACCAGAGAGCCGCCAGTACTTGATAGCTCTACCTAGCTTTCAGTAAGTGACTACTAGTTGGCCCACCCTAGACTGGGCACTGTGGACCCAGAGACCTTCTTCATTCCTGACCTTTGCCCTCAAAGCACTCGCAGGCTGGGAAAGATGGGCAAACAATAACAATTGTGGTGGTCGAGGCAAGCACAATGGGCTAAGGGAGCAAAGAAGTCTTGGGAGGCATTAGGCAGGCGAAGACGGGAGGTTGGGCAAAACGGTCTCACGAGGATGCAGCTCCATCACCGTATTTAAGGACCCTGCACTACTGGAGTTGGCGGTCAGATGCCCTAAGGGGACACTGTGGTGAGGGAGTGAGCCAATTCTTACCGCCGCCCCCAACCAACCCCTCCCCACACTAACCCTGGGTATTAGGCTGACTGTCGTGGAGTGAAAGAACAAATGATCCCACTTACTGGGGTGTCTTTATTAACAGATCTCAACCTGACTTCGATCACTCATTCGCAAACTCAGAGTAATGGACTCATTCCCTCCCTCACTAGTTAATCAAATTTTATGGCCTAAAATAATTGGGAGGAGGGTATTGAAGACTTTCTATTTTCACAATCGTCCTTCGTTTTCAATAAGAAAAGAAGTATAAACGAACAGAAAGTAAACTCCGTACTCGAGAACTCTCTGAGCCCGGCCAGAGCGAGGTGAAGGACGGGGAACCTTCTCAGCGCGCGCACCTCTCCACCTGTCTCTCTAAGAACCGGAGCCTCGCACTCAGAAGAGGCAGAGAAGGGAGCAGTTTCTTGCACCCAAGGCCAGCTGAAATCTTCCGAAGCAAAGCGTTAAGGCGTTGCTGTCTCTTTAAGGAGGCTGAGCTCTATCCGGAGAAGGCGGAGAAATTCCGCCCTTCGCATCTCCGGCTTCCGGCAACTCGGAGGGTCTGGAGCCTGCGTGGAGCTTCTGAGGCCCCAGCCTTCGTGAAGGGCTGGACACGGAGGCCCCCGAGGTGAGGAGGCCAGATGTGCGGAGCCGGCCCGGGATCCCTTACCCGCCCGGGCCGCTGCGGCCCAGCCCCTCCACCTAAAATACTGCCTCTGCTACCTAGGCAGCTTTTCCCCAGACCTACCTTGGCTCAGGGTATCCCAGGCTGCAGCGGCGCCATCACTACAGCACCTGTTAATTGCTTGGCTGTGCATAAGCGTCTTACTGTCTTTTTTAATGGCCCCCCAATACCGTATGAGTAGGTACCATTATGAACGCATTTTACAGATGAGGATACTGAGGCCCTGAGGAGCCCACAGTCACACAGCAAGAAGCAGCAGAATCGGGAATGAAACCCAGGTGTGTCTGACCCCAGAGCCTGTGACCTTAACCACTGGCGAGGCTGGACTGCCTTTGCCCTTCACTGTCCTCAGAGCCACCTTTCCCAACCCCAGAACCCCCTTCCTCATCCATCTCCAGGCTGCACCTGGTCTGTAAACTCACACAGTGAGTGAATTGGATGGAACCCCTTTGGACACCACTCCTCTTAGTTTATAATAGTTTTAATAATATCTGATGTTAAGTGGTTATCTTTATATAAACCTATCAAACCCCACTAAAAAGAAAGGCAAATAACATTTCAAATGCGGAAATAAGATTTGTTTGCAGATACTTTATTTTTGTTATCTATTAAGTTTGTTCATTTTTCTCTTTTAGACCTCTGCAAATTTGCTTCCTAATAATTGAAAGAAGACCTACTGGCTGAATGGCAGCTGTAGATGACTTGCAGTTTGAAGGTACATCAGTTGGGTGCCCACCTTTGTCTTTATGATCAGTATTTCTGCAGTCACAGCAACAGATTTTCATTGCAATGCTGGCACATATATTTTACCATACATCTTGGTAAAAGAATGTTGGCCTCACCCAAGTTTTTCTGTTTGTCCATACCAGCTTTTCTTTTTTGCCGAGTAGCCATTCAGATGATAAGATCATAAATTTAGCACAGTGATTACAGAACATGTGTATAGTGTTCCTGCCTTAGTTCAACACACATTTATTGAGCACCTACTGTGCTCTTAGAACTATGCTAGCTGCAGGGCATGAAAAGATAAAGGAGAAATATTTTATGCTACTGGAGTAGATAAAAGTATAAAAAGAAATTATGATGAAATATAGTCATGTCATTTCTTCATTGACTCAGGAAGTATCTCACAAGTGTGACCATGATCCAGGCAGTTGTTCTAGTTATCAGGGATAGAAGAGTGAACAGATAGCTATTTTCTTCTTTTACAAAGCTTTCAGTC
This sequence comes from Furipterus horrens, assembly GCF_987537825.1. Taxonomy (NCBI): domain Eukaryota; kingdom Metazoa; phylum Chordata; class Mammalia; order Chiroptera; family Furipteridae; genus Furipterus; species Furipterus horrens. The sequence continues at coordinate 37,338,265 of NW_028327173.1, read as the reverse complement.
TAGTGAGGAAGACATTTATTTGTTAAGTGATCATTTAAATGTCTTATTTCAAAATTAAATAATCTACAAACTGTGTAAGTGCTGGAGGAAAAGTTCATAACTCATAACCCCGAGCCTGATGTATGCTAGGGATTGACGAATGCTTATTTGTCTTGTAAACACTTGTGTAGTTCTTACTATATGGCAGGCACTGTTTTAAGTGCTTTACAAATATTAGCTCATTTAATTGTTATGTCAATTTTATCAAAGTTATTTTATTTTTCCTATTTGCCATTTTTCTGTTTGGGATATTCTTAATCCAGATAGTCACATGGCTTGTACCCTCACTGTTCAGATCTCACTCTATTAGAGGAAATTTAAGCACAGAAAAATTAAATAATTTGCTCTAAAGTCACAGAGTAAGTTCTAAAGTAGGGTTTGAACTTAGGTAGCCTACCTTCATAACCATGCTATTTCAACACTATCTGAGGAAGATATGATTAGAAGTCCATTTCATCAGCAAATACTGTCAGGTCTACAAAATATATCCAGCATCTGACCACTTCTCACCATCTCTGCTACTCTCCTATCTACTCAAGGTCACGATCACCTCTTGTCTGGATATAGTCCTTTTCTTTTGGTCTTCCTCCTTCCTCCCCTTCTCTGCTACAGTAGGTATTTTACAGCCAGAGATTTTTTTCAAACTAAGTCAGATTTTGTCATTCCTGTAAACCTTTCCAGTGGCTCCTATCTCACTAGGAGTGAAAGCTAGAGCCCATTCTGTGCTTAGGAGGCTCTACATGATCCAGCCCTCTATGGCCTCTGATTTGATCTCCTACTGTTCTTACCCTTTCTCAGCTGTACCCACTCAGGCCCCATGACTGTTCCTCCTGGTTGCCAAGTACACTCAGAGCTTAGGGCTTTTGTGCCATTTTTTTATTTGGGACATTCTTACTCCAGATAGTCACATGGCTTATACCCTCACTCTGTTCAGATCTCACTTCATTCAAGAGGCCTTCTTTGGCCACCTTATCCCAGTACAGTGTGAGAACATTCAAATGTAAAGAACGGCATATACAAAGTGTCTGTGGAAGAAGGAAGTTTGCTTAATTTTTTTCCAAGGTACCAGAGCACAGGTGGTGGGAGAGGCTGTCACAAGGTGAGGTTTGAGAGGGGAGAGGAGCCAGATCTCCCAGGACTTTATAAAACCATGTAAAGGACCTTGCTCTTCAGAAAAGAACACAGGATGCTGTATAGGGGTCCGGAGGGCTTCCCTGAGGAAGAGTGGCAGTGTTAGATGAACAAGTGGAGTTCAGGACCCTTCAGATAGAAGACATTGTGTCAGGAAAGAAACAGAGGCAAAACATAGCATGGGATGTGCCAGGATGTAGAAGCAGAGAATATTGATGGCATAAATAAGAAACATACCAATCTTGCCCTCAAGGAGCAGAAATTGGCAAGAATAGCTAATAGAGAGCATAATGTGTGAATAATTATCATGTGAGAGGTATACACGTTCTCCATTTCAATCAAACTATGCCATCTGCTATTCCTCAAACATGGGCCATGTTTTTCACTTCTGGGTTTTGCTTATCCCATTTACTTTGTATGAGATCCCATCCCCACCATTCTGACCGTCTTTCTCCTATGGCAGCTTTGCGGATCCCATCAGCTAGGTGAGTTACCATCCTCCCTTGAACTTCCTTGGCTTCAGTAAACTCTAACCTGATGCTCTCTGTTCTTTCTTCTGGCAGCCCTTTTCCCCTGGTAAACTACTGCATTTAAATATGAGACTTAAGTTCTATATTTTTTTTTGGTGTGATTCCCTCAGGCAAAGTTGTGAGTGTCTTTTTAAATGTCAATGCCATGTCCAGGTCAATAGATGATAGCTATAATATTTATAATCTCATATCATCCTCCAAATCTCTTTAAGATAGGTACTATCTACGTTTCCTAGTTGAAGAAAAAGAAACTCAGAGATATGGAGTAATTTACCCAGGGTCATGGAGTGTTGGAATCTTAAGTTAAACAAAGGACCTCATGTTCCACAGTCTCACGTGGCTTCAACAGCCAAAACATTGGAGACTGAAACTTCAGTGATTGTAACTTATCAGCCACCTAATTAACTCCAGTCACTTTAGTTTTCTCCATAAAACTGTTTGCATAGCTGAAAGGCAGTAGAGTAGGCTTGGCTATCCAAGAGCCCCATCCTACTGTTAGTCATAAGATTCATGCTGTGCTTGTAGTGTTGTAATGGTGCCCTGCTGGTAGCCTGTCATTTTTGTCCCTATATTTTCTATAGTGATTATATATACCTTGTTGGAAAAAATAACTTCATTAAATTTTTTGTACTAGAATTAAAGAAGAAAGTTTTAGATTGGGTACTTGCTGTGGGCCAGGTGCTCTGCTAAGGACTTTACTTAGGTAATATTCCTAACTTTACCAAAATTCTTTAGAATAAATATTATCCCCACTGAGGCTTATAGAGGTTAAGTTACTTACTCAGGTTCATGTAATTAGTAGCTGAGCCAGGACTGAAATATAGGTCTGACTTCAACTTCTGCTATCTTCATAACCATTTTTCTATGGCAGCTTGATTTCTAGATGAGCTTTTCTTTTCAGAGACTTTCGTCATTTGTATCAGATAGGGTTTGTAGCAAAGTTGAGGTTACAACAGCTTGCCTTTAAATTAAAAGTATAGCACTTCCAGTGTGGGTAAGGTCTTTGATACCCTTATGCTCTAATTGATTTCAGAATTTGGTGATGTAGCCACTTCTCTAGCGGCAAACCCAGATGCCATCACAATAAGCATCGAGGGTCCTGGTGAAACTCCCAGACATCAGCCAGGACCCCCAGGAAGCTCTGGGAGAGAAGAGGATGATGAATTACTGGGAAACGATGAGTCTGATAAAACTGAGGTTTGCACTTGTCTTTGAAATTGAACTTGTTCATGCATTTATTTACTGTCTCCTGTATGCCAGGTAGAGTGGCAGGTAGTGGCAACACAAAGTGGCATCACACATGGTCTCTGTCTAGAGGGGATAAACAGATAGGCAAACAGGCCACTGTCATGCATGGGAAACACACTGGATGGGGGAGCACCAGGGTTGTGGGAGCAGAGAGAAAGGTATTACAGAAGGCTTCCTGGAGATTGTGAGACACTTCAAGTGGGTCTTGATGAAAGAGTAAGTGGTAGCCAGGAGAAGAAGGCAGGGAAGGTGTTCTAGACAACAGTTTTGGTTAAGTCACAGGCAAGAAGGAACAGGGTACAGACAGCATATCTCCCATCTTCATGTAGGAACAAAATCTAGGTGAAGGCAGGAGATGAGGCTACAGAGATAGGCAAGGACTCATCAACTCAACGAATATGAACATTCTGAAAACTATTATGAGCTCTTAAAAGATTTTAAACAATATGGCCAGATATTTTAAAAGATATTTAGGATCTGACAGCCGTATGGAATATAAATTAGAGGGAGATGGACTGGAGGCCAGAAGACCAGGTAGGAGACTGTTGAAGTGTCTAGGCTAGAGATGATGAAGCCTGAACTAGGGCTGGACACCATGTTTAGAGGGTGGGCTCAGGAGGACTTAGTGGCGAAGGGGTGAGAGCAAAAGAGAGAAGATTCTAGGGAGACTTCTGGGTTTCTGCACCTAGTTGGATGATGACTGTCAGGTGGCATTTTTTATCACAAAGATTTATTTCTAGTAATATTTTGTAAGTGGAATCATGATTGTAGAGCATCCAGTTTATAGCAGTGGGTTCCATCCAGGCTTATTAAAATAGTGGAGCTCTTGGGTGCCAGATGCTCTTTGTGGAACTCCATGAAATACCAAAATAAGCACCAAAGTTTATGCTATCAAATACCATTATATACTAGATACCGTGACAAGAGCTCTTGACTTAGGAGCCTAACTTTGAATCCTGGTCCAGGTCAGTAGTAAAAGCTATGTTGTTTTGGGTAAGGTACTTTAATTTCCTTAAGCCTAGGTTTCCTCATCTGAAATATAAGAACATGTGTATGTTGACTATTGTCATCATTAGCATCACAGTAGTTAATATTTATTCAGTGTTTAATAACTACCAGACACCATTTAAAGTTCTTAACTTGGATCATGTTATTTAATACTCAAAACAATGCTGAGTGCCAAGAACTGTTCTTATCCTCATTTTACAAATGAGAAACCTGAGAAACAGAGTTTAAGTAACTTGCCCCAGTACACCCCACTGGCAGGTAGCAGATAACTTTAAACCGAGGCAGTCTGAATCCAAGAGCCTGTGCTCCTCCCCTCTGTACTAGTGTTAGTATATATTAAGTACTTATTAAAGTGGTTTGCACTGTCAGGAGAAAGGAGTAATTATTAGTATAGTTAAGTCTATTAGAGTTCTCCAGAGACATAAGACCAATAGGATATAAATACATAGAAAATGAAATTTGTTTAAAAGAATTGGTTTACATGATTGTGGATGCATGGCAAGTCCAAAACCTGATGGAGGAGGCTGGTAGGCTGCAGACTCAGAAAAAAATTGAAGTCTGAATTCAAAGGCATTCTGCTGTAGAACCAGGAAGTGCCGATGTTGCAAGCCAAGTGTGAAGGCAGTCTACTGGAGAATTCCCTCTTGCTCAGGAGATCAATCTTTTGTTCTATGCAGGCTGAGATCCACCCACATTTTGGAGGGCAGTCTACTTTACTCAAGAAGTCCACTTATTTAAATGTAAATCTCATTCAAAAACACCCTCATAGAAACATCCAGAATAATGTTTGACCAAATCCCTGGGCACCATGGCCCAGATAAATTGATGCATATAATTAATCATCACACTGAGCAACAGCAGGCTTCAAAAGTTTAAGAAGAAGTGAACAGGGGGAGAAAAATCTTAAAATTGAAAACATTTTATCCATTATTTTAATGTCTGTGTGTTGGGAAGAGATTACCAGTGGTCTGACAATTCGTTGGCCTAGCTTATGGAACATGGGTCTATGGTGTACCATATCTTGTGATATTAAGGTTGGAAAGAACCTTTTGTTTCCTCTAGTTTAGTTTCCCTTCCAAGATATTAATGCTGTTTGTGAAATGTCAGAAAGACAGCACATGAATACTTCTAGAAACAGGCTGTTCATTACTATGTAAAGCAGCCACTGCCAGTGTTGGACAACTTGACTTGTGAACTTTTTTTCCTTTATAATGAACAAAAATATTTCTTTTTCTAAATTTTATTTTATTCTGATTTTAGAGAGAGGGGAAGGGAGGAAGAAAGAGAGGGAGAGAAGCGTGCGTGTGAGAGAGAAACATTGATCGCTTGCCTTCTGTATGTGCCCTGACCTGGGACCGAGCCTGCAGCCCAGGCATGTGCCCCAACCGGGAAGCTAACTGGTGACCTTTTGGTTTGTCAGGCAACGCCCAACCAGCTGAGGCACACAGGCCAGGGTATAATGAACAGAAATACTTGCCAAGAGTAACTTCCCATGTCCTTCAAAGTTCCTCAGAGCGTATCTTTTCCTTTTGCTGTATGAATCCTCTTCAGATAATTGGCAGTCACAGTTCTGGGCATGCGGCCTGCTTTCTGCTGTGCTGCTGGGACAGGTGTGGCCCTCCGTGGGCACATATTACAATTTGTTTCTTTTGTCAGAAGAGTATATTTTATGTTTCTAGTACTTTAGAGTGAAGCAGTATATCAGATTTTTGAGAATTCAGGTGGTGACAGTAATATGGATGTTGAAGGGGTGAGGGAAGAAAAGATACTTACACTGACTGCCTTCTGTATATATGTGTGTATAAATATATGCATATATGTTATTGTCTATAGTACATATATATTATGTATAATTAGTCCTCCCTTTAATCCTGTGAGGATTAACATAATCTATATTATCTATATGCCCTGGCTGGTTTAGCTCAGTGGATTGAGCGTCGGCCTGCGAGCTAAGTGTCGCTGGTTCGATCTTCCAGTCAGGGCACATCAGAGAAGGAAAACTCTGACTCCAAAAAACCTCCGCTGCCTTGCGGCATACCTCTTCAGGGGAAAGGCTAAGGGAGTAAACCCCGACAGAAAATCCGGAGCCGGAGTCCCTAAGGCGGTCTGACGTTGTAGTCAACACCGGCAACTCCTGCGGCGCACCTGAAGCCAAGCTGTACTGACTCCGTCTTTCCCTTGGACCCTTCAGCTGCGAAGAGAGGGGGGGTCTGCTGCATGGGCAACAGCAGACCCTCCATATCACCCTGCCCAGGCTCTGTAGCTTCAGCTTCACTGGAGAGGACACCCCAGCGTCATCGCAAGATGTCGATTCAACACGGGAGGAGACAGATACCGTGTCACTCCCGAGTCGGACTGCACAGCCATTCTCGGCGGTGCAGATAGACTCTTAAGAAGCTACACCATCGTCTCTCGAGACGGACGGCTGCCGACGACGATATTATCTATAAATCTATAGATTAAATCTACCCATGAAGTAGATGTTGTTAGCACTACTTTGTAGATAAGAGAACAAAGACTGACAGGGGTCCAGTGATTTGATGAAGCTGCCCCTAGTGGAGGGACCAGGATTTGAATCCTTTTGGTGTGATTTCAAAACCCCACGCTTGTTTTATAGCAGGCTGAGTGTTGGGCGTGGCTATTGCAAAATTGATTGATGAATACAGAAGAGCTTGGTCCTTCGTACTTCTTGGTTTTACATTAGATCAGCTCCCTTTCTCTCTGTGTCCCTGGACTAAGGAAATCATTATGTTTTATTTTACCTCTGACAGTTACTTGCTGGACAGAAGAAAAGCTCCCCTTTCTGGACATTTGAATACTATCAAACGTTTTTCGACATAGACACTTACCAGGTCTGTAAAGCAGTTTCACCTTTCCTTTTACATGTAATGGAGACTTGTTTCTTCTCTGGTTAAGCAATGAAATGATGTAAAAGCTTTTGTGTACTGCATAGGATCTTACAAAAGTAAAAGGGTTACTAGTATTTGAAAATACTACTATCATAAAAGCTCTAATAACTGAGTTTCAATTTTTCAGTAGTTGAATTTAGCAGTCTTTGAAAGACTCTTCAGTATACTTACTGCTCTGTTGTTTTCCAGGTCTTTGACAGAATTAAAGGGTCCCTTTTGCCAGTCCCAGGAAAAAACTTTGTGAGGTTATATATCCGCAGCAACCCAGATCTCTATGGTATGTATGGAGCCTTTTACATTCTTTACCACGTGCCCAGTGAACTCAGGTGAGTGTGCAGGTTACCTGGAAAGTTGGAGAATGTACTGTTGGCAGGGCATGCAGCATTTTATTTGACTTCTCTGAGTTTCAGTAGCAACCCTTGCAAAGAATTTTGGAGAAAATGCAATTATCTGTTATATTAATGCCATGATTATAAGTAATAGTACAACCTTTGAAAATCTTCACCTGACATTACAAACTGGAGACAAATTAAGTTACTTTTTCTAAGAGGAGATTATTGACTTTAATTTTAGAGGAATTGACTTGGGTGGGGGAGTGTGCAGAAGTACTCTTATATTTTTTTATTGAGTGGCTCCTCCCCTTGGGATTCAGTCAACAGCACTGGCAGTCTATAAGAGGGATGGGCCAGGAGATGACTGTCATCCTTGATATCCCTGCTATCTGAGAAATGTCAGAGGTCCACCCAGTACTCTATGGGAAAGGGCTCCAACATGAGCGGGTTTCTGTGTTTGAGGGGAGAAGAGAGCCATTGGCTCCGAGTGCTTTCATGCGCAGGTGCTCCATGAAAGACTTTGTGTATATGGTCACATTCAATTCTTGCAACAACCTTTGGGATAGGTATTGTTATCCCCACTTTTCAAAAGAGGAAGCCGATGCTTGATTAAGCTTAGTAATATATATGCTCAATCCTAAGTAGTAAGTATTAGAGTGATTATATATATTGATTATAAGAGGAGAAGGAATTCATGAGAAATTTCTGGGTGCCAATCAGAGGTTTTAAGCTACAGAACCTTTTCATTAAATGGCACAGATGTCCAATATTTAAAACCAGTAAAAGTTTAACTGCCCGGGACGTTGAAGGGGCCCCTTCTGCTCAGCTGCAGCTCTCTGTGACCGTGCCAGAAGTTCCATCCAGAGATCTGTGGAATTCCTGGAGCTCCAGGGAGCAGAGTGTGAAAACCATTGCCTTGGCCCAGGCCCCTCATCCAGAGGTTGCCAAGGGGTTTCTTTTTAGCTCTCTCATTCATTTTTCTAGCCTGAGAGCTTCTTGAGAGGACAACTCTCTGTCTGAGTAGTCCATGCCATCAGTGCCTGGCAAAGGGCTTGGCTCAGACAATTTCTGAGCACCTTGCTTTGTACTAGAGAGACTGAGGATTCACAGATCAAGTCATAGTCTCCACCCCCAAGGGGAAGAAGAGAGAACTAACATGATGAGCACTCTAAAAGTGCCAAGCATGGAACTCGATGCTCTCTTAAACTCTTATTTCCCACACTCCAGGGTAGCCTTATCAAAAGAGAACAATTGAGGTTTGTTTTATTGTTCTTTGTGCTTTCCTGGATGTTAGAAATATTTCATAATATAAAAACCGCATACTACAAACTAAATTAAGGCTCCCCTTCTACCCCACCCCATAGTGAAGAGTAGGAATTTGGCAGGAAGGAGGAAGAGAGAGGCACTATGAAGCAAGTACAGGCCTGGGATGAATAGGTGGGTGTGTGTCTCTGGAGTCCCAAGTTTCCTTTGAGCCTGAGCTCTAGAGGTAGCAACTGTGTCTGTTGTTCATTGTTGTGACCCCAGCACTTAGCACAGGGCCTAGGCGGTAGTGGGTACTTAGTAAATAAGGCTAAAAGAATAGGATATTCTCAGCTTTCTAGTTATGGGTACTATAATATTGTGGCCACTTGTGGTGATATGCTTGGATGCTCCTCCACCCATCAACAACAGGTGGTCAGTTTTGTTCATTTGTTCTACAGAGCTTTTTGGAATTTTTTTATTTTTGTTGGTTATAGGGGTTTTTTTAAGCTTTTTTGTTTATTTGTTGCATCTTTAAGGTGCTGGGCTCTCAAAATGATACGGTGAACAATATTTAGTCCTTGTCAACAGCAGAGAGCTTGCAGGCTAGTGACTGACTAGCAATGTGTAGAAAGCTGATGGTGACTCTTTGGAGTACTCAATCAAGTATTTGTGCTCCTTTCTCACCTTCAGGATCCAGTGTGGTTCTGAAAAGTGCTAATCCATTTCTGGTAGTCATCTCACCCAACACAATAATGCTCTTAATTTTAGGATATGTCAAGGTGCTACAATTACCCCAAAACGTATTACAAAATATTAGTGAAATTGAAAATGACATTCATAAAATTTATTAAAATCTTCAGATTTAAAATTGTATTTATTCTACTAGTAGTTTTTCTAGTTGGGGAGAAACAAGGATAGTGTTCATGATATCAAGCAAAATGGTGAATGGGATTTATTTGCAAAGCATGGTATAGTCATCCATTTAGTGGACTGTATTACAATCGTGAAGAAAGAATAAAGCTGATTTTTATAATAGCTATGGTAGAATCTCCAGGATATATTAAGGTGAAAATAAATATGTATGTAACCATTTGTATAAGACATCAATACAGACACACACACACACACACACACACACACAAATATCCATTTGCTTATATGTGTATAGAAATCTCTGACAGGATATATCAGAAATTGGTTACAATAGTGAGGTCTGGGGAGGGGAAATGCAAAGCTAGGGAATAGAGAGGGAAGAAAATGTACTCTTCTTTATATTCCCTTTTGTACCTTTCAAACACTAAACTTTGTGCATATATTACTTTTTTATTAAAAAGAAAGAAAAATATAAAGCTTATACACATACATACACACCCATAGTGAATTGGTAGATTACATTAACTCTTCCCTAAATCGTTCTGCTTGCCCCACTCTTCTCAAAAGGACTCGTCTAATTTTAGGGGTTTTTTTCCTGGTACATACATTTAGCACTTAGATAAGGGAAGTAACTTGCTTCCTGTATCCTGATGGTAAAAGTTTTAACAAGATTTCCGTGAATTAGTTTGGTGATCCTCCAATGAAAGAAGCTATAAACAAATCAGTGTCTTTATTCCCCTGACTATGGGAGGTGTTTTGGCTTTTGCATTCCAATGCCCCCTGTCTTTAAGGCAGCTAATTACTGTGTTTGGCCTTTTAAAAAAGAAAATTTCTACTAAAGGAGTATTGAATGCATCTAAAAATCATTTTCCTTGCTTACATGAATAGGGCAAGGGAAAAAAAATAGTCTTTAAAAATCTAAAGGCTGGTGCTTTATTTTCTTGTCTCTGAATTTTCTGGTTTCTTTTGCAGGCCCCTTTTGGATATGCGCCACATTGGTCTTTGCCATAGCAATTAGTGGAAATCTTTCCAACTTTGTAATCCATCTGGGAGAGAAGAAATACCGTTATGTACCTGAATTCCGAAAAGGTTGGTGAATAGCTTGACTCATTTGGAATGCTGTCAATTTGTAACCATGAGTTCATTTCACCCACTGAACTCTAGATGCTGCATCCCCTGCTTTCTGTATTTCAGGGTTCAAACATACCTAGTGTCTCATAATTTATCACCCATTTATATAAATCCACATAATTTTAAAGATGTGGTAAAATATACATACAATTTACCATATTAACCATTTTTACTTTTTATTTTTTAAAGATTTTATTTATTTATTTTTAGAGAGAGGGGAAGGGAGGAAAAAAAGAGACGGAGAGAAACATCGATTGGTAGCCTCTCACATGCCCCCAACTGGGGACCCCCAACCGGGGACCCACAGTTGGGGGCCCATAACCCAGGCAGGTGCCCTAAATTGGAATCAAATCAGTGACCTTTTGGTTTGCAGGGCAATGTCCAACCCATTGAGTCACACCAGTCAGGGTCATGTTAACCATTTTTAAGTGTACATTCAGCAGTATTAAGTACGGTCACAGTATTGTGAATCCACATAATCTTCTGGAAAACTCTTAAGGGAATGCCCAATAGCAATTGGAATGTATTCAAAGAAAAATGTACAAAATAAGCAAAAAGCAGTGTGCATGAAAGTTTCCATTGTAGCATTATTTGTGTTATCTAAATATTGGGAACGATAGAGATATTGTTATTTAAGTCAGGACAACTCAGCTAGCTAGGTCTATAGCCACTAATTGTGAAGCTCTAGAACAAGGTGGAAGGCTGATCATCATGCCTGTGCTGTTAGCAACTTCGTTAAAGGGAAATCTATAAATGGTCAGGGCCTCGGAGGGAAAATGCAGAAATGAGTGTGTCCTAGTCATGGGCTTGTTTGTGGGTGACATTCCTGTTTTAAAACTTCCTTTCTTGTGGTAGTATTGGATAATTAAAAACAAAAACAAAAACAGCTTTTAGGGACTTGCAGATGAGAGCCACTCCAAAATGAGAAAGTTTGGCTTTTAGGAGGTTAACCTGTGCCACTTTCTCAATTTTCTCCTTCTCTCCCTGCCTGCCGTCCTGCTAAGAGGCTGTACACAGACTGTATAAAAGCATGGTCTCTGGAACCAGGCCCCTGGCTTCAAGGTCCAGCCCCACCACTCAGTAACTTCTACCTTGTTGGGCAGGTTCTTTCATTTCTCTTGACCTCAGATTCCTTAGCAGTGAAATGGAAATAATAATATCTATATTATAAGGCTATTGTATGAATAAAGAGTTGATATATATAAAGCAATATTATATGTATATACATATAGATGTATGAACAGATATACACATATGCATGCATGTAGAGATATGTATTTACCTGTGTGGGTGTGGGTGTGCCTCTGTGTAGCCTTCCTTTCTTCCTCTCCACCCTCCATGCCCAGTTTCCCTTCTCTTTCCTTCCCATCATGGAGTCAGACCTGGGTTCAGTCCCAACTCCATTTGTCAAATGAGTTTGGTTAGAGTGTAACTTAATAAATATTATCCATGAGATACAGATCCTGCCTTCAAGTAGCTTCAATGGTTAGTCAAAGAAAGGGAGGTAAATGCATATTGTTGTAAATAGTATGTGTTAATTTCTGTATTGGAAGTATGTATAGGTATATTGACAGAAAAGAAGGAGTGAATCATCTGCCTAAGGGTCTGGAAAGTCTGGAGGGTCTTTATCTGTTCTTATTCTCTTTGGCTGAGCATCTCAGTATCAGGGAGTCAGGGGATGTATGTACAAGTAAGATAGTCATTGCCTCTATCAATAAACAAGTTTCCATTTTATGTAAAGACTGTAAGTCACACATCCAAATTCAGATCCTGCTGCCACTGCTTATTAATTATTTGACCTTGACCATTTAGCATCTCTTATCCTGTTTCCTTGTCTCCAAAATGAAGATATAGAACATATGAAATAACAACATATTTATATACCTTTTAACAGTATAAAAAGGTAATTGTTGGTTATTTTTTATCAATCAGTATTTTAGGTATAACTGTTTTTACTCATATAATTCCAATAATCTTATAAGATATTATATACTATTATTATTCCCATAAGGAAACTGAGGCAGGATGGTTAAGTAACTTCCACCCAAGGTTACTTAGCTATAAGCGGCATAGCTAGCATTAGAACCTATGGAGTCTGCATCCAGGGTTTGTGCCCTTGACGATTACACAGTGTTGCCTCTAGATAAAGCACTCAGTGTAATGCCTGACACCCAGTGGCTAGCTGTAGACTACTATGTAATTCTTTTCCCCTTCTTTTAGTTATCTAAGGAAAAAAACAGTATGTTAGCACATTTACTTTGGGCTTAATCGGGGAGTTTCCAATGTGAAAAAATTGCTTTGGAAGCTAACAGTATTTTGGACAATCATATGTCTTAACCAGAGTCTGACTGTAATTGCTAGGGGTGCCTTTGTTCTTGCCAAGAGCGTTAAGTGAATTACCTGCTGATTTTCATGTAGGAAGGGCTGGTGCAACAGGCTTAGCCACACTTTATGATCCTCCACTCCAGAAGAGGGAGAACAAACCTCTAGGGTGTGCTGCTGCCAGAGGAGGGAGGTACAGTAATATACTGAACATTGCTGTTCTGAGGAGCCGCTAAATAGCTTTTCCACCACAGAGACAGAATTATTTAAAGAAGGAAGTGAAACTGGAGAATATTTCAAGCAATTCATCAATGAGCTGGAACTCCCTATTTTAGAGACAGAAGGAACCCTAAATAGCAAGCAGAGCAAGTTAATCTGTACCTAGGGCATTTTAATAAATTTGCTAAAGAAATCAGTGTCAGCTCTTGTTATACTAGGAAAGAGGACATGTTCTTCCAAGGGGATAGTTGGCTTTTATTTGACTGAAATGCTTAGTATATTTAAACACGTAGTGTGGCCCTCTGAAGTATTTCAGTTGCATAATTCAGTTTTTTATAACCAACTTAATAATATTAGTTGTTAGTTATTAAACAAATTTTTAAAAACCATATGAGCCCTGGCTGGTGTGGCTCAGTGGATTGAGCACCTTCCTGTGAACCAAAAGGTTGCTGATTTAATTCCCTGTCAGTGTACAAGGGCACATGCCTGGGTTGCAGGCCAGGTTCCCAGTTGGGGGCATGTAAGAGGCAACCAATTGATGTTTTCCTCCCTCTCTATCTCCCTCCCTTCTCCTCTCTCTGAAAATAAATAATTAAAATCTTAAAAAAAAAAAAATCACTACAAAGACAAATGCTAAAGATTCATCAATTTAGTACATGTATAAAGCACCTACTATGTGTCAGGTGCTGTGCCTGGCTCAGAGTCAATGAAGACCAGTAAGACATGTCCCCATGGTGGAGTGAAGTAGGTGGACATGTCAGAAAGTAGGTCCAGTAAGGTACTGGGAGTGCTCTGAGAGTGCATTAAAGGCTTGATGGGGATTAAAACTGTCTCCTGTCATCCTCAGTGTCCATAGCAGCCACAGTCATCTATGCCTATGCCTGGCTGGTTCCTCTCGCACTCTGGGGTTTCCTCCTGTGGAGAAACAGCAAAGTTATGAACATCGTTTCCTATTCGTTTTTGGAGATTGTGTGCGTCTATGGATATTCACTCTTCATTTATATTCCCACAGCAGTAAGTACCACACTTACTCTAAGTGATGTCCTGTTCTTGGTTGAATATTCAACCAGCATCGTTAGTTCTAGCCTCACACTGATGTGCACCTGAAAAATATCCTGTGAATTTAGAAGGGCAGCATGAATGGGGGCCGAGGAGTCAAATGCCTTCCATGGACCCTTTGCTGTGAAAGCTTTCCCCAGTCTGCATGCTGGTGGTGTTTCTCCAGGCTGTGTTGAGAAACCAGAGAGGCAGTGGGGGCCCAGTGCTGATTGACTCTCGGGCCTTTGTAAACATGTGTCCCTGGAATGAACACATGCCTCTCTGAAATGCCTCTAAAACCCCCTCCCCTTCCTCTCTTCTTTCAGATACTGTGGATTATCCCCCTGAAAGCTATTCGCTGGATTCTAGTCATGATGGCCCTAGGCATCTCAGGGTCTGTCTTGGCAATGACATTTTGGCCAGCTGTTCGTGAGGATAACCGGCGCGTCGCATTGACCACAATCGTGACAATTGTGTTGCTTCACACGCTGCTTTCTGTGGGCTGCTTGGTATGGTCTCATTTGTGTGTTCTTTACATGCAAATACTTAAAAGCTTCAAACTGTTAAGACATGACTGTTCTTTAAAAACTGCCTCCATGAAATAAAAAGAGTCTATTTTAAATAGACTCTTCTGGATGAGAAGTGGTAAAGTCATGAGGATTTGATTGTAATCTCCAGCTTTACCTAATTTCTAAAATTTGATTAAGATTTGGGTCTGCCTGGAGGACATGAGGGTGGGTAAGTGTCTTTAAAGAGGGCTGGGGAGTTCTGCTTTTGGATGCCTTTGCTAGTTTTCTGCACGTAACTAGAAAAGAGTTTTGAAATTTAAAGCTTCATCAGTGGAAAGCTTGAGAATGAAGTCAAATACAGAAAGGGGAGAATTATTTTTAAGGTGAACAACATTTGAAATAGTTATTGAGTTTATGTGTTTAGGTGTCTTTTTAGGGAGAGCATGTGCTTTTGAGTCAGACAGGCCCAAAGTGAAGACCAGCTCTGTCACTGGCTGTGTGAACTTCTCTGAATCTGTAACATTGGTTAATAGGTCCTGCCTTAGTTGGATGTTCTAAGGATAAAATAAAATAATACATATAGAGCACAGAATATAGAACTTATCCCATAAATGCCCATAAATTAGGTCCCTTTCCTTTGATCCTAAGGAGACATGGCTTTTTATCTTTTGTACATATGATGCTTGAAGATTACTGTCCATGGCCTTAACAAGGCCTGGTGCAGGTTTTGAAAAAACTCTTGAGTTCAAGAATGTTAATAGTCACTGGTGAAGGAATGAAAATGGCCATGTCAAGTTGTCCACATAGCCCATGTCCAGATCCTCAGTCAGGTTTTGCAGTTATGAGAAGAAATATTTCTTTGGCACCATTTGATCTTTAATTTTTGTGTAGACAACCATGGTCTCATTAAGTGCATTAATAAGATTCTAATACTTTATCATTGAACAAGTCTCATAAAAAGTGTCAAGTTTTGAAACACAGACCTGGTTTACACGCACTCTACATGTGCCTAAGCTTTAAACCCTTGAGACAGAAGACTGTGAGTTTGACTCATAGCAGATTGGCAGTTCATTTCTGGACATGTGGTATCTGGATGATCCCTTGAAATGCTGCTGTGACCCTTCTTTTTGCTGAAGAAGAATGCCCCTTTCATTGTAACTAACTTTCACTGTAATGCCTCTCAGTGGCTGTTAGAACATGGAGGCAGCCGGACTGCCCACCTGAACTTTTGATGTACCATATGCAAATTAACCTGATCCTAGCCCCTCCCATAGGAAGTGAAAATGGACTTTGCTCGTTCCCAGAAGAAATGCTAATGGACCTAGCCCAATATGTTGACTGGGCTGGAAAAGCAGGGAGATATAGATGACCTGTTGAACGTGTTGATGGGTAAACTCACCGTAACTGAAATGTGTGCTTGGCAAGTGTGGAGCCAGCGCCTGCAGAGGCTCAGGCAGGCGATTCCTACTGGCTAGTGTGGGTGACCAGGAATCTCCACTCTCCCTTCCTTCCCCCTTTCCTCTTGCTCCTATGGGCATCCAAGGTGGACTGGGAGTTATCACCTTCCCCCCGCCCCCCACTTCTCTTGCTCCTGTGGGCCCCTCTTTCCCCCTCTTCCGCTCAATAAACCCATTGTTTAATCCTAGAGAGGTCTCCAGGTGACTTCTCAGAGCAAGGCTACCTGACAGTGGCATCTTCCCATCTCCCAAATTTTTTTCCTTATTGTATACCTGGTTGAGAAGTTGGTGAGGAGAAAAGGCATTGTCTTTTTTGGTTCTGTAAAGAATAGAGAGGAGCAAGCAAGGTAGACTGGATAATGGAGCAGGGAGGTGTGGTTGTGGTTGTTATTATTACTATTATTAACCCATTTCATCTGCTACGTGTGGCCAGGATCTTTTACTTCCTGTACTTGTTACTTTCTTTTGGGGTAAATGACATTGAAGTTAGGATTTACATGCCTATCTTGCTACTCAGGAACTTTTTATTTTGTTATTTTATATATTTTTATTTTTATCCTCACCCAAGGACATTTTTTTCATTGCTTTTTAGAGAGAGAGGAAGGGAGAGAGAAACATAGATGTGGGAGAGAAACATTGATGCAAGAAAGAATCATCCATTGGTTGCCTCCCTTATGTGTCCGGACCAGGGATTGGTGCCTGGACAGGGATTGTGTGTGTCTGCCTGAGGGTGAAACCCGAAATCTAGGGTATGTGCTCTGACCAGGAATTGATCCTGCCATCTTTCAGTTATGGGATGATGTACCAACCAACTGAGCCCCATCGGCTAGGGCAGGAACTTTTTAAAAGAGAGAACTGTAATGAGGTAGAAAGAGCACTGGACTGGGAACTGCTTAGCATTGTGAGCCCAGGCAAGTGACTTAACTCTCAGAACCTTGGTTTTCTCATCTGTCAGGGAGGTTCATATTTTCGGAGGCTTTTTAGAGACTCAATGAAATGGCTGTGAAAGCCCTTCATATACTGTGACAGTTTCTTCATATATAAAGAAGTTATTAAAAGAGCCCTGTGTCATCAGAAACCACCAGGGTCCCTCTGCTGCTTGTTCCTCCTGAGTGCCCCAGGAAGAGCTGCTCAAGACTGCCCATTCATCAGTGCCTCTCACCGGCATCTTCCCGTCTCTCTCCTGAACTTTCTACCCATTATATACCTGGTTGGGAAGCTGGAGGAGTGAAGGAGGCAGGAGAAAAGGCATTGCTCTGTTGAGATCTAAGGGACTTGGAGGAGCAGGGTAGAGTGGGTGGAGGAGCAGGGAGGGAATTGTGGGTGGAGGACCTCTGCTTGGGAGCACAGTTTTTTCTTCTTCAGAGAAGGGAGCCATTTCGTGATCAGGTGTGTAGCCAGGGCCCACAGTGCCTGAGGTTTTGTTCTTCACACTGGAGGTTGCCTCCTCCTTTCTGTTCTGGAGATGTGCAGAGCAAGAGGGCCAAAGCAGAAGTGAAGTCCCAGCTCCACCACTCCCTGCTCTGGTTATTTCCCTGCTCTAGACCCCTACCGCTTCACTTGGAAAAAGTAGCTCTAGTAACATCTTCACTGTTACGGATCAAATGATATGTGCAACATGAAAAACAGAACAAGCTGTACAAATGAAGGCATTATTGGGAAGGCAGGGAGAGGAATTGGCAGGGGAGTTAGTTGAACCAAGGGGCACCGGTTGAACCAGACAGCTTGGCCTTCTCACTGTCCCCTGGAGAGCACAGATCGGTGTTTCTGCCTTAGTGCAGTGAGGCATATGACAGCCCTACACCTACTGAGGTCCCCTTGGTGCTGCACTGTACACGATCGCTGCATTGGTACTGGCACACACCTGGCAGGGACAACAGAGGAAGCAGAAGAGGATGAATCTTTGGTATGATTGGAGATGTATGAGCCTACGGTTGCAGTGGTTACTGCTGATAGCAGAGGGTCCTGTGCTCTAGTTTATGGAACTAATGAATCATAGAATTATAACTTGCCCTTAGAGATCATTTTTTCCAATCCTTTTGTTTTACATGTAAGAAAACTAAGGCTTATGTATCACATTTATTTTTAGAATAAGAACAAAAAGGGGGGGCAGTATAAGGGGACTAAATGGTAATGGAAAAATATACAGTAAAGATTAAAAAAACCTAAAGTTGCTAAAAAGGTATTGTTTTTTAAATAACAGAGCACTTTCACATTTTTGTATTATTTGAATTTGTTACAATATGTATTTTAAAATCAGGGGCCATAGCCAGTGTAGCTCAGTTGGTTGGAGCA
The DNA here is from genome assembly GCF_987537825.1 of Furipterus horrens. Lineage (NCBI taxonomy): Eukaryota > Metazoa > Chordata > Mammalia > Chiroptera > Furipteridae > Furipterus > Furipterus horrens. The sequence goes on along the minus strand of NW_028327173.1, from coordinate 37,319,979 downwards.
CCGTAGTAACCTAAAGGTTTCAGGGTTTGATTCCTGGTCAGAGCACATGCCTAGGTTACGGGTTCAATCCCCTGTCTAGGCGTGAATGCTTGTGACTCCCCCCCATCCCCTGCTCTGGACATGTGCAAACCCCAGTCCAGATGCAAATGCATACAGGAGGCAATCGATGCTTCTCTCCTGCATTGATGTTTCACTCTCCCCTTCTCTCTAAAAGCAATGAAACACATGACCTTGGGTGAGGATAAACAAATAATAAAAATATAAAATCAGTGGGGAAAAAAAAAAAGATATTCCTTTTCTCTTTTAAGAGAGAGAATTCCTCAGCTTAATCTGTAAAGTTAAATTAAACTATCAAGTTAAAGAGTTCCCAACAAAACAAAACTGAGTCCCAGCAGGGTGGAGTGACTTGTCCGAATCACAGTGTAAGTTATTAGCAGAGCCCAGTTTAGAACCTGGGTCTCTTGTCTCATTCGATCTGATGAGGGTTTCCTCCAGTAGTGTGGAAGAAAAGCATTGTTCCTGCATCGTCCAGGCTCCATGGCTCAGTGAGCGGCATGGCCCCTACCCGCCCCCCTCCCCCCCCTTAAGTTGGGGACTGTTTCTTCCCTGCCTCAGAAAAGTTGCTGGAAGACTGGAAGCTGGAAGAATTCCTGGGGAGGAAGACTTTTAAAACTAATAGAATTACTCTGGTAATGTGATAAACTAGAGGGAGTCTGTAGCCAGAAACTTTTTGAAATGGACTATTTATTGTAGATATTAACTGGGAATCTGTTTGGGAAAGATCCAGCGTGTTATATTGGTGCCCCCTTCTGGCCAACGGAGAGCAGAGCAGGTGAAATCGTTCTTAGCTTGTTATCTTTTTACCTTTCTAACGCCCAGATGCCAAGGGCGTGCAGTCAGTGGTCCTTGAGTTATTAATGATTCATTTTTCCTTTGAACATCCAGTATTCAAGGCTAGTGAGGTTAGTATTTTCCAGGGCTAAAGTTAGGATTCTCAGACCTTGACATAGGTGGGAAGAACCTCCTTAATGTTTTCTCTCTTTCATCTCCTTCTGATTTTTGACAGTTAAATTGTAGATGGTAAGTGGAAGCATTTAGCAAACCTTTCATTTCCAAGCTGAAGAATTATGAGGTACAGCCTGCCTGACACTTTCTTTTTAAGGTCTTTACAGAGCCACCTAGTTAGCAGCAGTCTATCGTAGTTCAGTGCATTAAGTATTGATCTTTACGTTGTGTGCCAGGCCCTGGGTGAGGCGCTGGTGACATAGAGACAAGGGGGATACAGTCTCTGGAGGAGAGACTTGAGCTCTGGAATTAGAAAGACCCAGCTCTAGTGCTGGCTTCACCACTCACTAGCCATATGCACCTGATGGAATGACAACCCCTCTGAACCTTAGTTTCTTCATCTCTCAGATGAGGATAATGATGAAGTTATATGTAGTAAATGCTCAATAAATGGTAGTGAAATGTAAAAAGGCACTCACAGTCAAGTAAGTGAGACAGAAGCAGAGACAGTTGTAATTCGCTATGATGACCAGTGTGTTTCAGGGAAATATAGAGGCCACGAGAACCCAGGAGGACTATTAGCATGAAGTCTAGAACACTCTGTTTTTTAACTCTCTTATGGGCCTTCTTCTTCTACAGACATACTTTTTTGATGCACCACAGATGTCATATCACCTGTCACCTATAGCTGTTCCAAACCAAACAGTTGTAGCAACCAAGTCCAGCTAAAGAAGAAAGTAAGAGACTATATTTTTATCTTCTTGTTGTGTGGTATAGTAAAAAATGGGCGGCTGCATCAGTTTTGTTGCAGTCAGCACAAGAACAGAGAGGGCCAGACCCTTCCATCTTTTTGCACAGTTTAGTGTGGTGTTTGTGTCCATGCATGTCCCTCTTGCCGAAGTCTTCAATTGTGAAATCCACATGATCTGACTTCATAAATTTGGGAAACACAGCGCTTAGGTTCTTCTAGAAGAGGAGCTCCTGCCTTTTGGTCCCAGCATCCCCTCTCCTCTCCTCCCTGTCCCCTTCCCAGCAGTACAATATAGGTTTGTTCCATTTGGTTACAGTCCTGGTAGGATTTTTGTTTGTTTTTTGTTTGTTTGTTTGTTTGTTTGTTTTTAGTTTCCCTGTGACTTAAACCTGGCCTCAGACTCTGAGTGTGACCTTTCTTAAATTACTCACGACTTCTCCAAAGCTCACAAATTCTCATCCTGGTATGTTCTCTGGGCCTCCAAGGATTCCACTGCCAATGGTTAGCTTAGTGGCCGAGAGTACAGGAAAAAATGTCAATTCCTCTATGGCCTATTCCTTGCCTCCCTGTTCTACCTCCTCTGTATTCCAAGGCTGCACAGCCTTGCTGAACTTCTTGTCATTGCCAGACACCTCATGCCTTTACCTCTGCTGTTCCAGATTACCTTGCTATCCTGTTACACATTGTGTTGTATATCACAGATGGGGGTCTCATTTGAACTGGGTCCTGAAGGTTGAGCAGAAGCAATCAGTTATCCATTGTTCTGAGTAGTAGTCAGCTTGCTATGATTTTGGGAAGGTGAAGACATAGGCCGTTCATTGGGGTGCAGTGTGCCGTATCATTAAGAACAAGAAAATCTGGAGAGAGACAGAGGTAGAGAACACAGTGGTGACAGTTGCCTGGGTCTCTGCTTTGGCCCAGAATACCTGACATCAACCTGGTGAGGACCTGGTCAGGGGCTCTCTCAGCCCACTCCTGAGCTAAGACTTAATTTCCTTCCTTATATTATGGTTATGAAGGCTCCAGACCAAGTGTCCCAGGAGCTGTAATCTTAAAGAGTCAGAAGCTGGCATCTGAGAAGAGACTGGGCCTCAGGGCCCTTGTAGACCTCCCACCCTGATTTACACAGATTTGATACCTCTGGGCTTTGCTCAGATCTATAAACTTGGGTATCAGCACCTCCATTTGGGTGTCAAGTCTCCAAATGAGATTGTGATGAACAGTCTCTTTGGAGCCTCCCTGGCAGAAGCATCAATCGCTTTGCCAGGGAGAGGGGCTGTTTAGAGCTCTGGGCTCTGCAGATTTATGGGCTGGCTGTGCCGTCTCCTGTACTCTCTGGACTCCCAGCTTTCACTGAAAAAGTATGGCTTCTAATCTCGCAGATAACCTTCCTCATGTAAATCTGTGCATTGGAGGGCTTGAACTAGAGTGCATCACTGGGAGGAAAAGTAACCCCTTTTCTCCCTGAAACCTCCAACTGTAATTGGGGAAGCTGCCCCTATATAAATCACAGATGAGAATATCCAGCTTCCTTCTTTCCTTCCTTCCTTTTAAAAAATTGGCTTAACACCTGAGGGCCAGTGCCATTTCTTCTCTGAGACAAAACCCTGGTAAAGTCTGGAAACTGTACCTACAAGTCTTACTTGGGCTTGAGGGATGGACTATCTGAAGGGCTGCATCTAGATAGGGGCCGCCTTCCCAGGGGTGGTGACAAGTGGGTCTGTCCTGAGCAGCGCAGCCAGCAGATAATTATACTGCAGTGTGAGAAGGGCTTTAATAAGAGATGAGCATCAGGAGACTCCTTTATAATTAAAACCCTCCTGATTTATACACAGGATTTATACGCAATTATCTTTTCACTCACTCATGTCAAGAGTGCTCATTTTATAAGCCAAAGCTACACTCCTTTTTACTAGGTTTATATACATCAATTCTTTTATTCTGAAATCAGCTTTAACTCAGTGCTATAATCCCCTTTAACACAGCATCCAAACTGCATGACTTCACACATGGCTAACACTTTTCTTTGAGCCTCTTATTCTTTTCCACACAGTGTCTGAAATGTCCCTACCCAGAGAATCCATTTTCAGTTCCTGGGCTATTTCTTTCTCCACTTCTTTGTTCTGTTTCTTTGAGGTAAATTGGGAGAACATCAGGGGGCAAGTAGGCCAATAGAATAACTTTTTATTCTTTTTTAAAAAACTTATTTAGTGGAAAATTTTAAACATAGATAAAAGCAGGGTGACTCGTATATTGAGTCCCCATGTATTCATCACCCACTTTCAATGAATGTCAACTCCTGGCTGATCTTGTTTCATCCATACACTCATTCTTTTCCTTATACTATTTGAAGCAAATATAAGGCATCCTTTTATTTTGGCCATAATATTTAAATTCAGTATCTATAAAAGACACTAATCCCATAGTCACATCTAATAAAATTGTAGCTCCTTAATATCAAATATATTGGGTTGGCCAAAAAGTCTGTTACATTTTTTTCTGTACAATGGCTCTAATAGCGCTTAGTTGCCTTCAACTTCATTCGAAACAATTTTGTTAGATTGTGTTGTGATAGCTGTCATATTAGGGTGCGTTAAAAAACATGATCAAAATTGGTGATTTTTTTTGTGCAGCCATTTTTATATTGAAGATGGAAGAAAATATGCAACATTTTCGGCGTGTTATGCTTTATTATTTCAAGAAAGGTAAAAATGCAACTGAAACACAAAGAAAGATGTGTGTAGTGTATGGAGAAGGTGCCATGACTGACTGAACATGTCAAAGTGGTTTGCGAAGTTTCTTGGTACCATTAACATTTTGGCCAAATAATTCTTGGCTGTGGGGCTGTCTTATGCATGGGAAGATGTTTAGCAGCACCCCTGGCCTCTACCCACTAGAAGCCAATAGCAGGAGATAGCCAACATACTGAAAATATCCAAATCAGTAAAGTTATTGGTGAAAATGAAAAGTGTGTCTTCTATTTTATGGAAACAACTATATGGACTTTTTGGCCAATACAGTACTTCTGTGTTTGAATTTCATATTGAAGTTGGTTGATATATCTCTTAAATGTCTTTTTTTTAAAATTTATTTTTAGAGAGAGAAGGAGGGCGGGGAGGAGATAGGGAGAGAGACATTGATGTGAGAGAGAAACATCAATTGGGTGCCTCTCATATGTGCCCTGACTGGGACCGAATGTGCAACCCTGGCATGTGCTCTGACCGGGAATCGAACCAGTGGCCTCTCGCTTTGCAGAACGACACTCAATCCACCTGACACACTAGTCAGCGCTTAAATGTCTTTTAAATTATAGAATCCTATTCTGTCTCCCTTTCTCCCCTTGCCATTTATTTGTTGAAGAAGTATTTATCTTATAGTTTCTCACTATCTGGAGTTTGCTGATTATATCTCCACAGTGTCATCTAACATGTTGCCCTGTCACCTTTTTTCTGCAAATTGGTGTTTGTATCTAAAGATTTGATTAGATTTAGGGTGGTTTTTTGCGGGGGGTGGGGGGGGTCAAGACTACTTGATAAGTGCTGTTAAATTCTTCAATCCATAAACTCATAATGCCTAATCATCTTTCTCTTTTTGATATTAGTGGCCATTAGTAAGCAACACCTAGACCTATTTATTAGGAGCTCCAAAATGGTGATATTCCAATTCTGTTTTTCCTTCTTTGTTTATTAACTGGAACACTTTATTTATAAAACTTCCCTTCATCTACTGTTGACTATCCAGTGGTATAGTTTATATAAGAAAAGCAGTCTGGTGGTGGCACACTGCTTTGGTGTTGAAGTTACGTCTTTAAACATAAATAATATGCTTTCCTATGATTTAGTTCCTGTCTGTATGCGGAAGTCTTTATCTTGAAAGTGACTCGTTTTTGTTTTTCAGTTTTCTTTTATGTTTTTTGCAGTGTGGTTCTTTTGGATACCAAAGCCAGCAGGAAAACTGATGGAATGGCACCTACCCCTAACATCCGGATGGTGCCACACCCAAGCCTAATGACCTGTTTCACAAAAAAAAATTGAATGTTGTTCAGCACGTGTGTCTTTCAGCTCTTCTTTCTCACCTGTCCGTGATCATTGTGACTATGCACCGATTTGGAGTGAAATACGAGGGAATGGGTTAGGCAGGCTCAAGTGCCCTGATTTGCCTCTCACGTCATGTGATGTGCTTCATGTTCGGCATACCCTTAATTCCTGAGGGGGATCCGTCCTAACTTCTGTTGTCTTTTTCTCTGAATTGTGTAGATTTCCTCTTCTCTCCAAATGCTTGCCAACCTAAAGTGTCCAAACAGTGTGACCTTTGGTTAGAATTCATTAGGAACCTGAAAATTTGTCTTTGATGACCTGATACTGGGCAGCTGAACCTAATGGTTGCAAAATAAATACCTCACCTAACATCTGTGTCTGCACTTCATGCCTTTGACTTCAAGTTCTTCCCTGATGTTCTGTCGTTAGCATGCTGGAGGCTGCTGAGACTTTGATGTAATGTGCTAGCTGCTGTGGTATGGGGGCTAAATTGAACACCTGAATATTTCCTCCTAAAATTATGAAACAGTTGGTTTAAGGAATATGCTCACTTACAACCTATTTTTGACAGTGATTTTAGAAAATTCTTTTAGGGCACTTTGAGGGCCTCTTCAGGGTGGCATGACTTCCTGGCTAGAGCACATTCAAGGGGGAAACCAGTGACACCTCAAAGATGTTTTTTAATACTTTATATTCAAAATGCACACCATCTGGGAGGTTGAGCTTCTGCCAGGTCAGGATTGCCAATTGTTTTTGTTGTCCTCTTCAGTTCAGGAGTTCCCTATGTATTTCTGAATAGGCTATAAAGACACATTTATACTTAAAAGGCAGATAAAAGAAGATACACACAAATTCAGGTTATAATGAGCTTAAGGTCACCTTGGCAAATCTAGGGACAACATCTACAACAGAACTGGGGGACAAGGTATCACAAGCCCCAGAATTCAGGTAGGTGGAGACCACTGCCAGTTCGAAGACTTACACAGTATAATCAATTTTGTGGAAAGAAGCAGAAGGAAGCAACAGGGTGTCTGAAAAATCTAAAAATAAAAGAACCTCAAAATAGCTAGCAGGTACTCCCTGGTAAGTACAGAGGACCAATAGGAGAAGAGCAGCTGGTACTGGGTTGGAGGAGTTTTGTACAACCCATTTGCAGCTGGTGAGGCAAGGGCTGCAAAGTAAGATCTGAAGAAGCTGGAGCAGTCCAGGTTTTGTTACCTCTCAAAACCAGACAAAGTGTCTTTCCAGGACACCAAAGGAAAAAATTCAGGAATAGAATACAAATAGGGTAGGGAAGGGATATCTGGAGCAAAGGAAAGGGAAGTCCAGGTGAGAGTGGGGATGGGGAACAGAGCCAGGAGATAGCGGAACATCTGAAGCCATGATTTTGAACACTTCATGAAAATATAGAAAATGAATCTGTAGAGCCTTGAATTTATTAGCAAAGCTGTCCTGACTCCGTCCTCCCTCCTAAATGTGCAGGAAAAACTAATTCCATGTAAAAAGAAGCAACTGAAAGGATTGCAAACAAATCTCATAATGAAGTTATTTTTAAAAAATGAGAACAAGGAGCAGGATAACATCCCTAATGAATGAAGCATTCCAGAAACACATGTCCACAAAACCAGATAAAAACTATAACCATATTTCAAAATGAGCTAATATAAATTTAAAAACATAGAAAAGCACAGATCAGAATTAGAAAGCAGAAATTAGGTAATAATAGTAAAAAATTGGAAAGAAAAGGGAAAACTCATTTCACAAAAGACTAAACTGGAAGGAATATCAGAGTAACAAAGTTGTTGCACAGCAGGTAAATGCCTTAAGGGAATAAACATGGAAAAGAAGGAAAAAAACTTAATTCCAGAATGAATAAAGAGAAATCAAAGAGAAAATGACAAATACAGAAGATAGGCTAAGAAGTTCTAAAGGTGTATTATGCATGTCCTGGAAGAAGAAAAAAATGTGAAAAAACTATAATAATAAAAAACCTTTCCTGAAAAAAGAATTAAAAAGACTTTGACTTCATATAGAAAGACCATACCTCATACCTGGGGAATTCAATCCAGAAAATCAATGCTGAGACATATTGTAGTAAAATTAGTGGATTTTTAAAAATCTCCATTTTTTTTTTAATCCTCACCCAAGGATATTTTTTTAAATTGCTTTTAGAGAGAGAGGAAGGGTGAGAGAGAAACCAATACAGGAGAGAAGCATCAGTCAGTTGCCTTCCATATGTGCCCAAACTGGGGATCCCACATGCCCGGACCTGAGACTGAACCCACAACCGTAGTATGTGCCCTGGTCGGGAATTGAACCAACTGAGCCACACCTGCCAGGTCATAAAAGTAGTGGAGTTTAAAGAAAAAAATATTTGGGGTATCCAGGCTAAAAGACAAATTCATTTATAAGGGATAGTCGGATTGTCACCAGACTTTTTGACAACAGCACTGGTTTTGTGCACTTAAAAAGACAGTATAACTGAGTTCTGGCCAAGTTGGAGGCGTAGATGGACACGCTGTGTCTCCCTCCACAACTAAGAAGGAGTACAACTACCTCAAAACTAGAAACAACCAGAAGTTCCAGAAAATTAAACTGCATGGAAGTCCAGTAAACAAAGATGTAAAGAAGAATACTTATCCAGACAGGTAGGAGGGGTGGAGCCAGGGCGGAGAGGACCCGGTGTGGTGGTGCCAACAGCAGCGGCAGCGGCAGGCCAGCGAAAAGCACAGTCAGACATTTTAAAAAGTCAGGAGGGACCCCTGGGGAGCTTTCCCAGCTCCTCACCAGATCTTGCAGCTCACGGCACTAGCACCAGGGAAGATCAAGCCTCATTGCTTCTGACTGTGCAAACCAGTGGGGTTTGGGGTGGAGGCAGAAACTACTGGTCTCTCAGCAGAGTCCGCTTGTTTAAAGAGCCCCCACAGTCCTAGAACATCCGCAGATCCATCCACTCTGGGAACAACAGCCAGGGCAACAGCTAGAGGGGCGTCGGTCCGGTGTGGAGGTGGGAGGGGTGCCTGGAAAAGGGGCGAGTGCTGGGCAGGCAGCATTATTCCCTCTCGGACCCCTCCCCCGCATACAGCACCACAACATGGTGAAACAGGTTGCCCTGTACTGACGAATCCCTAAGGCTCTGCCCCTTACAACATAACAGGAGCGACAGCTCTACCTGGGACACGGAGGCAAACAAACACAGGAGGCTGTCAAGATGAGGAAACAGAGAAGTACGGCCCAAAAGGGGAAACGGATCAAGGTTCCAGTGGGAGAACTAAGCAACGAGGAGAGAGACAACCTAACAGATGCAAAATTCAAAACACTGGTGATAAAGGTGCTCACAGGCTTGACAGATATGCAGACGCATAAGAGAAGAAGTGAAGGCTATGGTAAGTGACACGAAGGAAAATCCACACAAAACCAATGGTGAAGGGAAGGAAACTGGGGTTCAAATCAATGATTTGGAACATAAGGAAGAAAAAACAGTCAACCAGTGCAGAATGAGGAAGGAAGAATGGAAAAAAAAGGAGGAAAACTTCCCAAATTTTGCGAAGGAGATGGACATACAAGTCTGGGAAGCATGGAGGGTCCCGGGCGAGCTGGACCCAGAGGGGACCACACCAGGATACATCGTGACTGAGATGCCAAAGGTGAAAGATAAAGAGAGAGTCCTGGGGGCAGCAAGAGAGAGGCGGAGAGTTGCCTACAGGGGGGTGCCTATAGGACTATCTGCTGATTTCTCAGAGGACACTTTGCAGGCAGGAAGGGACTGGCAAGCAGTATCCAAGATGAAAGGCGACCTGCAACCAGGACTGCTCTCTCCAGCAAAGCTATCATTTGGAATGGAAGGGCAGATGAAGTGCTTCCCAGACAAGGTAAAGCTAAAGGAGTTCATCATCACCAAGCTATCATTATATGAAATGTCAAAGTGACTTATTTAAGAAAAAGAAGATCAAAACTATGAACATTAAAATGACAACAAACTCATAACTATCAACAACTGAATCTGAAAAATAAAAATAAAATCCAACTAAGCAAACCAGAATAAAAACAGAATCATAGACATGGGGATCATTTGGAGGGTTATCAGCTGGGAGGGTGGAGGGGGAGAAATGGGGATATGGTGCAGGGACTAAGAAGCATAATTGGTTGGTACAAAATAGACAGGGGGAAGTTAAGAATAATATAGGAAAGGGTGAAGCCAAAGAACTTACATGCACGACCCATGGACATGAACTAAGGGGGGTGGGAATGCTGGAGGGAAGAAGGGTACTGGGCGGAGGGGAGCAAAGGGGTAAAAATTGAAACTACTGTAACAACATTATCAATAAAATATACTTTAAAAAAAGACAGTATAACTAACAAAAATGGAAGCAGGGGGGAACATTATAAGGCAGAATAAGCTTGCTGACTGCCTTTTAGGTATTAACCAAGAGTAAAAGAACATTGCTTCAAATCAGATGCTAGAGAAGAAGGGCTAGGAAGAAGGTATTAGGTTAGAGCAATGTTGTTCATGAAAGAGAAATGATCGACAATAACTGCCCTCCCCAAATAGAGGGGATTAATGATGTCATATAAAGGAAATAATTAGAAAAATACAAACCTTTTTAAATATTAAAAAAGAGCAAGCAAATAAGTAGATCACACACTGAAAAACTATATGAAAAAGTTGAAACATTCAAATAGATATAGGTGTGAATTCCTGCTTCACTTGAAGGGCAAGTGTGAGAATTGAATTTATATGATATGATTTCCAGTGCCCAAGATATAATAGGTTTAAAAAAAAAAGACATAAGATATGCATGTTGAACAAAAGCAAGATCTCTGGACTTCTCAGCCAGGGAGGGCGGGTAAAGCTAGGGTTTGAATACATGATTGGCTTTGAATTTTGGTCTTTCACTACTGTGCTACTCCAGGCAAGCCGTATCCACTATGGTGGAATTATAGGAAGAAGGAGGGGTTGGACAGGAAAGGTTTTGTGGGAGACGTGGCATTCGAAGATACCGAGAGTCCAGCTTAAGCAGAGGCAAGAAGGAGAAGAAGCAAATCATGTTGGTGAGGAGGTGAGGGGTCTGTTAGCAAGTCAGTTTTAGCTTCTTAAATCTTTACTCATCCTTTTCCCCAAAACAACTTATAAACAAAAAACTGATAACCAGTTCCACCAGATGCATTAGCTGAGGGTCTGGTTTAGGAGAGCGAGTGTCGAAAGGCGGGGCTTGTATGCCAGACAGAAAGGTCCAGATAGCAGGGACTCTGCTCCGTTGTACATTCCCACAGGGCCCAGCACAGTGCCTGGCCCATACTCATTGCCCAGTAACTGCTGGTGGGGTGAATTAGTAAGGTAACATAAACAAAGGTTTTCAAGGACTTTTCGAGCCCTCTTCACGTAACCACATTTGTTGATTGTATCATACAGGATAGGTCAGGTTATTCTGCAATAACAAACAACTTCAAAACATAAGTAGTTTAAAATGTTACAAGCCCATCACAGATTGGCAGGGAAACTCTGGTCATTCTAGTCATTCATGTTCCTGGGGTCAATGGAGCAACTGCTATCTCAAATATTGTTGGTCACTGTGCCAGAAGAGCAGAGAGCTCTGGAGAGTCTTACAATGGCAATTAAATCTCTCACCTATAAGAGACACATGTCACTTCTGCTCACAATTTGTTGGCCAGAACAGTCACATTGCCATACCTAACTTTAAAGAGGGCCATGAAGTGCAATTCTATTATGTCTAGAAAGCAGAGAGCTGGAAATACTGGGTAGGCGGTATTAATGACTGTCACATTTGAAAAGTAGGTAATGGAGCTCAATTTAGACAGATAGATAAAAAGACTTAAAACAGTGTACACTATTGTCCCTCTTTGTACAGTACAGGAAACATGCACTAAGAGATTGAATTACTCTTACCTGCTATTAAACAGGGGGCTGGGTTTCAGATCTTCATTTGTCTGACTCTAAAGCCGTTGTTTATTGCCTTTCAGGTACTTAAATATTTGTGTGAAAAACCTTTGATCCCGTGTATTCCTCATATACTTGGAGACGAGTCACCTAGTACTCTCACCTTTATCCATAGACTTCATTTTACTGTTTATCATAGGCAGAAGGTTAAATCAGACTTTGTAAACAACTTAGGCCACGTTAAAAGGGTGAAAAAGCCATTTCTGAACTCTGGGTTACATACTTCGCTTTCACTAGGTGGCTTTCCCCTTAATACTCTCCCTCTCTCTTTCCTTTGAAATCTGACCCCCAAGAAACAAGCAGCAGAGGGCAGCCCCACCCAACATCCAACAAAAGGTACAGTCTGGCTCCAGAGACGGGGCTTCAAAGGAAAGAGGAGTCTGAGCCTTATTTTCAGTTTGGTGACCCTTTCAAATTCTTCCCCAAGGCGCTTGGAGTTTGGTAAAGTAATAATAATTATAACAACAACAATAAATACTACTACTTAGGTTTATCTGGGAAGTATGTGTTCTCCTGCCCCCTACCCCAGGAAATGTTATCCATGTATTTTGAATTTATTTATTTTTGCTTGACTCATCAAAATTCTGTTGCACAAGGGACTCTGGATCTGTCCAGGGAGTTCTTCCAAAATAAATGTCTTATTTGCCTTTGGAAATGGCTATTCATATTTTCTCAGGAGTTAGCAGCCTTTTCTCTAGTAAGGACTGAGTTAGACACTAAACAGGTTACAGATGGGGAGAAAGAAGGGCTATTTGCACCACCACCCCACTAATATTTTTCAGGCTTATAAGGTGCCCAGGACTATACAATAAGGGAAAGTTTTGAAATGAAAACTAGGAAAATGATGACTCATTAACAATATTAGGGCAATTTGAGCACAAAAAGTCCCACATCCCTATACCTTGTTGGGAGAATTGTGGTTTAAAATAAGTCTAGATTTTTCAGGGACTCCCATTATTTATATGTTAGATCTTCTTTGCCTATCTTTTTATTTTTTTTTTTAAGACTATTTACTTATTTTTAGAGAGAGGAGAAGGGAGGGAGAAGAGATGGAGACAAACATCATGATCACTCCCAACCAGGGACCTGGTTCACAACCCAGGTATGTGCCCTGACTGGAATAGAATGGGTGACCTTTCTGGGAATGATGCCCAACCCACTGAGCCACACCAGTCACAGTACTTGATCTACCTTTGTATTCCCAGTTTGTCCTGCAGTGCTTCAGACATGAGCGATATTAACTCTTTGGAAGTGAATATCATATAATCTTAAAGCAACTCAGGAGGCCATCATTAGCAAATACTGCAGAGCAGTGTGTATGATCTCAATTTGTCTCACTCAAGTGAGTTTCTTCAGAGTAAGTAAACCACTGAATCTACATCTCTGTCTTTTTAGAGTACTGAATGTTGACTGTGATATCTAATTGGGCATTAAACGGTGTTAGCTCTATGCCTCCAGGTATCTCACTGAGGACAAATGCCATCAAAGCCTTAAGTGGGACTTGGGTTGGTAAAAAGCCTTTTTCCTTACTGGCAGTAAATTGATGGTATCATTTATATAGCATTTTATTACATCTTTACAGCATCACTGGAAGCCATCTTTATTTTTATCCTCATTTTATAGATGAAATGGAGACTCACAGAGGGTCAAGATACTCCACTTAGCACGTTGGCTGTACTGGATGGAACTAGAAACCAGATTTTACAAAACTAAACGTAACTCTAGGGAAAAAGAATTTTCCATTTCAGTAAAGTTAGTGAGCACCTTTGTGGAGAAGGCCACAATACCTTTTGATTTTACTTTCAGGCAGTCAATAAAGTAAAATCCGGAAAAACGAGGGCAAATCATTTTGCCAGATTTTTCTACCTGCAGAATTCCCATACATCAACAGTGTGGCTAGTACGTATAGGCCTTATATGAGACTACGAATCCCAGAAGGCCACAAGGTACCTTGGGGAAGACTTCCTCTCCCAGCATGCTGTACTTTGGAACTCCGAGTTCCAGAATGCAACGCTCGCCCTTGCTCTTAGAGGGCCATCAAGCCTACAGTTCCCAGCATACAGCGGCACCGCCCCCAATTTCTAGCGCCTCGCTGGACTCTGCTTCGGAGAGACCTTTTCGATTCCAGAGGGCGAGTTCTGGAGTCCCGCGCCACTTTCGGACACGTATCTCCGGGGCAATTTTGGCCTGCTGGGCCTGTGCAGACGAAATCTCGAAGGAATGGGTTAGGGCCTGGGCCGGGCTTCGCTCAGGCGGCGTTCGAGGCAGCCCCAACGGGGTCCTTCTGGGGCCTTCCTCCCTTTGAACTGCAGTGGCGGGCGGGCTCCCTGTCTCCTGCTCCCCTCAGAGTAGGGGCCGCCATCACCATGGCCACGGTTGCGAGTCTGCCCTGCCCCGGCGGGTCGCGGGACATCTTGTGGCGCGTGAGTGCTGCGCTCACTGTGGTTTGCGCTTGGCCGCTGCTGGGGTCTTGCTGGACAGACGGGCGCTGATCGCGCGTGCGCGGTGGGTGGGGGAGGAGCCGGCTCGAGTGTAGTGGGGAGCGCGTGGGAAAGAGACCTCTTAAGGGGGAGTTTGTTACAGGGTTGTGGGGGCCGTCCTGAGTAGAAGCTGGTTACAGGGTGGGAGGAGTGTGCGTGCGTGACGTCCTGAGTGCAAACTTGTTACGGGGTGAAAGGGGAGTTCAGAGTGGAAGCTAGTTAAGAGTCGGGGGCTGACCTGCTTGGGAACTGGAGTAGGGAACGGAGGAAGAGCCTAGGAAGGGGTGATGTACCTAGTAGGTGCAGGATAACTTGTTGGTCACTTGGGGTCAGAAGTACGAATTGGAAAGAATGTGAGTGCGAGGCCTTAAGCAGAGACTTGGGCTAGGGACTGGGTAAGCAGGACAGGTACTCTTTGTTAAGTCAGAGGAATGTGTGTGCTGTGGGAATTGAAGTGAGGAGATACTTGTTGATGTTGAATTAACAGCTCTGTATCCATTCTGTGCAGGGCAAAGAGGAATAGGCGTAATATCCCTTTTAGGCTACCCCTGTTGTACAGTCCCCGTATCCCAAGCTAAAAACTTTGGAGTCCTTAAGTCTTATATATTCTTTACCACCTATATTATCAATCACCGACGTTGTGTAGATTGTGTTTCACAAATGTGGCAGCAATTATTCCTTTTTTCCTTTCCCGTTGCTTCAGACACTGACTGTAATCTTTGGCTTGGGCAGTTGCGGTGGACTGCCTCCTGTCGGGGTCTTGTCCCCTCTGATCCATCTTTATCATAGCCACATTACATACACAAGGGTGTTTTACCTTTCAAAATATAAACTTGAGTGTCACTTTCATGCTTAAAATCCCTCAGTATTCATTTTGTTCTTGTATTCACTTATTCAGCAGTAAATCTTGTGCCTCTTATATGATAGGCCCTGGTGATTCAGGCATGAATACCATGTATTGATTGCCCAATAAAGAGTGTGTATCTAATAATTAGAAATAGTTACAATATACAGATGGTTCTTATAAAATGTGTATAGCTTTTAGATATTGATGTGTCTATCAATTAAACCAAAAGAGACAAGTACAAGGTGCTACAAAATGCAGTTGTAAAACTTAACCCCTGCCCCTGCCCCTGTCCCAGACATTTAATGTGGCACCTGACTCTAGACTAACACAACCATCAGTTCACTGATATTACAAGATTCTGTAGTGGTATGTAAATTAAAGTGATTAATAATAATAACCATTGAGGTTTATCTATACCTGCATGGATGATGATCTAGGTGTAAATATTAGTAATTAACATTCTGTATGAAAAGATAGCATTTGTATAACTGAAATAGTTTAACTGACTTCATGGTTGAGTGATTTTGTTGATTTTGTTTGTTATAGGTTTTGGGCTGGAGGATAGTTGCAACTATTGTTTGGTCAGTGCTGCTTACACCCATCTGTACCACAGTATTTATAATCTTAAGCAGCATTGATTTATTTCATCCAATACAGTGGCTGTCTGGTAAGCGATATTCAATTTGGGGAAAACAAATTTGCGGGACCTACTTCTTAACATAAAAATTGCATTATGTTTCAAATAGATTTTTAATTATTGCTTATATTGACGTGGGAAAACATTCACTTCGACGTAATCTTAAGGCCTTCACTTCTTAACTTAAACCACCTTTTCATTATGTAATGATAAGATTAGTAAACCTGTTAGAGACTATTATCACATGAACAAAAAAATCATGAGAAGAGCACCTAAATGAAAACTTAATTTTTGTTTGTTTGTCTCTTTTTGACAGCTTTATTGAAATTGTCTTTTGAAGGAGAATTCCTCCTTTTATATAAACATTGTTGATAGAAAATATGAGATATCTCTTTAAAAAACCTGTCTAAAATTAAGAATACTTCATTTTTACATTGTGGCTAGTAAGAGAGAAAGATGAGAAAGGAGAAAAGGAGGAAAGAGTTGAAGACTAAGGAACATAGAGTTAAATTCGAGGATTGATGAGGATCTATCAATTATTACTACCAACTGTGTGCCAAGCACCATGCTAAGTACCTAAGTATATTACCTCTTATTCTTCCTACAACTCTGTGTAATAATGAGGTATTAATTCCTACTTTGTAAATGAGGAAACTGAGACTCAGGTTAAAGTCTTTGGAGACACACAGCTGATGAGTAACTGAACTCGGATTTGAAATTCGTCTCTGACTTCAAAGCCCATGTTTTTCCACTATGCCACATTAGAATTACAAAAAATAAAAAGAGAGAAATGTTGCCAGACTAGGTTTTGAAGTCTTTAAAGTTCTTGCCTAAGGCTAAGAAGCACAAATACTCTTGTAATACTTTTTATATCCTCTCAACAACAACAATAAATTTCTTTTGCTTTGGAAAGTGGGAAGCGTGTTGTTAACTTAATTTTTCAGAAGAAAATGCTGACTTTCAAGGAGATTGAAGCTTTACTCTGTGGCTTTTGGAGATATTGCTGCTAAAGAATTAAAGCCATGTTAAGTTTTTGTTGAGACATATCAATCACTTCTTGGATGGATCCCCACAGGTCAGATGAAATTAAGCCATGAACTAACCGAATACAGGTCTAGCTGCCTGCTACTTCAAAAGCCAGTACTCGAGAGACAGGTGCCGATGTGAAAGTAAAGTGGTTTTATTTTAGGTATTGGTAACCTGGAAGATGGGGGACTCTTGTCTCAAAGCCCATCTCCCTGAGAATATGGGGGACTCAGTCTCAAAGCCCATCTCCACATCTCCGTGAAGGCAGAGGTTTTTATAAGAAAGGAAGAGGTTTTTATAAGAAAGGAGCGGGGAACAGAGAAAGAAATCAAGGGACAGGGTTGAAAAGTTCTCCATGTGCAGATGAGCACAGTCCGTTCCGATAAGACAAGTAATGGTCCCATGTGCATCATCCTCATTTAGTCATTCTGGTTCACATCATCCTGACTTTGTCATTCTGACTCCATGGATGAAGGTCAGCAAATCTGGAGCTGGGATGCCTGAAGGTCGGAGTCTGTATCTTTAGAAGTTAGTTCCTAGGATTCTTATACAAATATGCTGTTTATCTACAAGCTACATATTGGTCAGAGTCAACATTTACAGAAACAATGTCCAAAAAATGGTAGCGTGGCTTATAATTCCCCACTGTTACAAAACCAGTGTAAGGATGGCAGGTATTTTGCCTGAGTTTGCATTACTTATTGATTTTTTTATCTTGGCTGTCTAGTCACAGCCTCAGAATATTCAGTATTATAATCTAGAGCCATTATCCATTTTGGCAATTAAGATACAAAATTTTTTGCCATTTCATGGGCCACGTGTTCTTTAATCCTAATAACAGTTTTATCTTTAATCTCATAAATTAGATATGTTTTATGCCATTTTTCTTCTATCAGATGTTACTTGTCCTCTTCAACTTTTGCTTCACAAGATCTTTCCAGAGAAGTTGTATTCTTTTCTTACTTATTTCAGTCACATGAATGAGTTCTTTTTTTTTTTTTTTTTTTTTAGCTGAGTATTACATTTGGGTTTAATTGTGGATGCTTCATATTTTTATTAATTTTAGTTAATTATGTTTTTTAAAATAATTGGTTTTATTAAGTGTTAGTCTATTTAGCAGACATATGTCCTTGCTGTTTTTATTTTTTGTGTGTTTTTAGGCATAATACATATATATTTTAAAGTTTGTCATGTTTTTGAAATGGATTATTGATTGTTGAACTACTCTAAAATGTCAATGTATTGGTATTTCACAGGGATATCTTGATTTATTTATTTATTTATTTATTTATTTATTTATTTATTCTGTGTGGTTGCCTCTCACTTGCGCCCACAACTGGGGACCTGACGTGCAACCTAGTAATGTGCCCTGACTGGGAATTGAACCAGCGACACTTGGTTGATTTTTTTAAAGTCAGCTAATTTACATGATTTATGGATTTATACTAGTTCCAGAAATGATACTTTTTTAGCTAAGGGGCTAATTGCATTTTTAAAGAGGGTATCTGAAAAATATTTAACATTTTAAAAAGAAACTGTTGGTGTATACTAAGTATGGTATTTCTCTGTTTCACGTGATGAAATATGTTTGCATATGGTAGTATTTTGACTGATGTTAACATCTGGGTCATCTGAAAGAAACTCTAGTATAATTTTGAAGGACCCAGAGCTTGGTCCAAATAGGTCTCATTGTAGTTCTTGAGTGGTTGTCCTATAGGACTTGTCAGCAGTATATGAGAACATTCTTAAAGAAAAGACAACTTTTAAAATTAAAATCATATTTGTGATTCAAACCCCTTTTCTATTACTGTCTACTAAATATGCATGACTGAATGATCTTTACTAATTCCTGTCTCTTGTATTTTAGATTCTTTCAATGATCTATATAGTTCCCATGTGATCTTTTATCTCCTGCTGCTGTCAGTGGTGGTAATAATAATAAGTATTTTCAATGTGGAGTTTTATACAGGTGAGTTTTCAAAAGTTAATTATCTTAAAAGTATTTGAATTTATTTTATTAAGGGCAGACTCAATGCATTTTATGTATGTGTGTG
This sequence comes from Furipterus horrens, assembly GCF_987537825.1. Taxonomy (NCBI): domain Eukaryota; kingdom Metazoa; phylum Chordata; class Mammalia; order Chiroptera; family Furipteridae; genus Furipterus; species Furipterus horrens. The sequence continues at coordinate 37,301,183 of NW_028327173.1, read as the reverse complement.
TAATAGAGACTGTGTTTTATGTCAAAGTTTTGCAAATTATACAGAATCATATGATTTGAATATCTTATTTTAAAATTTGAGTGCTGGTTTCTCTGTATTGGACAAATATTATGATTTTACTTATGCAATACCTAGAGTAGTCAAATTCGTAGAGACAGAAAGTAGAGTGGTGGTTGCCTGGGGCTTCAGAGAGGAGGGTTTGGGGAATTGTTTAATGGGGACAGATTTTCAGTTGGGGAACATGGGAAAGTCTGTGGATGAATGGTGGTGGTGTTTGTACAACAGTGTAATAAATGTACTTATATGCCACAGAACCATACACTTAATATGGATTAAAATAATAAACTTTATTTTTGTTTTTATTTTTTTAAAGTTTATTGATTTTTAGAGAGAGAGAGAGAGGGAGAGGGGAGAGAGAGAGAGGGAGGGAGAGAGAAGCATTGATTTGTTGTTCCACTGATTTATGGATTCTTTGGTTGATTCTTGTACCTGCACTGTCCAGGGATCAAACCAGCAATCTTGGCGAATTGGGACAATGCTCTAACCAACCAAGCTACTCAGTCAGGACTAAACCAATAAACTTGAAGTATATCTTACCACAAAAAAATTTAGATCTTTTAATGGTTCACAGCTGGTGTTCAAGTTGTGATTTAGCAGATATAAATATTATAAAAATAATGCCTTTATAGGGTATGAGATTAGGACCAGGTGGCTTCTTAGGTCTTTCTCAAATATAAAAGGCTAATTCTAAGATTTTCCCAAAAACTTAAATATATTATGTTATGCTTGGGAGAATCACCTTTAGATTCCAGAGCATTTTCCCCCTCAGCTTCTCATCTCTTCTTGCCTTTCAGATTCCTTTAGTCTCTCCTTAAGATACAGTAAGAAGCTTTTTCCGACAATACTTGTTTGAACTGTAACATCATTCCCCCTTTTAGTTCTTCCTCAGTTTCATGTTAGATAGGGTATAAGATTTCAAATCTTACTCCGGATGTTACAATATGTACCCTTTTCCTTTGTTTTCCTAATCTTACTACTTGTTGATGGATGTTTTTTTCTGTTCAAACCGTGTACAGCGCCCCTTGGCTTACAGCCTGTGGTCTTTCACACTGCCCTTTGTGGGCATTTCTAGTGAGGATGGAGAGGTGATAGCAGCCTCTTCCTCAAAGCGGAAAGCACCTAATTCCTTTCCCTTCACACTTCATTTTCCACTTCCCCTGAACCTCTTCGCTTTGAGTGCATTAAAAGAAGAATGCCTACAGAGATAGGTTAGGGAACCCTGTAATAGCTGTTTAAATGGTCAGCATCCCTCACCTCACACCCTTAGTCACCTCCCCCAGCTCTTGTCCAGAAAACTTTTGGATTATCAGGAAGGTAGTAGAAATTCCTATACAAACGTTTATTTTTGCATTCAGTGTTGTCAGTGTTTACCTAATTTGTGGTTTATTTTTCACAGATGTACTATATATTGGTAATTTTAAAATGCAAAAATAAAGATAACTTGCTGGAGGGCAAGCACTGTCTTTAAAAATTATTAATTTTTTTATCGCATTTAGGAGATTGCCAGGGTAGGCACTGTTTGAGCTATCAAGAAATTTTAAAAAGAAATGAAAGCTGTTGCTCATGCTGTCCTTAGATTTCATCTCTCTAGATTCTTTGGTTTTTCTTTTTGTGTGTGTGCATCTCCTTGTAGTTAATCATTTCTCAAATTATTTTAACTTAGAATGTTTAGGAATTTTTCTAGGTTTCTTCCTGCCCTTTGGAGTGTTTGTGCAAAGATGAGAGGGAATCATTTGGGTCCTCTGGTGTCATGTGTGGCAGATTATAAGCCACGTTACTGTGCTCTCTTTGCAGTTGTGCCTTCCATTCCCTGCTCCAGACTGGCTCTGATAGGGAAGATCATCCATCCTCAGCAGCTTATGCACTCGTTGGTTCACGCCGCAATGGGAATGGTGGTGGCTTGGTGTGCTGCAGTGATGGCCAAAGGCCGATACAGTTTTCTTGCGGTTCCTTGCACTCGTACTGAGAGGTAATATTAAATTTTTTCCCTAAGGAATCTTATTTAGTTACTAAGCCAAAGATGACTTGTATAGTTTAATAGTTTATGGACATTGTTTGCTTTCTAAACTTCTGCATAAGGTACTTTTTTACATCAAATGTTTTGATATTTTATGTTTTGAATTTTAACAATTTTTTTAGAACCATTGTATGCACAGCGCTATATTAGGTGCTGTTGGATTTATAAGAGTGATTCACACAGAGGCTATATAAACTCCTTGGGAGTTGAGAACAGGGGAATTAAGCTACGGACCCAAATGGATGCAATAGAGAAATAGGAATGTGTGAGAAATAGGCTGTACTAGGAAGAAAGTGAGGTGTGCAGATAAAACCTGTGGGAGTGCAGAAAGCAGGGAGGTGGCAGAGCTGCTTAGAGGAGGTGGCCCTTTTTTTCTCATGAATTTATTTTTATTGAGGTATAAGATGGGTTGGGATGGGAAATTCTCCATTAGGGAAATGCCCATTCTAATCTTCCTGGTATCGTTTCTAGAATTTTTTCTTGGAGCTGCTGCTCTTGCTGCCAACAGCTTCTTTAGTTCCACTGCTCACTGGCCTGTACTTGGAAGAGAAAGTCCTCTTTTTCTTGGACAGATTCTTTGTTACCTGCCTCTTCAGGATCACTAATTGGTTCCTCTTTGGGGAAAGATTTCTTCATTTTGGAAAGGCTTCCACTGCCAGCTGTTCCTTCAAGATCACTATTAACCGGCTCCTCCTTGGAAAAAGATTTTTTTCCCTTGGGTTTGGAGAAAGCACAGACAGACGGGTCTCCCATATCATTTTTCTAAGGAGCCAAGAAGGTGGCATTTATATTGGAATTCGAAGGAAGGATAGTATGGGAAGAATGAAGAAGATGTTTTAAATAATTTTAACTACCCTCTCCAGTAAAATGCTTTCATTGAAATTTAAACAGTTCTTGAGCACATGGCATTGATAAAAACTGCAAGTTGATACTGTGACTTTAAAAATAAAAAAAGATTACTGAAATAATCCTAAGTTCCCTATTCTCTACTGATTTTAAAACAATGTTCATAAGAACTGCTCAATATTTGATTTCCTTTTGTGCTCCAGCTACTATCATATAAGGCAGTTTTCCCACCAATGGTGATATATTTTCTTTGAGGGGTTGCCCAGTTGTGAGCGAGAACGCAGAGAAGCTCGAGTTGTGGTGTCTCTGTCAGGCGTATAGTATCTAGCTCATAGTTCCTCTTAGTCCAGGTGCAGTTTACTAGTTTGTAAGTAGCATTGCTTATTATCGAAGGACATATTCTTAACCTTATCAGGCTTTCAGCGGACAGAGCTAGAGTTAACTAAAGATCAGATTCTCATGTATCATGGAAAAAGGTTTTGTTAATCTTTTGCCCACACTTACCTAAAAGAAATCATTTTGCTAGAATTTGGGGCATTTCTTTTCTTTTTTTTTTAAATTTATTTTTTAACAAGGTTACTTTATTTTATTTTTATTTTATTTATCTGTTTTTAGAGAGAGAGGAAAGGAGAAAGGGAAAGAAACATCAATGTGCGGTTGCCTCTCATGCGCCCTCAACTGGGGATCTGACGTGCAACCTAGTCATGTGCCCTGACTGGGAATTGAACCAACAACACTTGGTTCTCAGGCCAATGCTCAATCCACTGAGCCACAGCAGCCAGGGACTGGGGCATTTCTTAAGTGATTAAGTCAAAGTATTTCCTTCACTACATATTGAGCCCAAAACTGTGTTATGTGTCCCTGACTGTTGAATTAATGACTTAATTTTTTCTTTTCAGCTTAGATACCCCTGCTTCACAAACCTGCTTAAATGAATATCACCTCTTTTTTCTACTGGCTGGAGCATTTATGGGCTATAGCTATAGCCTCCTTTATTTTATTAACAACATGAACTACCTCCCATTTCCCATCATACAGGTAAGCTGTCATTTGAACACTACCTTGTGTCAGAATTTGGCAGAGTTAAAATTGCCTTGGTATATGTGTATATAACTGGCCTCATCTGATTAATTCAGGATTTGATCAGCGAAACTTAGGACTTAAAACTGAGATCCTAAAAATGCCATTTGGAGAGGAGAGGTTTGTTTTCATGAGACTTCAGCATATGTTTGAGAGCTTTAGCCACCTTTCCTGCTGCCACTCCCAGAATCCTGCTTTGCTCCACTCTTTCCCTCCCTGCTGGGTAATGGCAGTTGCTGTGACCTAGCAGGGCTGGGGGAGGATGATGATGACATTCATGCAAAGTACCTCTGTGCAAGTGCCAGCTTTTTGAACTTAAGAACTTCATGAGTTGAGGATGTGCAAGTAAGTATAGAATATGTCAGTTATTGTCTCATTCTTTTCAGAATAAGGCATGATGTGTATAAATAAATCAGTTTCTTTTGGTTTGAGTGAGACAGTTTAAACTACCTTTCAGTTAAGAGTTTTTAAGGTCTACTAATTGGGCAGGAGCTGTCTCTAGGATTCAGAACCATCTCCTCTGGCAGGAGAGAGAGAGATAACTTGAGATTTCTCACTGTGGCATCAAAGCTCTTCCCAGCCTTTTCCCACAATTTCCTGACTGTGCTGTTATTTGCTTCATTCCCACTCTGTGTCTGGCTGAGGGCTAGGCTTTGGAGCAAACATACTAGAACCAGCGTCTTCCCACTAGAATCGGTTTGTTAAGGAGGGAGGGATATGTAAACAAATGATGTGTCATGAGAATATCAAGTATTAGAGTGTGGTGGGTTAGGGTACTCTGGGTTTAACTAAACTTTAAACATGCCTGTTGCATTCATTAGAACAATCTAATGAAAATACACATACGTCAAGGAGATAGTGCTCACAGGAAAGCTTCTGGCCCTTACTTCCTTGCAGTCTGTGAGTGTATGAAGAAAAAAGCCCTTTTTTAGAAATTCTTCACATCTCGTGAAGATGAATTAAAAGTAGAATGTCAGCTTTGCCACCTCAAATTTCACAAGGAGAAAGACTCCAAAATTCTGTATAGGAATATCCATAGTAAATTATCTTTGTTCCAAACATAACTAAAGAATATAGAAATGAAGAAAAGAAAGTGCTAGAGACAAGTAAGATACCCCAAAATCTGTTGCTCCTCTTTGGGCCTCACTTGAAAGTGGCCATTTATTTAACATCACAGACGTGCAGTGGTGTGAACATAGGAGCAGTCCAATGATTGGCAGTGCTAATAAATTATTGTTCCAACCATGTAATGTCACATTTGTAAAATTTGACTACTAAAGTTTTTTTCTAGTTTCTTTGGCTTCAGTTTTCACTTTGGCAGAATTTTGATTTTTAACATTTGGCAATTCAGTATTTAGCCAAAATTTGGCAGTGTTTCTTGAAACCGTGAGTGTACAGTGGTGTTTAGTCTGCCCAGTTGGGTGCTACTGTCCCGAAAGGTGATGGTTGGTGCTGCAGGGGTTTCGCTGAGTGGGCGCAGTAGAGTAAAGGAGGTAAGATTTTGTAATAGTAGTTGAACTGATGGCTTTTGTGCTTGGGACCGTGAAGTTTGGACCCATCAGGTTTGTAACTGTCTTTGTTTGCCTAGCTAGGTAATTTGGCCTTTTCTGAAAGCTAAGGGGGAAGGAGGATACCATAGCTTCACATTCTTTCATTAGTTCTAAGAGCACGCACAAAGTGTATGACCTTCCCTTATGCATTTTAAGTTGTTAAGACAAGCGGGATTGATTGCCAGGGAATTGGGAGCTTGATGTGAGAAGTGAAGCCCATTTCTTCTGAACCTCCATAAAGTGATGTGATGGGTATAGCCATTTACTTTTTTTTTTTAACAACTAAGCTAACCAGGGAATGTTAGACTTTAAAAATTATTATTGTTATTGATATCATCATCATCATCATCATCATCATCCTTATTTTTGGTGTTCCCTGTCAGCCAGCTTTCCAAGAGTATAGTGGTTTCATTTTTATTATAAATGATTCAGATGCTATAGATAAAATGAAGGGTCCTTGGCCCCTCTGTGACCAGTCTACCTCCTTGCCTCAGAGATAGTGACTGGTTTAGTGTATATTCTTCAAGACCCCAGACTGTACATTTACATATATATGTATCTGTAACACTATGTATTTTGTGGGGTGGAGTTTTTATAAATAGTTCTATATTGTACATATAACTTAGTAACTACTTTTTAATGTAAAAAGTTAGATCTTCTTAAAAATTAGTTTTAACCAATTTGTATTAGTCCATTAGATTTATTTTTCTTTAAATTTGCCTATACTATTAAAAGCAGTTGCATTGTTTTTATAGAATTCTTAATAATAGGTAGGGAAAAGTAGAACATGAGCATGGAATAGAGGACAAAGAAATGGATGCACACCGAGAGGCGTTTGGCAAACTCTAGGCTAACAAGACTGTTGGGGAGAATTAAATAAGATAAGATCATTAGAGCCTGGCACATAGTAAATATTCAGTAAAGGTTAGCTCATAGCCAAACCACGGAAGAAACCCAGTAAGGAATTAAAAATGCTTCAGTTTGGGAGCAAACCTACTGAAAAGTCTACCTGCTCCCCTAGTGTCTCTGTGCCCTGCGAGTAACGGTTAGAGTGAGAGCTGCAGTAGTACAGAATAGTGCCCGAACTGTGCCGGTTTTATTGGGGGGGCGGGGTTGAAGGGAGAAGATGCTAACACCCAGGGACTGCACAGAGTAGTGCAGTTACACATTTTGCACTTGGAAAATGTTTGAATAAGCCAGTGTACTTGAAATTGTATGGTGAGTGACCCAGTATTCATGTTGGTTGCTTTTTGTAAGATACTGTTAAGAATCTGCAGACATGGTATGAAGATATAACTTCCACCTAAGTACTATAAATTTTAATGTTCTTTAGATTCTGAAATTCCTTAAAGAAGGATTGGTCCAAGTATTATAAGCACAAAATAATATTTACATATACTTTTATATATTATACATTCATGTGTAATAAATATATTCTTTTACGTGTTAAAGAATATAGTAAGCACAAAAGACCAGAATTTGGGAAGATTATCTTTTGTTCATTAGATTTCCTTAGATTCTTTCTAATAATTTAAAATACTTTTTCATTGGCATTTTAGGGCCAGGGATGGGAGAGGGGCAAACAACTCTTGTTTAATAAGTGTAGTTTTTTCAGGAAAAGTTTAATATTTTTTCTTATTTGATTCCTTTCTCTTAGATCAGTGATTTCAATCTTTTTCATCTCATGTCACACATAAGCTAGTTACTAAAATTCTGCGGCACACCAAAAAATATACTTTTTTGCCCCCCAAAATAAGTATAATTCTGATTATTCACACCAGCTGGCTATTGTTGTGTTGACTGTTGTGATTGTTTTTTTTTTTTTGACAATCTAAGTAAAGGAAAAGAGGTTAGTGCCCCTGACTAAATAGTCAACTATTGAATGTTTTAAAAATTCTTGTGGCACACCTGCTGAAAATAACTGTTTTAGATTGACATAATTGGAAGGTGCCTACTAAGGAACCATTTAGCTGGTTCAGCCTTCTTATCCACAGACAAGTAGAGAGGAGACATAACCTGCTTAGTGTTGTACAGAAAGAGGAGAGCACTAGAACTCAGGTCTCCTGATTCCTAGGCTAGTGTCATCTTCACTGCTGACTATTTTTCTGAAAATAACATTAAAAAATTTAGTGTAGAGGCAATATATATCATCTTTAAGATTACAGGCTCTGAAGCTAGCCTTACCTGGATTAAAAATCTCAGATTTTCCTTTTGCTAGTTGGTAGTATTTGTTAAGTGATTGAACTTTTCCTTACCTCCTTGATTTTCTCATCTGTAAATTGAGGATTATGATAGAACCTCCTTCATAGAATTCTTGTGAAGTTTAAATGGATTACTTGTATGTAGAGTACTTAGAATAGTACCTGGTACATGTTAAGCGCCCAAAGAATGTTAGTTGCTATTATTATTATAATTTTCGTACTTTATCACCACAGTCCTTAGTATTTGTTTGATATTGTTAATTTTCTAATCTTAGATCAATGAGATGTTAGATAATATAAATATTAATTATTTTAACATAGGAAATAGTTGATTCTTTGCTTCCACAATAGAATGAACTCTGTCTTTTATGCAGTGATTGTAGTTTATGTGTGAGCTCTTATAGTTATGTGCTTGCTTTAGAATGAAGTAGAACCTCTGTTTGGGTGTGTTACTTGATTCTGTTTTTCTTTTTCCATAGCAATACAAGTTCTTACGCTTTAGAAGATCTTTGCTCTTACTAGTTAAACACAGTTGTATGGAATCACTGTTCCTGATGAGAAATTTCTGCATTGCGTATTATTTTCTTGGTAAGAATTTATGCTTTTTGATAGACTATGTGTTAGCTCATAGCTCAGAAAATGTCAGTTACAGAGTTGTTTTCTTATTGTTTTTGTGTGTTGCCTACATTTGTATGCGTGTGATTAGCCCAACTTATTCATTGTTTAGATTGTCAAAGATTACTTAGTTAAGGGAAAATATTAAAGAAAATGTGGAATATACATACATTCAACCTTTAAAAAAAGAAGGAAATCCTGTTGTATGCTACAACATGGCTGAATCTTGAGCACATTATACTGCATGAAGTAAGCCAGTCACAAAAAGGCATATTATATGATTCCATTTATATGATTTATCTAGAGTAGTCAGACTTTTAGAAACTAAAAGTATGATGTGGTTGCTGGGGCTGAGAGGAGGGAGGAAAACGGAGGTGTTGTTCAGTCGGTATAGAGTTTCAGTTTTGCAAGATGAAAAAGCTCTGGAGGCTGTTGCATAGCAAGGCACATATAATGTATGCCTACTTAAAAAAGGGGTAAGATGGTAAATTTTTTGTTATGTGTTTTTAACCACAATAAAAAAAATGAATTCTTTAAAAAAGGAAAATACTGTATGTGATTTGGTCATTACTCTGGATATAACATACTCCTTTTTATAAGTTTATAACTTGGTACTAATACAAAATAAATATGTTGTTAAGGGAAGCTTGTAGAATTTATTAACATGAGTTTACATATAAAAATACACATTCTTTAATGAATAATACAAGTTAGATGGAAAACAATAATCTTAGTAGTAACACATAATATATAAATAAAACCCAATGTTCTAAAACTATTTTCAGACTATTAACTTTTTCTGTTTCTACTTTTTCCTATGGATAAAATTTTACAAAATTGTTCTCACTGTGTTTAAGCCATTTTGTTGTCTACTTTTTTTCAGTTGTAGTTTATAGAATCCATTTGTCTACATAGTTTTCAAACATGTCATTCTAGTGTTAATACTTCATTGTATTAACCTACTGCAAATAGCCTGGCTGTTCTTCCATACTGTGCCCCACTTTATTGCACTTCACAGATATTGCATTTTTTACAAATTAAAGGCAAGACCCTTCACTAGCAAAAAGATTACGGCTTGCTTTATTGCAGTACTCTGGAATACCACAGAACCTCCGAGGTATGCCTGTAGTTGTACATTGGGCTGACATCGCAGCCATGCCAACATTTCCATGGTCAGCTATTTCTTTCCCTTCTTTCAAATTTTATTTCCAGTGTTACCACTTTTTATTGTTTTGTTGTACTTTGGTCATTTTTGGCCATTTTTCTCTTTCAGTTATTCATTTTTGTATCATGTTACATGGGTTTACCATGAGAGACAAGGAGGCAACACAACTACATGCTTTGTTGTCTGTGTCTGAACTGAATAACTGATGTGAGTGACAGTCACAGACAGACTTTGAAAGGAGAGATGTGATTGGTCATCAGATCATGGTGTGCTTCTGTTATCTACATACTGCTCTGTGCACTGAAAAGCTAGAGGTACTATATTGAGTAGCAACAGTGAATATGCCATGGTAACTGAGATTTGAATTGTTGGAGGACTAATCTTAATAGACCATGGTAACTGAAATATGTACATATTGGAACTGCAAAGCAAGGACTGCTTATATTTAGAAATTGTTCTTTTTTTCTTACCCATTCCAAATCCAACAATCTAGCATTTAAACTGAGGTTTTGGTGTCTACTTGATTGTCTCATCAACCTCATATTTCAAAGCATGATTGAAGCCCAGCTGGTTTGGCTCAGTTGGTTGGGCATCAGCCCGCATACTGAAAGGTTGCCAGTTTGATTCCTGGTCAGGGCACCTGCCTGGGTTGCAGGTACAGTCTGCAGTTGAAGCGGGTGCAGAAGGCAGCCAGTCCATGTTTCTGTCTCACATCATTGTTGCTTTCCCTCTCCTCCTCCCTCCATTCCCGTCTCTCTAAAATTAAAATAAATAAATGAATAAATAAAAAATAATAATGAAAGGCAAGATTAAGGTTTGTTTTTTTAACTTGCTGTTTTTCCCCCATCAGGCCATATTCCCAAAGCTTGGATTAGCACTGCCATGGACCTTCAAATAGACGAGTAAGTGCTCTATGAAAAGTGTAATTATAACTCTTTTTAGATGTCTTCATCCTTTTAGATGTTTGCTTCTTTCCAGATCTTTTGATTGGTTTAGACTTTTTAAGATTTTCAAAAATTGTATTCACTTTTGAATAAGCATAGTTCACATAGTTCAAAATTTCAATGGTATATAAAAGGGTGTGAGTGAAGAAGATTCCTTTTGCCCCTGTTTCCAGTCACCCAGTTATTGTCCCCAGAAGTAAGCAATAATTCATTTTTTGTTAGATACAGCTCTTACATAAAAGTAGACTTCTTGAGTTGCATGACATGCCTCTCGTTTTTCTCCTCAGCAATAATTCTGTGCTATGTTGTGCTAGACAACCACAATGCTATGGCATCATTCTAATTTTGCCTATGAGGACAGCAAAATTGAGGAGGATCATGTGACTAGTTGAAGGCCATACGTGGCAATCAGGTGTATTGTTCTAATTATTCCCCATGAGCTTTGTACATCGTTAAAGCTTTAATCTTTATTTTGCAGATAAGTGCAAATTTCTCTATTAGTGTTTGTTCTTTTAATTATTAGCTATTTTACTATGAGACTTTTTGTATCACATATGGGCTTCACTAAGTTTTTGGGAGTGGAAACATTGGCATATATGGATGTTTATGAGATATTACGTTTCTCCAGTGTTAATTTCAGCCCTTAACTTTTAGAAGTTCCTAGGTAAAATTAGTTTTGTCTTCGGCTGAATTGCTAGATGTGAAGCCACATGCATAGGTCAGTTATTATGTTAGCGCAGATTTTAAACTGAGCCAAATGGAAGGAAAAAAATAATGATGCTCGATAGAAATTTAACATAACACTTTTTCCTTCTTTCACTTAAAAAATGTTTTGTTTGTTTGTGCCGGGTATTCTGTCCTTAATGTATGCCAAATCCTCAGTAAATGTATACTTAAAAAGCTGAAAATAACTCCATTTATTGTGCCCACCACTCCAGAAGTGAATGTTCTAACGTAAGGTGTTTTAAATCTCATAATAGCCCCAAGAGGTAGAATAAAGAGATTAGGCCTCCATTATATGGATGAAGAAACCGAGAGTGGCATGGGTCAAGAAGTATATGTAATCACAATTCTTACAAATGGCAGAGTCAGAGGTTCAAATCCTTTTTTATAGGTGCTCCTGTAGGGTTATGATGACTTCACTAAATGATCTGTTCAAGGTTTTGGTAAGATAGCATTCGTTTTATTTAGCATTCCAATAGAGTTTCTTAAATTATTTTAAAAGTAAAGATTTTTTTAGTTAATACTATGTGCTTTTAACTAGTAAGAAACTTCATAGGGTGTAGAGATAGAGTTAAAATGTGGTCCTGGAGAGGTGCTAGTTACATTGAATGATTTTTGGTATCAAACTATAAAGCAACAATAATGAAATTTTACTCATCCTCTAGGGGTTGGCTTACAGGTTTGGGTTATTCTTTCTCCATAGTAGATGGCAGTGAAGATTTTGAACAGAAGAAACTGAGTGCCAGTTTAGGTCTACTACTCTTCCCTTTAGGCTCTCTTGACGTTCCTTGTTAGAGGGTATTAGGGAAAGGACTCTATAGGGTACAAAATGAGAGGAGTCTATTACCATTATCATTCACAAATAGGGTTTATTTGTTACTCAGTGTTGAGCCTGAAGTTTTTTAAATGCTTAGATTGTATTTCCCATAGGATTAAACAGTAATTTCTGCTTTTATAGGCAATTTCATAGGCCTCTTGATACTGTGAGTGGCCTCTTGAATCTCTCCTTACTCTACCATATCTGGTTATGCGGAGTCTTTCTCCTGACGACTTGGTACATCTCATGGATGCTCTTCAAAATATATGCCACAGAGGTTAGTACTGAGTTTTTTTTACTATGTTTATATTTTGGAGTACACAGGTTTATTTTTAGTAGAGCACTGATCACTATGCTATTATGCCCAAAGCCATTTTGGTAAATTGGGTTTTGGTCTTTCTTCTGAGACTTCATTAGGGATGTATCATTTATAACCATCATTACTTTGTTGTTTTTTTTAATGAGGAACAGTATTGGTATTCTTAATTGTTGGAAAATAAACTAAATGGACTGCTAGTGGTAGCTATTTATTGTGCTTTATCTACTGTAATTCTTTTCTGAAGGTTTTCCTTTCTTTCCCACCTAGTATGAATATGTACTGCATTTTAAAATATTTTTATGTGCTATTGGTATTCTTTAAAAAAATTTTAAATGTACAACAATAAAATGTTTGTTTTTTAAATGAAACCTTAAAATTTTATATTGAAGAAATGTTTTTAAGTGAATGGGATTTACATCATCTTTATTATCCATGTGCTTGTCTTGGAAAATGAGTTTATCTGTTCCATTTTACCATCTCTGTAAGTTTATATTCTTTAGTGGCTTCAAAGAATCTTTATTTCTAAAATTTGTTTCTATTGGAAGCCAGAGGTCTAATAATATTGTGGGAGTAATATTTTAGAAAGTAGTATGTTTGGTTGTATGTAACTTTTAATACAATCAGTTTTTGCAAGGAACACTGAAGATGTTAATTTTGTTACACTGTCTCCTTTTCTAATTAATTTCAGTTAGTACTTACTGAAGGTAATGAAGTCAAGAAAATACTCATTTTCATAATCCTTTTGATTATATTTGATAGGCTCATCTGTTCCCAGTTCAGCTACCATTTGCAGAAGAGTCAGATGAATGCCTCCCAAAAGTTTTAAACAGCAACCCACCCCTCATCATAAAGGTACCAGAACTGTTTATTTTGTGTCTTTATATAGTCATCTCTATCTTTTCTTATGGGAGGACTTAATACTTAATATATTTAGGTATTTAGATATATTTTTTGAGGGCCTAGAATGTTCTAGTACTGGTATTATAAAAATCACTTACGGGTTACATGGATGCTGTTTAATTTTTTCAGTTTTCTTTCCAAGTGATGAAAATAAAAGTATATATTGCAATGTATATGTACAAGTTAATTCTATATTCAGAATAGATATAAAAATATTTCTAAGCATGAAATATGATATTCAATAGGTTTTTTATAAACTTTTCATGGTGGCAAAACAAAGCACTGTTGACTTTTTTTTTTTTTTTTTAATCACTGGATCAGTATGTATTTTTACTCATGTGGTATTGTTGACCGTTAAGATTAAAGGTAGTGCTTGGTAGTGTGTAGACATTCAGTGAACTCTTCTTTAAGATATGAATAATAATAATGATTCAAAACAAATTTTAATCAAAGAGTTTAAAGTAGTTGCAGTAAATTTACAAATCAAGCTAAGGAAAATAAGTTGAGTTAAATTGCATTTTGAAATTTTAATGTAGATCTACAATATATGTAATCCAGTTAAGAGGTCATAATAATTAAAAAAGAATTGAAATAGTCAGGGTCCATAGTTCTGATTGCACTCTGGAAAAGTATAAATCAATAAGAAAATGAACCAGTGAGACTCTGATTATCTTTAAATATCAATTATAACTAATTTAATAGATAAACAAAAGCAGCTATCATTCATTTGGTTATTTACCAAATCTTTATTTACTGGGCAGGTTTTAGTCACTGCTAGTTACTTAGGGTGTAATGATGAATAAGATGTATCATAATCTAATGGAAAAGGCAGATGCACAAAATAATGAAAATTTATGATGTTAAGTACAGTGGGAATCACTATTCTGCTTGGGACCAGTATAAGAAAGCTTTGCAGAAGGGATGGTCTCTTGAATGATGAGTTAAGAGGTTTTCCAGAGAATAGAATGAAGATTTTCTGTGAAAAGGTACCACAGACATTGCATGCAAACAAGACTTTTCTTGCCTTTCAGTTAGGTGGGTGGAACCAGATGAGAGAAGTGAACAGGCAGTTACAATAAATTAAGTACCACAGTTGAGAATGGTGTGTGTATGTTAGTGTGGGGAGGCCAAGGAAAGGTCCAGGAGGAAGTGATGTTTAAGTTTCCCACCACAGAGGTGTGAAAGAACACAGGGAGCCCTAAAGTTCCTTGTAGCTGGAACCTATAGTGGGTGGGGTAGCCTGTAGAGGGCACAGACAAGAAAGTTCTGCAAGTCTAAAAAGGAAGGTTAAATCTTATTTTCTTTATGAAAAATTTCAATTAATTTCCCCATAGACATATTATGCTGATCCCAATTCATAAATAAAATTCTATATAAAGATTAAAAAATTAAACAATATGTATTTTTTTTTCTCTCTTAGTATTTGGCCTTGCAGGACCTGATGTTGCTTTCTCAATATTCTCCTTCACGAAGACAAGAAGTTTTTAGTCTTAGCCAGCCAGGTAATGATAAAAGTAATAGACCTAATTAGGCACATGTGTGCTGGAAGTGTTCCACTTAGAGTCTTTGGTAAATTAGGTATATTTAATAAAATATCACACATGAGTGAGCCCATTAGATGAAGTCATGATTTAAATCTTATAAAACAAAGTGTTGGGGTTGTGGTTAGAAGTTATATCATCAGGAAAGGTATTTTTAAACTTTTATATTATTTCCTACAGCCCCTTATTCCCTTAACTTGGTAGGTTGACAGTCGTAGAGCAGGAAAGCAGTTTAAGAATCCTAAAAGCTTTAATGCTGCAGGGCATCTTAATATCTGGTGGTCTAATTCTCAGAGATCAGTGGCTTAAATAAAGTTAATATCAAAGTTGGAATAAGACATTCTGTCATTTAACTCCAAGTGCAGACCTCCCTCTTCCTGTCATGCTACTCTGCCTCCCTTAAAAAAAAGTAGGAGCTAGATTTGATGGTGACCCAAAGGTGCTCTTGGTGACTCTCTTACTTGCCATCCTCTTCAAGCTAGTAATTGTGTGAGTGCTCTGCCTTATTCCTAGGGGGCACTGGTGGGATTCCAGCTCCTTCTACCACTGGAAACAGAGAACTGGGTAGCGTTCATCTTCTCTTTAATCAGCTCTTCGTTATTTTGCCAAACTTGACAGTTCCTTGATTGTAAAAATAAACCTTCTGTAGAGTTAAATGTTACATGGATATAAAATCCAGTTATATAAAACTATAAATGATCGAAGCCACTCTACTTTTAGTAACAAGAAAAATTCAGAGCTGATGCTGTGGAGAATAACTGTAGCAATACTTTAAAGATTTTATTTAGTTTTAGAGAGGGGAAGGGAAGGAGAAAGAGAGGGAGAGAAAACAATGTGTGAAAGAAATATCAATCTGTTGCCTCTTGCACCTGCCCTGCCAGGGGACCGAACTCGCAACCCCGGCATGTGCCCTGTCTGGAAATTGAACTGGTAACCTTTCGCATTGTGGGATGTGATGCCCAACCAACTGAGCCACACCAGTCACGGCTGTAGCAATACTTTTCTATCAGACTTAGGTTCACTTAGGAATTCTCTATACATTAAATATTTTCACTAGTTATTTAAGGAAACTATAACAGGGTGGCATGTTCTCTGCCAGAGAACTTGCATTCTAGGGCATATTGTTAAAATTTAATTGGACAATTACATAGTTCCCTAGTGGTCCTGAATTATAGCAGTACAAAACATTCTGGGGCTTACTGATGAAGTATTTTGTTTGCAGGTGGAGTGGTTGTCCTCTTGAGTTGTAAAGGGGAAATATTTAAGGAAGGATCTGAGTAAAGAGAACGATTATTTGGCACCCAGGATGGGGAAACCAGTTTTCAGTGGACTCCTGTTATTCTTCTTTTTTTTTTTTTAAGTATATTTTATTGATATGTTGTTAGAGTAGTTCCATTTTTTTCCCCCTTTGCTCCCCTCCTCTCAGAACCCCCCTTCCCTTCAGCAATCCCACGCCCCTTAGTTCATGTCCATGGGTCATGCATATAAGTTCTTTGGCTTCACCCTTTCCTATATTATTCTTAACTTCCCCCTATCTTGTATCAACCAATTATGCTTCTTAATCCCTGCACCATATCCCCATTTCTCCCCCTCCGCCCTCCCAGCTGATAAACCTCCAAACGGTTCTCATATCTGATTCTGTTCCTATTCTGGTTTGCTTAGTTGGATTTTCTTTTTCTTTTTTAGATTCAGTTGTTGATAGTTGTGAGTTAGTTGTCATTTTAATGTTCATAGTTTTGACCTTCTTTTTCTTAAGTAAGTCCCTATGACATTTCATTTAATAATGGCTTGGTGATGATGAGCTCCTTTAGCTTTACTTGTCTGGGAAGCACTTCATCTGCCCTTCCATTCCAAATGATAGCTTTGCAGGTCCTGGTTGCAGGTCGCCTTTCATCTTGAATACTGCTTGCCAGTCCCTTCCTGCCTGCAAAGTGTCCTCTGAGAAATCAGCAGATAGTCCTATAGGCACCCCCCTGTAGGCAACTCTCCGCCTCTCTCTTGCTACCCCCAGGACTCTCTCTTTATCTTTCACCTTTGGCATCTCAATCATGATGTGTCCTGGTGTGGTCCTCTCTGGGTCCAGCTCGCCTGGGACCCTCCGTGCTTCCCAGACTTGTATGTCCATCTCTTTCGCAAAATTTGGGAAGTTTTCCTCATTTTTTCCCATTCTTGCTTCCTCATTCTGCACTGGTTGACTGTTTCTTTTTTCCTTATGTTCCAAATCATTGATTTGAACCCCAGTTTCCTTCCCTTCACCATTGGTTTTGTGTGGATTTTCCTTCATGTCACTTAGCATAGCCTTCACTTCTTCTCTTATGCATCTGCCATACTCAAGCATATCTGTCAAGCCTCTGAGCATCTTTATCATCAGTGTTTTGAATTTTGCATCTGTTAGGTTGTCTGTCTCCTCATCTGTTAGGTTGTCTATCTCCTCGTCACTTAGTTCTCCCAGTGGAACCTTGATCTGTTTCCCCTTTTGGGCCATACTTCTCTGTCTCATTCTGACAGGCTCCAGTGGTATAGCTTTTGCTCCTGTTACATTGTAAGGGGCAGAGCCTTAGGGATTCGTCAGTACAGGGTGACCTGTTTCACCATGTTGTGGCGCTGTATGTTGAGGAGGGATCCAAGAGGGAGTATGCTGCCTGCCCAGCACTTAACCCTTTTCCAGGCACCTTTCCCACTTCTGCACCGTACTGGCTCCCCTCCAGCTGCTGCCCTGGCTATCGTTTCCAGAGTGGGTGGGTCTGCGGATGTTTAGGACCGTGGGGGCCCTTTAAAACAAGTGGACTCTGCTGAGAGATCAGTAGTTTCTGCCTCCACCCCAAACCCCACTGGTCTGCACAGCCAGAAGCAATGAGGCTTGATTCATCCCCCCACCCCACCCCACCCCCAGTGGGCTGCGAGGTCCGGTGAGGAGCTGGGAATGCTCCCCAGGTGCCCCTCCTGACTTTTTAAAACGTGTGACTGCGCCTTCCGCCAGTCTACTGCTGCTGCCACCACCACACCATGTTCTCTGCCCCAGCTCTGCCCCTCCTACCTGTCTGGATGAGTGTTTCTTCTTTATATCTTTGTTTGCTGGACTTCCATGCAGTTTGATTTTCTGGAACTTCTGGTGGTTTCTAGTTTTGAGGTAGTTGTATTCCTTCTTAGTTGTGGAGGGAGACGCAGCGTGTCTGTCTACGCCTCCATCTTGGCCAGAAGTCCTCCTCCTGCTATTCCTAACACATAGTGAAACACAGTTGCTTTTTACATGACAGCCTTTAGGATATAAAAATCTTAGAAAATCAGAAGATAATGAGAAGTAAGGGAATAAGAGTGTGGACCATAGTAGTTTAAGTATAAAGTATGATCATTACAAAATAATGTGTAGCTCCTATGGATATAAGAGCAAATAGGGACTTTTATACAAATGACAATATGAGGAAGTACGGTGGATCAGATACAACAATTTAGAGGTCACCAGGGGCCATGGTGTGCATCTCTTTAGACATGCTAATGTTTGTTGTCTTAGTCTGTTCAGTACTGCTAGTAAAGTAACCCTGGGTGTTTGCACTCCAACCATACTCTAGTGCTTGGCTTAATATTTTAGTGATCAGTTTGAGAGTTTTTTTTTTTTTTAAGGTAAAATAGCAATGCTTGTAGAGTTTTGGGAAAATTGTTTCTTCCAAATATTTATTGAACTTCTGCTGTGTATTAGATGGCATGACTGTAGCTTAACTAAGAAAAGTGAGCCCTGATACAAATCATTTCTAATTGATTTTTCTCATTTGAGAGACTATAGTTATCTACATTTTAAAATTTGGTGTTTTGACCTCCTAGGTGGACATCCCCACAATTGGACAGCCATTTCAAGGGAGTGTTTAAATCTTTTAAATGATATGACTCAGAAACTGGTTCTCTACCAAGAAGCTGCTGCTACGAATGGAAGAGTAATGTCTTCATCATACACAGTGGAACCTCAGAAATCGAATTATCCAGGTAACCCCTTGTGTTACTAAGAGAGGAGAAAGCATTTGCATTTTATTTCCTAAGAAAGATGATAGTAGTTAATCCAAAGATATGTATATGAATGTGAGATATATATTTTTAGGGAAAATTGATCCAGTATATGGGATATTGTACTGAACCAAGCAAAAGAACTTGGTATCATTATAGGTAGAAAAAATTTAAGTCCAGTGTGGTGGTGGTATTAAAATAATAAAATAAAATGTTGGCTATCAAATAGGAGACCTCAGCTTACCCTAATACAAAGCCAGGTGAATCTTTATAAATAATATTGGATGCTGTTCTGATTGCAGTATCTCAGACACAAAAAGTTGCTGGAAAATGTCCAAAGAGCAGCTGGAAATGAGGAGTGATTTGGCGAGGTGGAGGGCATTCATTGTTTTGAGATACATTCTTACACATAAGAATAAACCTTAATGTTTTAAATACATTCATTATTATAAGATAGCCTAATAGAATCTTAGTACTCCTTCTGTTTGAAAGATAAGAATTGTGAGAAAGTAGTACAAGTGGAGGAACTTCACGCTATTTCACCAAATCCCTTAAGTGGAAAATGCCTAGGAATGTAAGACTGTTCAGTGCCTTTTGGAGCTAGGCATTTAGTACAAATGGGCAAAACTAACTAGGCGAGGACAGTAGCAAACCTGAGAGCACAGGCTTCATCTGAAGGGAGAATCTGAACCCGTGTTTGTTTGTTTTTTTTAAGATTTTATTTATTTATTTTCAGAGGGAGGGGGAGGGAAGGAGAAAGAGAGGGAGTAAAGCATTGATCTGTTACCTCTCATACATACCCCAACCTGGACAGAACCTGCAACCGGCACGCTTTGTGGAATGACACCCAACCAACTGAGCCACACTGGTTAGAGCTGAAGTTGTGGTCTTTTTTAAAAGAGAAGCCTGAAACCTAAAAAAATGTTATGTGAAATCTTCCACTTTTTAAACGTTGGCAACTAACCTTGATATTTTAAAAAGTTCCTCTATGGATCAAAGCACAAACATGTTTTTTACTTTATTGCTCTGGAGAGATCATATACTAAAAACAAAGGTTACAGTTGAAAAACGATTGAAATAAGTTCATGAATGTCAGATTTTAAGTGGCTTTATTTTTAATTCTTTTTTGTTTTAATGTGTTTTATTGATTATAATGTTACATTTGTCCCAATTTCCCTTCCCTCTTCTCCCCTCCACCCGGTGGCCCCCCCTCCCTCCAGTTGTCCCCCCCTTTTAGACCATGTCCATTAGTTGTGCATATAGTTCTTCTCAACCTCTCTCTGTCTATTCCATTCCCTCCTACCATGGTCCTTAATTCCTATATCATCTCCCTCCTTCTCCCCCTTCCCCCTCCCTGCTGACCTCCCCCCAATATTCTCCCCATACCTATAGTTCTTTTTCCACTCTCGTTGCCTGTTTAGTTTGCCTTTGTTTCAATTCCTTAGCTTCTGATGTTGTTTCTTGTGATGCAGTTTTCATTTTAGTGTTCATAGTTTAGATCCTCTTTTTTCTAAACCAGTCCCTTTAACATCTCATATAACAGTGGTTTGGATCTAATGAACTCTTTCAGTTTTATTTTGTCCTGGAAACACTTTCTCTGCCCTTCTATTCTGAATGACAATTTCGCTGGATAGAGTATTCGTGGTTGTAGGTTTTTGCTTTTCATTACTTTGAATATTTCTTGCCAGTCCCTTCTTGCCTGCAGGGTCTCCCTTGAGAAGTCAGCTGATAGTCTAATTGGGACCCCTTTGTACATGATTCTTTTCTTCTCTCTTGCTGCTTTT
Source organism: Furipterus horrens (assembly GCF_987537825.1). Taxonomy (NCBI): domain Eukaryota; kingdom Metazoa; phylum Chordata; class Mammalia; order Chiroptera; family Furipteridae; genus Furipterus; species Furipterus horrens. Next base: position 37,280,625 of record NW_028327173.1, on the reverse strand, counting down.
AAGATTCTCTCTTTATCTTTAACTTTTGACATTTTGATTATAATGTGTCTTGGAGTGGTTCTCCCTGGGTCCAGTTTTTTTGGAACTCTCTGTGCTTCCTGGACCTGTAAGTCTATTTCCTTCCCCAAGTTTGGGAAGTTCTGCTTTATTATATTTTCACTTAATTTTTCAATTTCTAGTTCATCTTCTTTGCCTTCTGGCAAACCAATGATTCTTATGTTGGGCCTTTTATAGCTGTCCCAGAGGTTTCTGATCCTCTCATCATTTTCCTTGCTTCCCGTTTTTTCTCTCTGCACTGGTCGACTGTTTGTTCCTTCTTTGTGTTCTGGTTTGTTGATTTGAACTCTGGGTTTTATTTCCTCACCATCTGTCTCATATGTGGTTTTGTTCCTTTCAGTATGAGTGTTTTTCGATTCTTTCTCATCTTTTTCTACATCTTTTGTTAATTCTGTAAGCCACGTGATAACAATGGCCTTGAACTGAGCCTCTGACAGGTTTCTTATTTGTTCATCTGTCAGATTCTTCATCTGTTGCCTGGTGAGCTGCGCCACCGGGATTTCTATAGTTGTCTGCCACATTTTGACAGATGCGTTTTGCTTTCTTGGGCCGGCAATAGGGGGCAGTGCCTATGTACTCGTCAGAACCCAGCGACTGGCGCCGATCCGCAACCTTTCTCGCCGGTGCTTTGTCGTCATTGCCCAGCGACCAGTGGCGATCCGCAACCTATTTCGCAGTGCTGTGGTGGTTTGTGTGGGGGCGGGGGGTCCAAGATGGATTCACACAGTTATTCCGCTAGGAGACCGGGATCCGTCCTCCCGCCCCCTGGGCCTCACTGTTCGAGGTGATGTGGTGGCTGCTTCTCCCAGCGTTGGGGTCACGAGCCGCCAGGATTTGACTGCAGTCGGGATTGTCCTCCCTGCCGCTGGGATTGTTCTCCCTGCTGCTGTCCCTGGTGCGACCGCAAACAACACCACCCACTTTTGCTCTTCCTACCTGCCCAAAGAGTACCGCTGGTTTATAACTTCATACGTTGGGCTTCCGTGTAGTTTTATTTTCTGGAATTTCTAGTTATCTTTTGTTTTGAAGTAGTTGCATTCCTCTCTAGTTGTAGAGGGAGGCCGAGCATGTCCGTCTAAGCCTCCATCTTGGCCGGAAGTCCTATTTTTAATTCTTTAATTTATTTTACTTATTTATTTTAGAGAAGGGGAAGGGTGGGAGAAAGAGAGGGAGAAAAACAGTAGTCAGCTGCCTTTTGCACGCCCCCAGTTGGAGACAGAACCCGCAGCCCAGGCGTGTACCCTGACCGGGAATTGAACCCATGGCCTTTTGCTTTGCAGGATGGCGCCCAACCAACTCAGCCATACCTGTCAGGATCATGAATGTCAGATCTTAAAATATTCTAGAATGTTTTCAGGTGTTACCAACTTTCAGATTAGCATTTATGTATTGAACAAATATTGAATGCCTACCGCATATCAAGTAATGTTCTAGAAAGCCAGAGAATCAAAGATGACAAAAACAGTTTTGGAACTGACCTTTTAGTGGAAGGGATACAAATAATGATAAGACATTGTAACTGCTAAAAAGAAATATGTCAAAAAAGAATGCATGGGTAAGATGATGTTTGATAATAAAAGGAGGTCTTGTATGTTATAAAAAAGGAGTTCAGATTTTTATCCCATAGGAATATGGAACTGGTAGAGGATTTTGAATAGCATCAAATTAGCATTTTACAAAGGTCATTGTAATCTCGGATTGGAGGGATTATGGGTCTAAATGGGATTTTCATTATTTTAAATTGTCCTATATCATCATGCAGGCAAAACTTGCCTCTAATTTAAAACCCCCAGTCTTAATTATTGAGTATTCAAAGATTTCTAATTGCCACCAACTCATAAAAAGTTATGTAATGAAAATTTAGTACTTAAAATGTTTAATGTCTTATTAAGAAGATAGAATACTAGTGTATGATTTATCTGTCTTTATGCCTTGTACTAGAGTGTCAGAGAAATGTTCCTTTATTTTTGTACAACAGATTCTGTAACTAAATTGGTAGAGTTATACTTTGTGAAGAAGCTGTTTACAGATCAGATTTGTAGAGTCACATGTGTACATATCCTGGGCAAATTGGTCTTTGGTGTGACTTCTGTTAATTTGAAAGAACTCTGGGGAGAATGGGATAAGGTTAGCACTCTTATCTATACATTTTTATACTAGCAAATATCTTTATTTTTTTAATTTTATTTTTATTGTTTATGCCCCTTTTTTCTCTCTTCCCCACCTCCACCCTCTCCCCTCCCCAAGCCAGTCCCCATATTGTTGTCTGTGTCCATGGGCTGTGCATAAATGTTCTTTGGTTAATCCCTTCACCATGTTTCATCCTGCCATCCCCAACTCATTTCTGGCAGCTGTCAGTCTGTTTTATGTATCTAAGCTTCTGTTCCTATTTTGTTCATTAGTTTATTGTGTTCATTAGATTCCACATATAAGTGAGATCATGTATTTTTCTTTCACTGACTGGCTTAAGTCACTTAGCATAATTTTTTCCGGGTCCATCCATGCTGTTACAAAATGTAAAAGTTTCTTCTCTTTTACTGCTGCATAGTATTCCACTGTGTAAATATACCACAGCTTTTTTATCCACTCATTTACTGATGGGCAATTAGGCTGTTTCCAAATCTTGGCTATTGTAAAGAGTGCACTATGTTTATAGGGGTGTACTGTCTATATTTTTTTGTGTTGGTGTTTCAGGATCCTTGGGATATATTTCCAGAAGTGGAATAACTGGTTTAGATAGGAGCTCCATTTTAAATTTTTTAAGGATACTTCATGTTGTTTTTCATAGTGGTTACACCAGTCTGCATTCCCACCAACATTGCACTGGGGTTCCCTTTTCTCCACATCCTCGCCAGCACTTATTGTTTGTTGATTTATTGATGGTAGCTGTTCTGACTGGTGTAAGGTGATATCTCATTGTGTATTTTTTTTTTTTTTTTTAGATTTTATTTATTTACTTAGAGGAAGGGAGGAAGAAAGAAAGGGACAGAAACATCGATGTGTGAGAGACACATGGATCAGTTGCCCTTCACATGCCCCCAACCGGGGACCTGGCCCACGACGTAGGCATGTGCCCTGACTGGGAATCGAACCAGCAACCCTTCGGTTTGCGGGCCAATGCTCAGTCCACTGGTTTTAATGTGCATTTTTCTGATGACTAGTGATGTTGGGTATTTTTTCATATGTGTACAGGCCCCCCGTATGTCTTTTTTTGGAGAAGTGTCTATCAGGTCTTTTGCCCATTTCTTAACTGGGTTTTATGTGTACAGTATTATAAATTTGGTTTTGTTTAGCCAAGTAATAGTTGTAGTAGGAGAATGCAGTGAAACTGGAAAGATTCTATTGCAATAATTAAAGTTGTTGCAATATAAAAATAAAATATAAATTGAGAAGTTTATTCAAAATACCTTAGAGAAACTGACCTTGAAGATGAGGATATTTGTGAAGGGAAAAAACAAGAGAGGCTGTTCCAATCTGATGGAAAAAGATGCTTAAAGCTCTTTGAATGGTCATTGAGTTGCAGTAGTAAAAACTGGATCTTGAGAATGTAAACCTAAGTGGAAACAACCTACTGAACCTTAGGACATGCATTCAACAAAAAGTTGAGGTGTGTAAAATTTGAAAACCCCCATTCTGGCCTATTTAGATTAGGTTGCCCTTTTAGTGCTGGATCTGTTCTTTTGCAGAAGAAACTACCTTTCAGACTCCCAAATCCAGCCAGATGGCTCGGCCTTCAGTGCCACCGTTAATTAAGACATCACTGTTTTCCTCAAAATTATCTACACCCGATGTTGCAAGTCCCCTTGGATCTCCATTTGGCTCTAGTGTAATGAATCGGATGGCTGGAATTTTTGATGTAAACACCTGCTATGGGTCACCTCAAAGTTCTCGGCTAATAAGAAGAGGGCCAAGATTATGGACTTCTGCTTCTGGTGAGGACTTTATTTTGTAAAATTTGAAATGTCATAGTTGCACAGAATCAGATAGCTTAAGTTTTCACCTTGGTTTTTTGTTTTTTTTTTTTAATAGATCAGCAGATGAATGAACTTTCTAATCTTCCATCTACTATTAGCGCTGAGGCTAAGACAGTGAGACAGCCCAGTGTGATTTATTCATGGATTCATAATAAACATGAGCAGGTATGATGGTATGGTTATAGGATTTATATTTGCATGTAACATTGAGAGCATCAGGGATCTCACATGAGTAAGCTATTGGGAATGTGGACACTGGTGTGGCTGGAGCAGAGTGAGCGAGTGGAAAGTGGTAGGTAGGTGGGTGATGAGGTCAGAGGGGGTGGCAGGCATCCAGAGCTCAGTTGGGCCCGTTAGTGTTGTATAGGACTGGCATTTTCTCTTGAGTGAGATGGAAAGCCACTGTACGGTTTTGCTCTTATTAATTGAAAGTGCTGCACTATCTGCTGTGTTGAGACTACATACTCAGCAGGAGAAGCAGCGAGACACTAGTAAGGCTGTTGAAGTAATCTAGGATGAGATGGTGGTATCTGTGACCGATGTGGTTGTGGTGGAGGCTGTAAGATGTGATCAAGGTTTGGATATGTTTGAAAGGTAGACATAATAAGATTTGCTTATGATTTGGTTGTGGTGTGAAAGATAGATTAAATGTTGACTAAAGTTTTTGGCCCAAGGATCTGAAATAATTAATATTTATTGAGTGCAATTTGCTAATGATCCTGGAAGAAGGGATTTGATGGAGGTAAGGGGGGAAATCTGGAGTTTTATTTTATTTTGCTAAAGATTTTATTTATTTTTAGAGTGAGAGCAAGGGAGGGAAACATCTGTGTGTGAGATAAATCGACTGTTTGTCTCTCACACACCCGCAACCGGGGACCTGGCCCATAACCCAGGCATGTGCCCTGACTGGGAATTGAACTAGTGAGCCCTTGGTTTGCAGGCCAGCGCTCAATCCACTGAGCCACACCAGCCAGGGCTGGAGTTTGATTTTAAACATGTTAATGCAAACAAATGTTGGCAGATAGCCAAGAAAAAATACTGAGTAAGAAAGTAGACATATATGTGGAGTGTAGGGGAATGTTCTGGGATGGAAATGTAAATTTGGAAGTCATCAGAGTATTGACAATTTTTAAAACCATGAGACTCCAAGTAAACTTTTGGGGAATGTGGATACAGAAGAAAAGAGATGCAAGAACTGGGATCTTCCAGTGACTAAAGGTCTGGGAGGTGAGGGATAACAAAGAGACCAAGTGGCCATTGAGGTGAGAAGAGAACTAAGAAAAAAGGTGTTTCAAGAAGTGTCAGATGCTGTTGCTAATAAGCAGCATGAGATTTAAACTGATAATGATCTGTTGCAATAGAAATGTAGCCTTCATTGAGTCCTTGTCAAGAGCTCTTGGGTGTAGTTGGGATGAATGCCTGATTGATAGAGGGTCAGGAGAGATTGGGAGAAGAATTAGAGACCATAAGAAAAGCTGGGACTTTCTATGAGTTTTGCTATAAGGGGAGTGGAAGAATGGGGTAAATGCTGGGGGGAGTTGAGGGGTCAAGAAAGGATTTTACCTTTTAAGATGGGAGGAATAATAACATTTGCTGATGGAAGGATTAATTAATAGAGGGAAGAACTGAAGACATTTTATGAACTTAAGTATTCAGCATGGCGCTGTATGCCTTAAATACTGTGAGCTTATAAATAATACTAAGAAATATTCTCTGTAAATGTGAACTAGTGAAAAAAACCACTTCACATCTTAAGATTTGAAGATGGGGGGGATGGCTAGGGAAAACATGCTCTTTTTTTAGTATTAAGAAGTTAAAAGGCAAGACAGCTGTGGAGAACTGAGAAAGAAGATGGTCTTAGAAAGTATTACCAGAACCACTTAGAATTCCTTTTATTATGACAGGTCTCTAATTTGGAGGTTAATGTGTACATGTGAGTGCAATTTAGGTTAGATGGCCTGGCCTATCTTGGTTATCCAACTTAGTACAAAGGTATGTCCTTACATGGTTTATTGTAAATACTATTCTTTCTCTATAATATGTGAGGTATTTTATTTAAATTAATGTCAAGAAGAACCTGAAAATGTATGATGCTATATTTGAATAGAATTGAACACTAAATGTGTTTCTTCTTTTTTCCAACTCAGATTAAGAATTTCTTGTCAAAACGGGTGTTGATAATGTATTTTTTCAGTAAGGTAAGAATACATAGTTATAGCATTGGGAATGGGGGCAGGGGAAATGAAATAAGAAATGAAGTAGCAGAACAGCTTTGCATTAGTGCTTCACTAACCTCCATTTTAACCATAGCAGCCCATTCTCACCTCACATCTCACTTCAGTGGCCTCTTGGGCCTTGACTGCATTTGGCCTCCTGCATGTCTTGACTGCAGGCAGCTTTGTGCTGATAGGTAACCTCATCCTGCAAAGGGAGCAAATCCATGACAGTCTTGTGGCTCATTGTCCTGCTAACATCTTTGTGGCCAATTTGCTCTTCAGAAGAGAGATGACTGGGTTAGATCACAGATGTTAAACTTGTGTTAGATTAAAAAGTTGTAATTCAGGCCACAAGCTAAATGACTTTCCAACTTGTCTCTTAGCTGCTCAGTCCCACTGCAGTAGGAGAGTAAATCTCTGTTGCAGAAGCTAAAAATTCTTTCCTGTTTTCACCAGCTACAGCTGTTGTGTGTTAACTAATCCTTTGATGAGCAAAACCTTTGTCCATATGTAGGGGAAAGAATTTTTGTTTTGTTTTAGTTTTTTAAAATCTAGCTTCTCTCTTTCTGAAGATATTGCAGTATTAGCTAATACTGCGCTCAATTATGCCTTCAAGTGAAAGTTTGCATTGACATACATTATTTATTTTTATTTTTTTGGGGTTATACTTTGGTGGGGAAAGATCTGAGTAACTCTGATAAGAGTATGGATGCACATAACGAAGAATCACTTCAAGTTCTTGAAACTTTTTACTATGATGGCAGGGAAGATCACCCCCCTAGCAATTACCATTATCAGAAATAATCTACCTTAGGCTATCCATAGAGCTTTGGGGGAAAACTGTTTGACCCCTGAGTAAGGCATCTTCCACCTAGAGGAAGAAGAGTTGTCTGGAATTTTACTTAGTGCTTTGTTTCACAAGGATGGAGAGAACTCACCCTTGCTCTTTTCACTTGTCCCTCATTTATATATTTCTAACAGCATTCCTGTGAGTTGTCTTTTTGTTCTCATTTTACACATACAGCACCCTGAGGCTCAGAGGGGTCAAGCTAGCCTTAGCCAGTAAGTGGGAGAGCAGAGGCTGAACAAGAGCGTTTTTTTCTTTGGAAGTGAACAGCTACTTTGATTCTAGTTTGCAGGTGGATCTACTGTATGATAAGGAGTTATGGGCATTGCCCTTTGATGTTGAGAGTGTAACATGCTGTTTGTTGTACTTAATATGCTTTATTTATTGCATTACCAGAGCCAGCATTTGTTTAAATGGGCCAAGGTTTGCAACAATACTATTCGGCCTTATTATATTAAAGAAGGTTAGGTGGTTTTTCTTCGGAGTGGGGTTAAAGGTAGACAATTCAAGAGAAGTAGTATGTATTTAGGTAGGTGTTTTTGTTTTAAAAAAGGCTTTTATAATCATTCTCCTAAGTGATCTCTATACTAATCCTTTATAGTGGGGTTGAGTGTGTCTCTTTATTTTAAATGAGAAACTGAGGCACATAGTGATTTAGAGACTTGGCAAGGGTCACATAGTAAGTTGGTGGCAGAATGTTTTATTGCAGTTAGATCATATTGTATAAAAATTTCAGATTTTAATTCTTGAGACGCAGCTTTGAATATTCTATTGGTATAGTCTGCATAGTTGCTTAGATGAAATAAAGAGTTTTTGCCAAGGGGAACTTAAATGTTTTTATATGTATTTGTAGCACCCAGAGGCCTCCATTCAGGCTGTTTTTTCAGATGCCCAAATGCATATTTGGGCTTTGGAAGGTAAGCAGTTTCAGTGAACTACAATTATGATTTTAATTATCAGTTAAATATTGAAGTGTAATCCTTGAAAGGTCAGTTCTGGACTTTGAACTCAGCCTTTGAATTTTCAGATACATTTTTATATCTTTGTTTTATGTAGATTATTTTTCTTAAATATGTAGATGTACTTTAATCTGGGCAGAAATTTTCCTTAGTACAAGGTCTGTCCAGAAGGTATCCAGCCATGCACTATGAAAAATAGAGACATTTATTGAAGAAGATAGAAGATATAAGAAACATTGTATATAGGACAATGACAACTGACCCCTTCAAAGCAGGCATGTTGGGACCTCACCAGTTCTCCCAATCACCATCAGCTGCCCTGTCGTATTTTCCTGAATCTCATCATGGTCTGAAATCTCTTCCCTTCCAGAGGTGATTTCAGTTTTGGGAAAAGCCAGAAGTCACAGGGCACCAAATCTGGACTATAGAGGGGCTGAGTCACCTGGGTGATTTGATGTTTCACCAAAAACGTCTGTAGAGATGTGAAGACTGAGCAAGCGTGTTGTCGTCATGAAGTTGCACCAGCTGCCCATAGCTGTGGCCTCCTGAATCTCCCAAAGTTTCTGTGGATGAATGTTCAAGCTTAATGCAAAATTAGATGCAGATTTATTGCTCTCCTCACTCAGTCATTTTGATTGTGATGGCCACAGAGTCAGAGTACACATGCTCACTCAACAGTGTCTATTGCCCCTACTGACTAGTACAGTGAAGTTGTCATTGTTCACACATGTGCATTCCAGTCCACTCTCCTTGGCTGCCAGATGACATGATACTGTGCAATTCTCATTATATTAACAATGGCTGAACTTTTTCTGTACAGACCTCATATAAGCAGAGAAACTGAGCCTGGGATTTTTGCATATCTTTCCTTCATAAAAATTGCAATTAATAGGTTGTTTTTCACTGTTAACTTATGTTGACATAATTTATTTAATATATTTTAACATTTAACTTGGGTTAAATATGAAAACTGAGTTGTTAAAGAACTTATATATTATAGACCCTGCCTTCTGAAATCTTAAATGATACTTCTTCAGAGAGGTCTTTTCTGACACCTAAAGAAAGTATCCCTCTCATGGGCGACTCTCGGCTCGGGTGGTCGCTACAGGTCTCCGCTCCGGCTCAGCAGCAGAGCGCAGCCGTCGCCCACCCGCCCACCCACTTCTTGGATCATGGCCAACACGGAGCGCACCTTCATCGCCATCAAGCCGGATGGCGTGCAATGCAGCCTGGTGGGCGAAATCATCAAGCACTTCGAGCAGAAGGGGTTCCGCCTTGTGGCCATGAAGTTCCTTCGGGCCTCTGAGGAACTCCTGAAGCAGCACTACATTGACTGAAAGACCGCCCATTCTACCCTGGGCTGGTGAAGTACATGAACTCGGGGCCTGTGGTGGCCATGGTCTGGGAGGGGCTGAATGTGGTGAAGACCGGGAGGCTGATGCTTGGGGAGACCAATCCAGCAGATTCTAAGCCAGGCACCATTCGCGGAGACTTTTGCATTCAAATTGGCAGGAACATCATTCACGGCAGTGATTCAGTAAAAAGTGCTAAGAGAGAAATCAGCCTATGGTTTAAGCCCGAAGAATTGGTTGACTACAAGTCTTGTGCTTTTGACTGGATCTACGAATAAGAGGTGGACACAGCATCGGTCCCCTTTGGCACCGCTTGGATGTGTCCCTGGACACAACTCTATTCAGTTGACTTGGAAGCAATAGGATCGACCTTTCTTTTCTAAAGTATATTTACCAATAAAGCCTTTGGAAACTGGAAAAAAAAAAAGAAAGAAAGTATCCTCACAACTTTCACTCTAGTCCCTTATCATGCTTTGTTTTTCTTCCTAGCACTTATCACCACCAAATGTGATATTATTTAAAAAAACATTTTCCTGTTAGAACATAAAGTGGAAAGACTGTATCATCTTATTCATAACTACTGCAGTTGAGTATCTTTCCAGTGCCTATTCTGGTCTTTTGTCCATTTTTCTGTATTACTTTCTCTCTTATTTAGAAGTTGTTTATATATTCAGAATATCAGTTCTTTATTATACAGATATATTGGAAATCAATTTGCCTAATTTTAATTCACTTTTAACTTTTATTTTTTCCCTTTGAGGTCTGTCTCACTTAGTAGCAGCATCATTTACAGAAGATAGATTTGGAGTTGTCCAGACTACTCTACCAGCAATTCTTAATACTTTGTTGACTCTACAAGAGGTAGGTAATATGTGCATTGGGTGAAGGTAAAGGTCTTTTCCTCCTCCTCACCCAACCCCAGACCAATTTTTCTTTTATTTGTTATGTATCATGGTATTTATTGAGTAACAAAACATATATTGGAAGTTAAAGTTAAAATAATGATACCATTCTCACCCTCAAGAAATTGCAATGTAAGAGAGACTAGAAAGAAATATTTTAATTCACGTATAAATAATGATTTTCCAGTAACAGAAAAAAGAAGTATGTATATTAAACCCATAGGCTGTACCTCTGGTATTAAACAGGTTATTTATGAGATTGCAATTCTGTCCAGTGATACCAGGTTGGATCCTTACACAATGTGTAGCTACTGAAAGTGACCTGTAGTTAAATTACCCATGAAGATAATAAGTTATCTATTGGCCAGAGGCTGAAAAAGATAGAGCTGAGTCCAGTGGATTCCCTGTCATCAGGATGGGTACATAGTTTTAAACTAATAAGTCTTTTCAGTCCTAGACTTAAAGGCAGAAAAATAAAATGTGTACTTCTTGCTTTCCAATAGGCTCCCTTTCCTAACATAATGTTGGGTACTGTGATTTATACCCCTTAGTAATATTAGCTATATGTCAGATGAGAGGCATGAACACTTAGTGCTAGAGACATCTAGAGGTAGGGACTGATGTGTGCAGTAGGTTTTTTGGAGGAGGTGATAACTGAAGTAGGCTTGAAGGGTAACAATTGGTATATCTTTTGGACTTGTGAAGCAATTAAAGATACGAAGAAAAAACATGCTTCACTGTTCCGTTCTTCATCACAATTCATTTTACCTCTAAGAAAGTCTTACCCATCAAAACCAGTGATTTTTTTTTCCTTTGAGTCCTCTTTGTGCTCACTTTCTCATGTGTGTTATTTGAGACATGTATGTTTCATGATTTGTTCACTTTTTCTAGTTACCTTTCGCTAAAGAAATGGTTTCCTAGTATTTCCCCGCAACTTCCAATATTTGGCTTGTCTAACTACACAATTGGGTAACAATGGTTTGCCTGTTTTTGGTACTCTATGCATAGTTTGTTTTTAGTCACTCTGGTTTTGTAGTTCCAAATGACAATAATAATACAATGCTTTATAGTCAACAAAGCGATTTCATAATCATTATTTTTGATCCTCATAACTTGAAGTACTGAAGATGGAGGTATTTTAGCTCTACTTCATAGATTGAGGGAGGCTTGGTAGTACAGTGACTTTCTTACACAAAAGTCTTGTAGGTGGCAGATCTGGGACTTGAACCCAAAGCTAGTTGAAGGGCATTAGCAATGTAGTAGACCCCAGGGAGAGCTACAGGTCTATATCCCTAATTTCTTGTTGAGGACTTTTTAATTTCACACGGAGTTCTCTTCAGAGAAAATGGTTCTATGAGTAGACGCACGGCTTTCAAACTTTTTGGCCCTGGCTGGTGTGGCTCAGTGGATTGAGTGCTGGCTTGCAAACCAAAGGGTCTCTGGTTCAATTCCCGGTCAGGGCGCATGCCTGGGTTGCAGTCCAGGTCCCTTTTCGGGGGCGTGCTAGAGTCAGCCATGCGCCAGTCCTGCAGTAAGGTCAATGCAAGAGGGATGGGCAAAAGAGAATGGATGGGTGGTGAGTATGGAATTGATGTTTTTTCCCTCTCTTTCCCCCTCCCTTCCCCTCTCTCTAAAAGTAAATAAAATCTTTAAAAAAAACCAAAACTTTTTGAACCATGACCTGCAGTACCTTTATTTTATATTACTTAGAATGTGTGTGTGTGTGTAAGTAACAAACAAAAGATTCTTTTAAATTGAATTTATTGGGGTGACACTGGTTAATAAAATCATGTAGGTTTCAGGTATAATTCAATAACACATCCTCTGTATATTGTGTTGTGTGTTCACACCTCAAGTCCAGAACAAAAGATTCTTAGAACAGTTCTTTCTTTTTACTATGTGTATTGCATTCTGATGTTTTTCATCCTATTTCATTTTTTTTAAATGCTGGTTAAAACTGAATTGATTTCATAGGGATCACTGTTGAGAGATACTGTGTACCCAGATTACTTTCTTCTCACCTCCCCACTGTAGATATTCCTAATTCTTCGTAGTTGATTATGGGTAGGTATGACAAGTGAAGCAGTCTATTTATTTGATTATAGTTATTTATACCTTTGGTTAGGAAGGTAGGAATTACAGATTTGTCAAAAGGTCAGGGTCTGTTTACTTTGAAACAGGAGTTGGAAAGGAGAATACTTTTGAGGGGCAGAGTAGAAGGAGGCAGAGTTAAGTTTTTGAGAGCTGGAAAAGGTAAAAGGAACAAAGAACAGGTTCTGTAATTTGGTCCTGACCATAAAACTCTTCCTTGTGTGTTGCTTGTGGCATCTCTTCTCCCCTAGGCCACATCGCCGTCAGCCTTTTTATCATACGTGGAAGTCATCAGATTTTGCAAACTACCTTACAATCTTTTCCTATAATCAATCATTGATTATATGAGTAATTTAGGGTCCACATGGGTGGGTACTTGTCCCACACCTTGGCACCACAGCTCTTTGACTTATTCCTCTTCGCTACTCTTTTTGTATTCCCTTCAGTCTCACCCCATGGCTGTCATCCTGGCCTCATTGTCCCCTGAATTCTCCACCTCCAAAGCTTAAAACTCCAGAATTCTGTCCTCTAGTGAAGATAAATATGCAATTTTTATCCTAAACTTCATGCCCCTGGATTTTACCGATAGATCTGTGGGCTCATGTGAGACCCCTTATACCAAGCACAAGCCTCTCATGCCCTTGCTTCTTCTGTATATCCTACTTTGTCCTTACCAATGTTTTCACTTCCTCTGTCTTTCAGCTCTCTCCTGGCTCCTTTTTTGTCTTTCCTATCCAGCTTAGACCTTATGTCTGTCACAATCATTTTATTACTAATTCTTTCTACTCCCTGTCCCCATGTTCTTTAGCTGTACAAACCCCAAGGGGTCAATTCCATATTCACCACCCGTCCATTCTCTTTTGCCCATCCCTCTTGCCTTGACCTTACTGTAGGACCGAGATGTTCCTGACCTGATTATTACTGCAGCCTCTTGTTCCTGCTAACGCTTGACAGAGATTCTTCGTTCTGACTCCAGCCACTCTCCTGTTCATCTCATTAGCCCTCTGCTCTAGTAACCACCATAGACTATTTGGTTTTTTCTCCCAGATATATTTTCTTAACCTAACTAATTCTATACATGATGTCTTTTCCTTCCTTTGCCTAGAACACATTTTTTTTCCTTTTGTGTGGCTCTGCCCTATAACCCCCATCTCAATACTTGGTTGCACTGCATTTTAGTTGTCCCCTTACTTTATTGTCTTTATTAGAGTAGAGGCAGGAATGGTGTCTGAGTAGCATCTCATTGGTACTTGGCTAGCATCATCATCTAATATTATTTTTATTCTATAGTAGTGGTTCTCAACCAGGGGCGGTTTTATTTCCCAAGAGACATTCATCAATGTCTGGAGACATTTTTATTATCACAACTAGGGAAGTGCTACTGTCATCCATTGTGTAGTGGCCAGGGATATTGCTTAACAGCCTGTAGTGCACAGGAATAGTCCCCATAATAATTATCCAGTCCAAATGTCAGTAGTGCTGAGGTCGAGAAACTCTGCTATATAGTCATGATTTCCAGTAACAAAGTCTACTTTTATCTTTAGCATTTGTTTGGGATTCTGGCTTTAGTAGAGTAAACTTTTGTTTTAACTAGGTTATAAGTAAGATCCTTGAGACCAGGAACTTTCAAGGTTCTGCACAGTGGACATTTGTTAATGACACTGGGAGATAAATATTCAGGAGCGAGCAACTGGACTGTTCTCTTTATTTGGCTTTTGTGAATATACTACTGCATATAAATATAAATGGGCAAAAGTGTCTGTTTTCATAGTACAGCCCCTCTTTAGACTTCTGTTAGGGCCAAAGTAAGACCTTCATGGAATTTTTTTTTCCTGAAGAATATATTCAGTGATGTATAGCTTACTCTTTTTATTGTTTGGGGTAATTCTTAACTAGATATTTGAGATCCCAGTTGTGTGATCTTAGTCTTCAGTGCAGGAACCATTACAGTGCATAAAATGAGGCTAATAGATACCTGTTTAATCATACAGCTGGTTAAGTACTTCAGTTTTCCTAACCCAGAGCACATCATTAAATATTATAAACCAGCTTCTCCTAGATTTAAGTTATTTGTATACTGCCTTCATAGTTTTTGCCATAACTGTTTATTATATTATTTTCATAATTTTAGTCATTTAGATAAATCAGAAGATGAATACAAAGAGACAGATAACAGCACTCCAGACTACCACCTCTGTTCAATGGAAATATAATGCAATACACATGTGAAACTTTACATTTTTTTAGTAGTTACATTAAAAAAAATAAAGGTGAGGTTTGTTTTAATGTATTTTATTTAACTCAGTATATCTAAACTATTATCATTTTATCATGTAATAATATAAAATTGAGATACTTTATGCTCCTTTTTAAGTTTTTTTATTTTTTAAAGTATTTTATTGATTATGCTGTTACAGTTGTCCCATTTTTTTCCCCTTTGCCCCCCTATGCCTGGTACCCTCCAGCAATCCCTGTCCTCTCTTAAGTCATGTCCATGGGTCATACATATAAGTTCTTTGGCTTCTCATTTACTTTACTATTCTTAACATCCCCCTGTCTATATTGTACCTTCCAGTTATGCTTCTTGATCCCTACACCTTCTCCTCCATTCTCCCCCTTCTCCATCCCCACTGATAACCCTCCATATGATCTCCATATCTATGGTTCTGTTCCTCTTCTAGTTGTTTGCTTAGTTTGTTTTTGTTTTTTAGACTCATTTGTTGATAGTTGTGTTTGTTGTCATTTTACTGTTCATAGTTTTGATCTTTTTTTTTCTTAAATGTGTCCCTTTAACATTTCATATAATAAGGGCTTGGTGATGATGAACTCCTTTAGTTTTACCTTGTCTGGGAAGCACTTTATCTTCCCTTCCGTTCTAAATAATAGCTTTGCTGGATAGAGTGATCTAGATTGTAGGTCCTTGCTTTTCATCACTTTGAATACTTCTTGCCAGTCCCTTCTTGCTTACAGTTTCTTTTGAGAAATCAGCTGATAATCTTATAGGAACCCCTTTGTAGGTAACTCTCTACTTTTGTCTTGCTGCTTTTAAGATTCTTTATCTTTGACCTTTGGCATTTTAATGATGATGTGTCTTGGTGTGGTTCTCTTTGAGTCTAGTTTGTTTGGGACTCTGTGCTTTCTGGACTTGTATGTCTTATTTCCTTTGCCAAATTAAGGAAGTTTTCCTTTATTATATTTTTATGTAAGTTTTCAATTTCTTGCTCTTCCTCTTCTTCTGGCATCCCTGTGATTTGGATGTTGGTATGTTTAAAGTTGTCCCAGAGGTTACTAAGTCTCTCCTCTTTTTTTTCCCCTTCATTTCTTGTTTCTTCATTCTGTACTGGTTGACTGTTTATTTCTTCCTTATGTTCCAAATAATTGATTTGAACCCCGGTTTCCTTCCCTTCACCATTGGTTTCATGTGGATTTTTCTTCATTTCTCTTAGTATAGCCTTTGCTTCTTCCCTTATGCGTTTGCCGTACTCAAGCATATCTGTCAAGCCTGTGAGCGTTGTTGTCACCAATGTTTTGAACTTTGCATCTGATAGGTTGGCTATCTCCTCCTTGCTTAGTTCTCCCTCTGGAGCCTTGATCTGCTCCCTCTTTTGGGCCATTCTTCTCTGTCTCTTCAACTAGACATCCTCCTGTGTTTGCCTCTGTGTATTGGGTAGAGCTGTTGTACCTGTTATGTTGTAAGGGGCAGATCCTTAGATGATCTGTCAGTGCTGGGTGAATTGTTTCACCTGCTTGTGTCGCTGAATGTGGGGGAAGGGTCAGAGAGGGAACAATGCTGCTTCCTTGGCACTCTCCCCTTTTCCAGTCACTTCACCTGCTTCCTATATGCAACTGGTGCCTCTAGCTGCTGTGCGGGTGATGGTTCTCAGAGTGGGTGGGTTTGGGTTTGTTTTAGGACTGTGGAGGCCCTCTAAACGGACTCTCCTGAGAGGCTGGCATTGTATCTTCTGCCACCCCAACACCCACTGGTTTTCACAGCTAGAAGCAATGAGGCTTTATTTTCCCAGTGCTAGAACCATGTGCTACATGGCCTGGCCTGGGACTCAAATCGCTCCCCATATGTCCCTCCTGGCTTTTATAATGTGTGATGGCTCTTTGCACTGGCCAGCCTCAGCCACTGCCTTGCCTCTGCACTGCACCGTGCCCTCTCCACCTGGCTCTCCATCACTGCCCCTCCTGCCTGTCTAGATGAGTATTACTTTATATCTTTGTTTGTTGGACTTCCATGTAGTTAGAGTTTCTGGTAGTTGTGGTTGTTTCTTGTTTTGAGGTAGATATGATCCTTTTTATGGTTGTGGAAGGAGGCAATGTGTGTCTACCTATGCCTCTATCTTGGCCAGAAGTCTATACTCCTTTTTTAATTGTAAGTTTTCAAAATCTGGTGTGTATTTTTTACTTACAGCATATCTGAATTCAGAACAGCCACACTTTTAGTGCTTAAGAGCTACATATATCTTAGTGGTCACTGTAGTGGACAGAACAGCTATAAAACTTTAATGATGATGTTGAAATTGATCATGCAAGAGGAATTTCAGATTACATCTTCAAATGATGTAATTGATAATTGATGACAAGAAAATATTTTTAAGGAGAAAAAGGGAAATAAGTATATGTGATATTCTCATCTAGTAAATCATTTAACAGGAAGGACTTTGTTCCACAATATTGACAAGAACCCAAATCATCCCATTTTGCTAAAAACACGTGGACAGTATTCCTTCATCTTCTATGATATATGTGCACCAAAATTTACTTTATACAGTTCATCAGTGGATAAATGCTGAAAGTATACAAAGGTGACTGGAAGGATAGATGATGGCAAAATGAAAACATTCTCTAGATTAATCTTTTGAATTTGCCTTTATAAACCTAAGAATGAAAATGTTTTGCAGTTTGTGCTGCAAAGAAAATGGTTGAACTCTCTTCAACAAAATTATAAGCTGTCAAAAGTTTTTAAAAATACTACATTTTGATGGTACAATGCAAGAAAAAGAACCAGAAGTAATGATAAGCCATAACCTATTGAAGATATATTTTCAGTTTGAATTCAGTATTATAGGATGGATATGTTCCAGGTTTATGAATGGTAGCTGATGAATTGCATTCAAAATATTCATTGCCCATTTCAGATGTATATATATTCAAAACCTGGAAAATATGTTTATATTCTTATTTAAATTTCTATAAAATTATCTTACATTATTTTGCCATTCTTCTGTAAATTGTTTATAAAATAGCTTTAAACTGTAAAAAGGGTCCATTTGACCAAGGTGGTAAATGATGATGACTATTTGTCCCAGTATACTGAGAGTTAATCAGAAGGTTTGCAAGAAAATTGAAAAGGAAGTAACCTGTCCATTGTGATTCAGTGCAATTTAATGTTGTTTAAATATGTCACTGAATACCACCTCCCATATTGCCTAAAATTATCTCAAGTATGTCCCAGTCTTGGGAAATAGTCTTACAAGTTACTGTTGAAAGAATAAATGATTAGAGTTGATGTTATCATGGTAGACCGAACACACGTATCAAATCTTGTTTCTTCCCTCAAACTCTGCTAAATTATAGTAAAAGGACTTTTAAAAAGACATAAATCCATAAACGGGAGAAGAGACAACAGCAACAAAATTTTCAAAGCTGGGAAGCAGATGGTTGAGATAAATGACTCAGCAGATCTCAGAGGCAGACCTGAAGTTTTTAGTGGGATCGGCACCAAGTGCCTCTGGGATCAGGGATGAAGACACAGGTACCGAAATAGAGAGGTGTAGGTGAGAGCTGTTTCAAAACCAACTAACTAGATCCCCAGATTTGCTGCCGCTGTTGCTCCCCTCTCTGTCCCTCAGTAGTTGAAGTTTATGCCCTAGAGTGGTTAGAACACCGGGTCTCTGGATTGAGAGAGTCCAAACACAGTTGTAGGTGTACTCAAAGGTCAGTAGCTCTGTTTTCCACTTTGCTCCCTGAACACTGAGGACTAGGGGACTGGAAAACTCTCGGGGAACTCTGAATAATTCAGAAAGAAAGACCTCAAGTTACTGAGTTGGGCGCTCACCCTGCAAAAGTCCACACAGATCACCTATTTTGAAAGCTATTGTTGACAATCTAACCATGCTGAGAACTTTTGGTTGGATCTTTAAGAAAGTCCCACTCTCAGTTGTGAGCCAAGGGTAACTAGATTCCTTCCTCCCTCCCTCCCACCTCTTTCCTCACATGAGGATATGTTTATTGGCTGTTTTTATTTTAGAGAGAGAAAAAGGCAGGGGGTCAGGGGGAGTGGAGAGAAACATCCATCAGTTGCTTCCTATATGCACCCCAACCTAGGGATCAAACCCACATTCTAGGCATGTGCTGTGACCTGGAATCAAGCCTTTTGGTATTTGGCAGGGGTCCCCAGTCTCTGGGCCCAGGACCAGTACTTGTCCACGCTCTGTTAGGAACTGGGCTGCAAGTAAAGCTTGCCTGAGCTCTGCCTCCTGTTCCCGCCCCCCCCGCCCCCATTTCACAGTGGGCGTGTGAAGCTCACCCCAGCTTCGCTTCGCCTCCCCACATCTTCCACCAAACTGGTCTGTTGTGCCAAAAAGGTTGGGGGTCACTGGTGTACTGGACCAACACTCCAACCAATTAAACTACCCGGCCAGGGCAAAGGGTCACTAGATTTCTGATAAAGGTCACTAATGCAGAAGATAAAGACCAGAAGACATAAGGAGGGGAAAGTGTCGTGAAAGAAGCTATAAGCAAAACAACAAAAACACATTAAAAAATCATCAGAATCCTCAGAAATAAGAGAGGCTGTTACATCTCTGAAACAAAATAGGATGCTAAAATAAAAAATAGCACTTAGATGACATAAAAGAGTTCTTGAAGTTAAAAACATCATTATAACTTGTTTTTATTTCTTTTGGTGGTTATATTCATTATTAGAAATAATAGACTTATACTATTATTTCTTGTCCCTTTAAACATTATATTGCTGTAATATATTAGTACACTTACACTTTTATATTTTCACTTCTGTCATCTCAGTGTAGTTTTAGCATGTAAAAATGATATTACATACCTTTGGCCTTTAAAGATATACTTAAATCTCAATTCTGTCAACTAAATAAAATCAGTTTCACTTTCGGATTCCCTCTCCCAACCTATTGCTCTTAGATGCTTTATCATTAGAATTGAAAAGGAAGATAAGATAGTTAAGTAAGTGACTTTTGTTTTAAGCATAAAGTTTTGGGCTTGTTTTTTCTTGAGCTTTTCAGTAAAGGACTCATACTGCTAAACATAAGGAGAGTAACATATCTGTGTTTTACTTCCCAGTTTTGCATTTTCAAGGGTGTTAAGTACAGCTTTTTAATTTTTTTAGAGGAAATGTCTTTCTTTTCAAGGTTGTTATGAAGTATAGCTTTCTTTTTTAGAGGAAAGGAATTTTTTCAGGTAATCGCTGACGGGGCTGAACGTCTACTGCATTGTTTTTCAAACGATTTGTGATCCAAAATAAGTATTTTGTAGTATATATGTGTCTGTCTGTCTGTCCAAAATAAAATCTCCTTAATCCTTTGGACTAAGTTGGCCGTCATTGTAGTTCACTCTAATGTGTTTTCTTTCTTTGATCTAGGCAGTTGACAAGTACTTCAAGCTTCCTCATGCTTCCAGTAAACCACCTCGGATTTCAGAAACCCTTGTGGACACTTCTTACAAAACATTAAGATTTGCATTTAGAGCATCACTAAAAACTGCTATCTATCGAATAACTACTACATTTGGCGAACATCTGAAGTAAGTTTACCTGTTTTGATCCCTGATGATGATCCATTTTCAGGAGTTCTGAGAAATAGGTATGAAAATTATAAAGGCTCACATGTTGAAAGTGTTGTTTTGGGACCTTCGTGATTCCTACTGGGAGTTAACAGCTTGGATTGAGACTTTATATTTTAAAATTTGACCTGTTGTATAAGCTTTGGGGCCTTCTTTCAAATGGACAAAAAAAGGAGAGAAAGTTATAAAAGCAGCAAATGCAATTGCATACCGTTTTTTAAAATTACCTAAACATCCTTCAGGGAGAAAAAAAGCAGAAAAATAATTCTGTTATTGCATCTTGGCCAGCAAACTAAGACTTGGGGTGAGCAGAGTCTTCTATAAATGAGTCCTCCATGCTTTGTGAATCATGCTAGAAAAATAGTTACAGATCAATTTCAGACACGTAGCCAGAGAGAAAACCACAAATGCTAAACCTGTTTATATTTAGTTCCATTAGTGTTTGCTGCTTTCTTCTCATGAAATAATTTAGCTAAGCAGGGTAAGGGATACTAGTTTATTAACTAAATTGTGTTTTATCGTAATTATAAATGAACTTCAGAAGACGAGAGAGTACTCTGCTTTTTCTGTACGCAGTCAGTTAATAGTTGAGAACTTCCTCATGCACCTGCTTTTAGAAGCAGTAGTATATTTTCTTTTACTTTCATAAAACTAGGCAGTAGCAGTAGCGAGTATTACAGAATACTTTGGTTCTGAGTGGGAATACAAAAGAGCTGTAGATAACCGTCTCTCCTTAAGAGGTTTATTCATTCAAAATATTATTGAGAGCCTCCTACATCTGTGCTCTGCAGTATGATAGCCATGTATTGCTATTTAAATTAAATAAAGTTAAATAAAATTTAAAATCCAGTTTTTCATCATTTCAAGTCCTCAGTAATTATATATGGCTAGTGGCTACTCTGTTGGACAGCTTTGATACAAAACGTTTTCATCACTGCAGGAAGTTCTGTTGGATAGTGCTGTCCTAGACAATAACTTTGCACATTATATATATATATATTTCTTTTTATCTATTCTTCTCAGAAGCCTGTGAGGTAGATATTATCATAATTGTACAGAAATAGAAACTGAGGCCCAAAGAGATTAAGAACTTGCTTAATAGCACAGTCCAATGAGTGTTAGAACATGAACCTGAAATCAGGTCTTTCTTGCTTTTAAAATTTTAAATTCTTTACTGATTTATTGCTAAACTGCTCCTGAGATATAAACTGCCCTGCAGAATACTCTCAGAAAACACCCAATGAATTTAGAGAATGAAAGAGATATGATATTCCTGTCTATATTGATGACAGTGCCAAAACAGAGAAAAGGGGGAAATAGAGATTTTTTAGAAAAGAAAGGGAGGGAGATAGATGACTGATAAAAAATTTTGAGAATGGAACTCTGCCTTAGCTTTTCTCTGAGAAGAGCCAAAT
Source organism: Furipterus horrens (assembly GCF_987537825.1). Lineage (NCBI taxonomy): Eukaryota > Metazoa > Chordata > Mammalia > Chiroptera > Furipteridae > Furipterus > Furipterus horrens. The sequence goes on along the minus strand of NW_028327173.1, from coordinate 37,258,991 downwards.
TTTATATGTGCATTAAAATTAATGAGGTTAGTAGAGGCTATTTTGTACAAATATAGGATAGAATGGTATACTGGAAAAATGTTAATTAAAAAAGAAAATTCTCACCCAAGGATATGCTTATTGATTTTAGAGGGAGGTGAGGGGAGGGAGAGATAGAGGGAGAGAAACGTCGTTCATTGGTTGCCTCTCAAATGTGTCTGGACCAGGTACCGAACCCATAACCTAGACATGTGCCCTGACTGGGCGTCAAACCTGCAACCTTTCAGTTTATTGGATGATGCTCCAACCAACTGAACCACACTGGCCAGGGTGAAAAAATGTTAGATTTAGAGTTAAAACATTTAAATTTATGTCTGGTTACATCATTGACTGTCTCTGGTGTGGGTAAGTTTCCTAATGATTTTATAAGTAACTTGCTCAAGAATTTGTGGGTAGTAAATTGGAGAGCCAGAATTCACACTCAGAACTTTCTGACCTGACAGTTTTATCTACAGAGTCTATACTCGAATTAAGTAGGTTATTCATTCTATGTTATTCCATTGTTAATAAAATTAAAATGGATCATACACATATAAAGCCCTCACTATACATTGTATATTGTTTGGGAAATAACTGTTATTACTGTATAATACCTAATTTATTCATTATCCAAAGCTATCTCTGAGAACCAGGTTTAAAATAAGGAAATTTGATTTACTGATTTTCTAGCCTATAATGTTGAAATTTGAGGGGAAAAGACAGATATTAGAGTGGGTAGTACTAATAGTAGTAAGAGTTCAGTTCCTGCTAGCAGAGAGAAGATTCATGAAAAAGCTGCAGACTTGATGTTTAGGAGAGTTCAGAGCCATTTAGTTGGAAATGACAGTCTCGCTAGCTCCTCGGTGGGAATCTGCACAGTGGAGTACTTGAAATGGCTCAATTAGAAGCAGCTACATGGTTTAAGAAAGCAGAGATGTCTGTGTAGGGACTTAAAGAATGATTTGTAGCAAAATTGTTATAGTAAGACTCTTTGGCACTTTTAAAAATGGTGACTTCCTGTTACTAGAACTTTATCATTCAGTAATGATATATTACTATTCAACAACTAGAAAACCAGAATCTTTCATTGTTTTTATTTTTTTGCATAGAAGTTTAAAAGGAAGTGTTACACTAGTTTTAATATATATTTGCCCTAACTTTGTCAAGATAATGTATTTTTGTGGGGCTGAGGATTGGGAGAGAACTCAATTTCCCCATCCAAGACATAATTTATTTTCAAAGAGAAAAGTAAATCTAAACCACCAAGCTGTTACCTTTGAAAACGATTAGTGGAGTCTATTATGTTTTAACCAAACATTTTAGTTTAAAGGATTTTATATTAAAGGCAATTCAAATACTCCACAACTCAAAGATAATGTTCAAATCTGGTTTAAATAAAATAATAAAATCCAGAAAATCTGTAAGGCCTGGAACTCTGCACAGCAGGTTCCACAGCAGAGCAGGTTAAAATCGATGCCTTTACTTGTCAATCTTAATTTGCTTTAGTCTTTTAGAAGGTGGAAGCATGCCATTACTGAATGAAAGCCCTCCTCCTCATTAGATTAAGGAGAGTTTTCATCCAATTTTTTCAGAAGTACTAAATAAGTGAAGATTTCTCTTCATTTTTAATTGTTTTGAAAAATATTGACTCTGTGCTCTGTGGTTCACTTAATATGCTTAATGTAAAATAAAGCTTATGCTTTGAATTTATGTTTCATTTAGTGCTGTGCAAGCATCTGCAGAACATCAGAAAAGACTTCAACAGTTCTTGGAGTTCAAAGAATAGTTAAGTAATATAAACTGTGTTCATTACACTGCTGATACAACTACAGATGGGACAGTAAATGTTCGGCATTCTTGGATCAGAAGAAAATGGACTAATTAGATGCTTCCTTTGTCGTGGTGGTTGCTTTGAAAACTATACTTTAATGGGAGAAATCATGGAAAGAAATTCTCAACAGAATAACCGAAAACGGCCTTTTCTGTACCAGTTCCTTGTTGTGTGTGTGGTATAATAAAATCTTTATTCAATTCCACAGATGCATCTATGGCAGTACAAATGTCTTTAGTTTGTATAGCTTAATAATAATTAGAAAATTTTTAGAATTTACTTTTGAGAGGAGTAGAGCCAGTTCAGAAGGTAAGATAGGTTGACTTGCTCCAGTCTTCTGTCCTCATCGAGAGTTTAACTGTCTGTAAACTTGAAATACATAAACTGTTTAAGAGTTGTTTCTGTTTATTAAAGGATAAAAATGGTAACACTGGAGAAAAAGTTCACAGAAAAAAGATTGTCTAAAGGACATATTTTGTTAATATTTTAGGTTGTGTTTTTGTTTGCAGAGACAAATTAAATTTGCATGATTGTCCAAAAAAAGTCTCAATTTACAGATGCTAACTTTATATAAAGGAATGTGGAAAAATTCAGTTCTTAAGTTACAAGATTAAACATTCACATTTGGTTTTTGAAATACAATTGACTGACATCTATAAATTTATTTTGTATCATGCTAGTAAACAATAAGTGTATGACTCTTCCTAACTAGTTTTACTTTCTTTTTCTGGAACAAAACATTAAGTGATTGTAGAGTTTTTCAAGTGAGAGAAAATGTTTTGCAAGAAAAACCAGGAAACTCCCTTTTTTCTCACCCTTCATCTTCATTAGATGAAAATATTTTGTGAATTTTTTTGGCCTCACAGAGGGAGCAGTCTTAGCTGTGTTAACTGGCTAATTAAAATATATTAGGAAAATCTTTACAGCCAGAAGCAGCTTATCCTCAGCTAGCAAGTGAAACCAGAAATCAGAGGGATTACTGGGTAGCATATTGTATGTCCCCAAAGTGAGTGAGATAATTTTATAATTTATTTGTTTAACTTTGGAAATGAAAGATTGGAAATTCTACTAGTAGATATTCACTGGACTAGCTTTGAACTGAATTGTTTCCTGCTAATTTTTTTCCTATTATCTTTTCCCCTATAGTGTCCCCAAATTTTTACTCAGTCAGCACAGTTGTGTATGACTCTTTAATGTGGTGTATATGTCTACAATTTGATTACTTGATGTATTATATCTTTATTCCCTCTGTTGCCCCTTCAGCGAGCTTGTGCCAAATTATAAATGAATCCTGCTAACTTTCAAAGTGTCTTCATGAGACAGCTCCCCAGTTGACAAGTGTTTGGAGAACTTAGGCTATGGCCATTGTCATTGCCTTTTTCCCCTCTGAAGTGGAGTTGATTTTTTTTTTCTTTCTTTTTCTTTCTTTTTTTAAATGTGAAAGTTGAATTTTGAATGTGGTAGTTACTTGCAGATGGCCAGAAAACTGTGACTAGGTTGACTGAGAACTGTTGAGTTTTATGTTTTAAAGCCATTGAGCTTTTTACACTCGATTTTCTGTGCTACCCCTGGCTGAGGCGTTTTGGGAGAAGAGGACTCTTAACCTTCTTCTGCCATAAGGAATTATGGTATTTAACCCATTTTCTTCCTGGGACTGATGATGGGATGATTCCTTTAAACTCTTAGTTAAAATGTCTAGCTAAGACTTTGGGCAAAGGTATGTTTGATGAGCAATGTGAAAAATTTTGAGGTGTTCATTCCTGTTTTCTATCCAGAGAATGTGCTTTGTACAAAATACGGGTCACATAAAGTCTGCTTGGTGGGATCTGGAAACTGTCTCCCCAAATCTGGATTGTATTTAACTGGGAAGGAAGTCAGTTCCTTTCCCCTATTGTTTGTTGATAATCTCCACACCATCTGTTGGGGGAGGGTGTGGCTCAATCACCTGCTACTAAAAAGAGCTCCTTCTGCTGTGTACAGGAGGAGGATCTTAGGAAGGCCAAGAGGAGAGAAGTGTTTTTGTTTGCTGAAGAAGTCGTGTCTTGCCTATGAGCCCATTGGTGCTGTAACATTGGCCTGAAAATTAGAGTGTTCTTTAAGAGCTTTTCTCTGTCAGTATAAAACATGATTCCATCAGCTCTTGTAATGTTTGCTTGACCCTTATGGAAGGTATAAATCCATATAACTTCTTTCCCAGAGAACTTTGAAACTGTCCTAGGATAAACATGCTACAGTTCAGTGGACATGGACAAGCTACAATTGGTTACCTTGCTGGATTTGTTCCTTGGTAATTGTTTTGTATGTCTTCCTGTAAATGTGGTAATGTTTATATCTTTTTGTATATCACTGACACTGAATTGGGTAGAAAAATAAATCGACATTTAAAAAAAATAGGACTATTAATTGAAATGTATATTTACATGGTCAGTTAATTTCTGGTGTGTTTCCTTCGCCATTTGAATTCCTTCTCTACAGTTGATGCTTTTAAAACCTAAAAAGGTTTAACTTTTTTTTTTTAAGTATATTTTATTGATAATGTTGTTACAGTAGTCCCATTTTTTTTTATCTTTGCTCCCCTCTGCTCAGTACCCCTCTTCCCTCCAGCAGTCCAACCCCACTTAGTTCATGTCCATGGGTCATGCATATAAGTTCTTTGGCTTCACCCCTTTCTATATTATTCGTAACTTCCCCCTGTCTATTTTGTACCAACCAATCATGCTTCTTAATCCTTGCAGCATATCCCCATTTCTCCCCCTTCCTCCACCCAGCTGATAAGCCTCCAAATGGTCCCCATACCTGTGATTCTGTTCCTATTCTGGTTTCCTTAGATTTTGTTTTTATTTTTTAGATTCAGTTGTTGATAGTTGTGAGTTTGTTGTCATTTTAGTGTTCATAGTTTTGATCTTCTTTTTCTTAAATAAGTCCCTTTAACATTTCATATAATAATGGCTTGGTGATGATGAACTCCTTTAGCTTTACCTTGTCTGGGAAGCACTTCATCTGCCCTTCTATTCCAAATGATAGCTTTGTTGGATAGAATATTCTTGGTTGTGGGACCTTGCTTTTCATCACATTGAATACTTCTTGCCAGTCCCTTCTTGCCTGCAAAGTTTCTTTTGAGAAATCAACTGATAGTCTTATAGGCACCCCTTTGTAGGTAACTGCTTTTCTCTTGCTGCTTTTAAGATTCTCTATCGTTAATCTTTGGCATTTGAATGATGACGTGTCATGGTGTGGTCTGCTTTGAGTCTACCTTGTTTGGGACTCTCTGTGCTTTCTGGACTTGTATGTCTATTTCCTTCACCAAATTTGGGAAGTTTTCATTCATTTTTCACATAAGCTCTCAATTTCTTGCTCTTCCTCTTCTTCTTGCACCCCTATGATTCGGATGTTGGCACATTTAAAGTTGTCCCAGAGATTCCTAAGCCTCTCATCATTTTTTTCATTTCTTGTTTCCTCATTCTATACTGGTTGACTGTTTTTTTCTTCCTTATGCCCCAAATCATTGATTTGAACCCCAGTTTCCTTCCTTTCACCATTGGTTTTGTGTAGATTCTCCTTCGTTTCACTTAGCATAGCCTTCACTTCTTACGCGTTTGCCGTACTCAAGCATATCTGTCAAGCCTGTGAGCATCTTTATCACCAGTGGTTTGAACTCGGCGTCTGTTAGGTTGTCTCTCTCCTCATCTGTTAGGTTGGCTATCTCCTCGTCACTTAGTTCTCCCACTGGAACCTCGATCCATTTCCTCTTTTGGGCCATACTTCTCTGTCTCCTCATCTTGACAGGCTCCTGTGTTTGTTTGCCTCCGTGTCTTAAGTAGAGGCGTCGCTCTTGTTACATTATAAGGGGCGGAGCCATAGGTATTCATCAGTACAGGGAGACCAGTTGCACCACATTGTGGCACTGTATGTGGGGAGGGATCTGAGAGGGAACAATGCTGCTTGCTCAGCACTTGCCCCTTTTCCAGCCACTTCTCCCACTTCCATACAGGACTGGTGCTTCTCTATCTATTGCCCTGGCCATCATTCCCAGAGTGGGTGGGTCTGTGGATGTTCTAGGACTTTGGGGGCCCTTTAAACAAGCGTACTCTGCTGAGAGATGGGCAGTGTCTTCCTCTGCCCCAACCGCCACTGGTTTGCACAGTCAGAAGCAATGAAGCTTTATTTTCCCCGGTGCTGGGACTATGAGCTTCGAGGTCTGGTTTGGGGCTGGGCACGCTCCCCAGGTGTCCCTCCCGACTTTCTAAAACGTGTGACCATGCTTTCCACTGGCCTGCCGCTGCAGCCACCACACCACGTCCTCTCTGCCCCTCCTACCTGTCTGGATGAGTATTTCTTATTTATATCTTTGTTTGTTGGACTTCCATGCAGCTCGATTTTCTGGAACATCTGGTTGTCTCTAGTTTTGAGGTAGTTGTATTCCTTCTTAGTTGTGGAGGGAGACACAGCGTGTCTGTCTATGCCTCTGTCTTGGTCGGAAGCCGGTTTAACTTCATGAGGAATCAGCTTTTGTTCTTAACTAGACTAATTTGTTGGGTGATCAGTATTTAATGGTAACTCTAAGGAGCTTGAATTTAAGTCTTTTTTTCATTGTCTTGGCTCCTTTCTTTCAAAACTAAACAAATGAGGCAGGTACCAAAAGCTATCTTTTAATAGAAGTTTCTTTTCCTGCCAGAATAGTGTTTCTAAACGGATCATATTCTCCCAGGTTAACAGTTGTCTGTCAACTTTACTTAAATTAGTCTGAACTTCACCTCAAGGTAGTTGAGGTGCTGTACTAAAGGCCCTCAGATCCCTCTTTTGCTCTCCCAATCCAGTCATCTTTCTTGAAAACCAAATAGCTTATAACAGAGGTGGCTTTAATTTATCAGTTAACAATCCAGCTATTCTTAGCAAACTGCTGACCAGAATCACACTGTGAGAAGAGTTTATTATAGATGAGAAGTTAACAAATTTAGCATGTGTCAGAATCACTTGGAAAGCTTGTTGAAACACTGGGTACCACCTCCAGAGTTTCCAATTATGTAAATCTAAGGTGGGGCCCTCGAACTTGTATTTCTAACAAGTGTTCAGGTAATGCTGCCAGTCAGAAGGGCGCACTTAATCGCTGCTGTAGCGAGTTCTCTTACATGCGGTGTGCTCTCGGGTGAGCATCGAAGCATGTGAGCTATCGTTTGCTATAAGGTACAGTTTTTCCATCTGATTTATTTATTGGAAAGCTTGGAGAATATGATTGGATCCTCTAAGTAAGGCAGAAATCTGAGACATAGTCAAGAGGTTATATGCTTATCTTGAAATTGCAGCAGGTGATGAGAAACGGCTGCTTTTTCGCGCCATTAGATGCTTGTGGTGTTCCCTGTCTTGGCAAACTTCTCATTCTTTCCAGTGAGCTTAGCCTCCCCACATACTCCCAGAGATTTCGTTTTTTCAGTGCTCTGCCATTCCTTCTGTTTTTGGATCTTATCACATTGAATTGTAAATTAACTGATTACAAATCTGTGTCCTCTTGTAGGATACGAGCTCCCCCTTCTTCCAGGATTCCAGTTACGTTTTCTCAGTATATCGACATTTATTTGGCACCTAAACCTGACCTTAACTTATATGAGACTGTTCGTAGATTAAATTTTATTCAATGTAGTATGACTATGCTTACATTGCCCATAGTATGTTTGATTGTAAGGTGCTGTCCAGACCCCATGGGTCTGACTTAAGGAATTTAAGACAAGGTGGTGTAGACTTGCTTTTGTAGAATGCTGTTAATTCTTACATTTACTCATTCAGCATTCACTCACTGCCTGCTGTGTAGCAGGCTCTGTGATAGGCTCTGATAGTATAAAGTCACAGACCTTGCCCTCAAAGAGCCCGCCGCCTTGTATGGTAAAATAAGTGGAGGCAACCCTTCCTTGCACAGTCCTCTTTTCGACTTATTTACAAAATTCATGTGTCTTGCTTTACCGTCTCATTGTTGATGGAGCATCTGTTCTGTTCCTAGCTTGCACTAAGTGCATTGCCTTAAATGTCCTTGTGCTAGCCCACTTTGTCACTTGTATTATTTTGCAGGAGCTGTGTGGCTCTGCCTTGCCCTCATGTGTTCGTGTTCTCCTTGCATGCACATATCTCACCAGACACCATTGAGTGTGTCCTGCAAGTGATGCTGGTGGAAAAGTAGTTCTAGAAGACCTATGGGATTCCCCTGGCAGAGAAACATTGGAAGGTGACCTCTAAGGCACAGACCTTTACCTTGATAGTCTTTTGAAGATATGTTGACTATTGAATGGTTTATCTTTTTTATCTTTCAACTTTTTATAAACAGGGTTTTGCAGCTTGAATGAATAGTCCCTAACTATATTATGACTCTTAGTTGCAAGGAAATAATCCTGACCTCAACTTAGTGTGAGTGTAAAAATGGGAGTTGACCCTAAGGGCACAGGAAAGTGTGGACGCAGTACAGATTTGCTTTTGGACCCCATGAAGACTCTGTAAAGCTCTCAGGATATCTAAATGGTTCTCTGCTTTATGCATCAGTGCTTTAGTTCTCTTTCTCTGTCTACTGGCTTTCTACCTCTCTTTCCATCTGCCCTCTAGCTCCTGAGTTTATATATAATAGAGACTGACGAACTGTACCCGAATGCCAACCAAATTCTTGATTGAAAGAAATTAGCCCAAATGGATCAAGTGTTCAAGGGTCTAATTAGACTTCAGGAACAAAGTCATGCAGTGCCAACATGGCTTCTAAGAACTTACTTTTGTTGATAAGGAGAAAGTGGAGGGTAGGGGCAGTTCTCATACCCTCCTAAGAGAGGGGACGAAATTGGAGGTTCAGGGCCTGCAAAGAAGAATACATAGGGATTCCAGATATTATAGTTATAAAACACTTTAAAATAATCATGATTACTGTTCAGTAAGGTTAAAAATGAAATTCTTATTTAGAGAACTGGAAACTACATATATATAGTAGAAACTACACACATGTATAAAATCATCGTCGTCGTCGGCAGCCGTCCGTCTCGAGAGACGATGGTGTAGCTTCTTAAGAGTCTATCTGCCCCGCCGAGAATGGCTGTGCAGTCCGACTCGGGAGTGACACGGTATCTGTCTCCTCCCGTGTTGAATCGACATCTTGCGATGACGCTGAAGTGTCTTCTCCAGTGAAGCTGAAGCTACAGAGCCTGGGCAGGGTGATATGGAGGGTCTGCTGTTGCCCATGCAGCAGACCCCCCCCCTCTTCGCAGCTGAAGGATCCAAGGGAAAGACGGAGTCAATACAGCTTGGCTTCAGGTGCGCCGCAGGAGTTGCCGGTGATGACTACAACGTCAAACCGCCTTAGGGACTCCGGCTCCGGATTTTCTGTCGGGGTTTACTCCCTTAGCCTTTCCCCTGAAGAGGTATGCCGCAAGGCAGCGGAGGTTTTTTGGAGTCAGAGTTTTCCTTCTCTGACATGTATAAAATACATATGTGAATTATAACTATGTAAACTATATAGAAGGTCTGTCCAGAAAAAATCCAGCCATTGTTAATACAATGAGAATGGTTTGCGCAACATCGATGTAACCTGGCAGCCAAGGAGAGTGGGCTGGAATACGCATGTGTAAATAATGACGACTTCACTGTATTAGTCATTGGGGGCAGTAGGCACTGTTGAGTGAGCATGTGTACTGTGTGGCCATCACATTTAAAATGGCTGAGCCAGTAGAGCAACAATTTTGCATCAGATTTTGCATTAACCTTGAACATTCCTCCAAAGAAGCTTTAGAATGATTCAGAAGGCCCAGCTATGGGCAACTGGTGATTTTCAGCTTCATCATGACAGTGCACCTGTTTATGCATCATGTCTCATCACAACAGTGCACCTGTTTATGTTTGACGTCTCGTGCAGTTTTTTTACGAAACCAAATCACCCAGGTGACTCAGCTCCCCTACAGCCCAGATTTGGTGTCCTGTGACTTCCAGCTTTGAAAGGGAAGAGATTTCAGACCATCGATGAATTTCAGGAAAATACAATGGGGCAGCTGATGGCGATTGGGAGAACTGTCTGAGGTCCCAAGGTGCCTACTTTGAAGGGGACTTAGGCGTCATTGTCCTACGTACAATGTTTCCTGTATCTTCAATAAATGTCTCTATTTTTCATACTACGTGGTTGGATACTTTCTGAACAGAACTCATATATAATTTGAGAAAGAACCACAGACAAATTCTAGGACAAAAATAGAGTAACTAAAATTAGGAAGTTGATGGATAGGTTTACTGCAGATTAGACATAGCTAGAAAAAATGACTTGGGAGCTAGGTCAGAAGAAATTATCCAGAATAAAGCATAGAAAGTAAAAAATATTAAATTACAGAAGAAAGTATGAGACAAGATACTATAACGAGAAAGTTTGTAAATGTAATCCTGGCAGGAGTTAGAAATCTAATGGTGCAGAAGCAATTTTGAAGATTTTATACCAAGTAACTTTATAAAGTTGATGAGAAATCAAGCCACAGATTGCAAAAGCTCTGTGTGCCCTAAATAGATCAATGAAAATGCATGCTGACGTACATTATAGTAAAAGTGCTAAAAACTAAAGACAAAATCTTAAAAGCAGCCAGAGGGGAAGAAAGACCACTTTTAAATGAGCAACAACTTGACAGTTAATTTCTCAACAAAAACAATTGAAGACAATGGAATGGAAATTTCAAAGGACTGAAAGAAATTTACAGACCTAGAATTCCATACCCAGCATTAATCTACAGAAATGGTAGGGAAATAACATTTATAGTTTTAACTATACAGAGAATTAAAGTACACAATACGATGACATATAAGTCAGAGTTTTTAGTTAAAACATCTTAAGGTCTCTACATATTTAAAACAATAGACCGGTATATTAAAGATGTGCATTGAAACTTAAGGATAACCACTAAAAGAATAGTAAGAGTTTCAAGCTGAGACAGAAAGAATAGAATAACAAAAGATGAAAGTAAGCAGGAAGGAGAAGAATCTAATAGGACAAAGAAAATGCACATAGTAAGATGTAGAGTTAACCTCAGATATATTAATAATTACATTAAATATAAATAGACTACATGCTCTGATAAAAAAGAGCAAAGTTCATCAAATCAAAAGCCAACTACTATTAATAAGTCACATCTAAAAGATATGAATATATTACAAATAAAAGGATGGGAAAAATAAGCAAACACTAAAAGCTGGTATAGTTGTATTAATTTTTGACAGTATAACTTAAGGCAAAAATCACTATAGATAAAGAGAGGGCACTTCAAAATAGTAAAAGATGCAATTCATGAGAAAGATAGTTCTAAAAGTTAATGCACCTAATAATATAGCCTCAAAGTACATTGAAACAACAGCAACAGATGAACAGGCACTTCAAAAAGGAGGGTGGATATTCAGCACCATTAAATATTAGGGAAATAAAAATTTATAGAGATACCACTACACACCCATCAGAAGGGCTAAAAATAAATGATAGGTGTTGAGAATATGGTACAACTAAAACTCATAATTACTGGAAGGAGTGAACCAAAGCTAAACATGCCTATCTTAGAACCTATCAAATCCCACTAATTAATATATGCCCAAGAGAAATGAGTTCATAAGCACACCAAAAGTCATGTTTACAAGGATGCTTATAGCAAATTTTCCACAACAGCTCCCAAACTGAACATAATTCAACTGCTGTCAATAGAATGGATAAATTGAACTATACTTTTACAATGCAATTTTAAATAGCAGTCAAAAGAATGAACTGCTCTGTGTAAGAATGTGAATAGACATAATGTAAACCAAAGAAGCCAGACACAAAGGAGTATATATATATACTGTGTGATTGCGTTTACATGCTTTTCAGGAACAGGCTATCAACCTTCGGATAGTGGTAATGGAAAGAGAGGTGGCATATTGACTCAGAAGGACATGAGGAAGCCCAAGGAGCTGGAAATGTTCTATACCTTGATTTGGATTATGTGGGTACACATACGTAAAAATGCAGTGGACTGTATATGTAAGATTTACGTACTTTATTAATGTTATACCTTAATAAAATAACATGGAGCAAAAATGGATAGAACCTCTTACAAGGAGAAATACACAAATCCACAATTATAACAAGGTATTTTAACTCAGTAAACTGATAGAACAAGTAATCAGTAAGGATAGAGAGTAGATCATTTGAATGACATGATCAGCGAACTTGACCTAAATGGACACACGTGGATCACTGCCCCTAACAACTAAAGAACATGTGTTCTCTTCAATTCTCATTGCACATTTACAAATCTGGTTGTGTGTTGGTCCATAGAGTAAGTCTCAACAAATTTCAAAGGATTAAAATCATTTAGAGCATGTTTGTAAGGCAATTAAGGTAAAGGTCAGTTAAAAGTGATAATTAGAACATTGTGTATGTTTGGAAATTAAGAAATACATTTAAGATTAACCACAGGTCAAAGAAGAAATCACATAGATGGGAATTAGAAAAATGTTTTTAAAGGAGTGATGATAAAAATATACGCATGGAAATGTGAGATATAGCTAATGCCAAGCTTAGAGGGAAATTTATACCCTTAAATGCATATATTAGAAAAGAAAAAAGGTGAACATCAGTGAGCTGAATAATATCACAAGAAGATAGAAAGTGAATTTAATTACTTTAATCTTTATCACTTCTGTACCTTTTCAATGCACATGTCTTAGTGTATTATAATAACCAGTTTACTTGCCCTCGCTGGAAACAGTCATCTGTGAGTTCTTTGGCTTCTGGGATCATGTTTATTTCTTTATAGTCCTAGTGCCTATTAAAGTACCTTGCACATGGTTGATACCTGTTTGCACTGAATTCAGTTTAGTGCCTTAAGGTTGTTAGAAACTCAGGGTCTCAAACTCCAGTGTTTACAAAAGCCAGGCAGGTGATATGAGTGAGGCCAACCTCCGTCCAGGGAACATGGCAAACTGGAGAAGGCACATCTCTCTCTAAAGGGACGACTGTGTGGCTGCTTGTTCCCAGTTGATTTTTGTTATGGGACAATGCTTGCCTGGTTTGTCTAGATCTCCCCATTTGTTTATAAGAAGGCAGAAATTCGTATTTTGATATGAAATCTCCCTTTTTAAACTGTTGGAAACTAATTAATTTTTAAAAATACAGTGAGTGCCAAACCAAACTACATGGTTCTATGGCTGCCAGTTCACAACCTCTGTTTTATTTCACACCTTTAAGAGGTGGGAATGTGTTTCATGTCTAAACATCCCAGCCAGCAGACTCTTGAGCAGCCTCTTCCATGGAGCATATTTCTGCCTGAAGAAAAGGGTCGTGACTGCTTCCTAATTGGATTTCTGGGTCATATCTGTAAGAGGTTTGCAGGGTTTTTAAAAGCCTTCTTTGTAGTTGGCTGTTTACCCCAGCTGAATTAGACATGTGTTCCCAAAGATTTTTTCCCCCTCCTTTTGTTTTAATATTCTTAATGATGCATTCTGACTTTTTCACTCTGTTTTCTACACATTTGTCACCACTTCTGCTTTTGGATCTTCATGCTGGAAAATCTGAGGCTTACATGGAAGATTGATTTTTAATGCCCCTTGTGTTGTTTTTCAGCTGTAACATTTGCATGCAATTATGACATTTTAAAAATAGGAGACTACAGGGTTTGAAAAAAACAAAGAATCTTCTGGGCGGATGAGCAAATGGAAAGGCCAGGCTTTAATTTTGTTAACATCCCAATTACATCGTGGTAACCCTTGTGACGATTTCTGTCCCTTGTAATGCAACACCTGGTTTTTGTTCCAGGGACAGGAACCAAGCCTGGCTGACTCAACTCAACCCTTGCTTAATCATGAAAACGTTGGTTGGAAAACTCATGTTTTCCATGGGCCAGCAGAGGTCACTATTTCAAAGTTGTTAGAGGAGAATTTGTCTCCAGTCCACACCTCTTTTGTTTGGGGGCGGTTTTATTCATAGTACTGGTGGGAAACTTTTTTTTTGATTCGTACTTTTGGTATCTTCAGACGGTCTTTAAAAATTTATTGTTTTTATATAGTACGTTTACAAGTACTGATGGCTTGAGTGGGCTTCTGCAGATCGTTGCTTATGGGAGTGATAACAGCGACCATTTATTTATTGGGCACCTACTGGGTGCTAGACTTTGTGCTCCACACTCTACACACACTATTTTTAATAGCCACTTATCTTCCAGGGTTGTGGTGAGGATTACCTAAGTTTTCCAGAAGAGGAAACTGAGGGAGGAAAAGTGGGATGATTTGCCCAAGGACAAGGCTAGTGGAGATGGGATTCAGGTGCAGGGGAGATGTAGCTTCAAAGCCAGGCTCTTAATTTTCTTGGGAGCTCTGCTTTTTTTCCTCCCAAAGAAGAAATAGTTTAGCAGCATGAAACAATAGTCACCAAGAATGTATAAGAGGAATATATATTTTTAAAGCAAAATCTTAGAAATAGCATGCTGTTTTTCCTTTGCAAATTTCAGCCTGTTATTTTCTCTTTTTTAAAAATTTTACTGTTGTTCTATTACAGTTGTCCCAATTCCCCCCACACCCCCTCGCTCTCCCACTGTCAGTCTCCACCCTGCTGTTATACCTGTTCCTTGACAAGTCCCTTCCCCCTTTTCCCCCCATTATCCCCTTTTCCCCACCCCTCTGGTCACTGTCAGTCTGTTCTTTATTTCCATGCCTCTGGTTCTATTTTGCTTGTTTGTTTGTTTGGTTCATTAGGTTCCACTTATAGGTGAGATCATATCGTATTTCTCTTTTGCCGCCTGGCTTATTTTACTAAGCATAAAACTCTCCAGTTCCATCCACACTGTTGCAAAAGGTAGGAGTTTCTTCTTTCTTTTTGCTGTTTAGTATTCCATTGTGTAAATGGACCACAGTTTTTGATCCACTCATCTACAGATGGGCACTTAGGCTGTTTCCAGTTCTTGGCTATTATAAATAGCACTGCTATGAACATGGGGGTGCATAGGTTCTTTTGAATTGGTGTTTCAGGATTCTTCCAGTATAATCCCAGCAGTGGGATCACTGGATCAAAAGGCAGTTCCATTTTTAGTTTTCTGAGGAAATTCCATACTGTTTTCCATAGGGGCTGCACCAGTCTGCATTCCCACCCGCAGTGCACTAGGGCTCCCTTTTCTTCACATCCTTGCCACCACTTGTTGTTTGTTGATTTGTTGATGATGGCCATTCTGACTGGTGTGCGGTGGTATCTCATTGTGATTTTTATTTGCATTTCTCTGATGGCTAATGATGTTGAGCATCCTTTCATATGTCTATGGGCCATCAGTATGTCCTCCTTGAAGAAGTGTCTGTTCAGGTCCTTTGCCCATTTTTTAATAGGATTGTTTGTGTTCCCTGTGTTGAGTCATATGAGTTCTTTATATATTTTGGAGATCAAACCCTTGTCCGAGGTATCATTGCCAAATATGTTTTTCCATACTCTTGGTTCCCTTTTCATTTTGCTGATGTTTTCTTTAGCCATGTAGAAGCTTTTTAACTTGATGTAGTCGCCATTTGCTTATTCTTTCCTTTATATCCCTTGCCCTAAGGACGCATATTGGTGAAACTATTGCTGTGTGGGATATCTGAAATTTTACTGCCTATGTTTTCCTCTAGGACTTTTATGGTGTCACAACTTACATTTTAGTCTTTTATTTATCTTGAGTTTATTCTGGTGTATGGTGTAAGTTGGTGGTCTAGTTTCATTTTTTTTGCATGTACCATTCCAGATCTCCCAACACCATTTCTTGAATAGGCTATTTTTACTCCATTTTATGTTCTTGCCCCCTTTGTCAAATATTAATTGACCATAGAGACTTGGGTTTATTTCTGGACTTTCAGTTCTGTTCCATTGACCTATGTGTCTGTTCTTATGTAAGTACCAGACTGTTTTGATTACGGTGGCCTTGTAGTATAGTCTGATACCAGGTATTGTGATCCTTCCTGCTCTGTTTTTCTTTCTCAAAGTTGCTGAGGCTATTTGAGGTTGTTTATGGGTCTATATAAATTTTTGAAATATTTGTTCTGTATCTGTGAAATATGTCATTGGTATTTTAATTGGGATTGCATTGAATCTATAGATTGCTTTGGGTAGTATGGACATTTTAATGATGTTCATTCTTCCAATCCATGAACATGGTATGTGCTACCATTTATTTGTGTCTTCTGTAATTTCTTTCTTCAGTGTTCTGTAGTTTTTTGAGTACAGGTCTTTTACCCCCTTGGTTAAGTTTATTTCCAGGTACTTTATTTTTCTTGTTGCTATAGTAAATGGGATTTTTCCCCCTTGTTTCTATTTCTGATATTTCATTGTCAGCCTGTTATTTTCTTGAAGAAGCTAGACTTCTTAGTCTTCTTTGAAAAATGATGTTCTGTCAGGCTTTGCTCCTTCTCCACATGAAAACAAATATTAGTCATATATTGTCTCTAAAAATATCTCAAGCTGAAGACCTATTTAGGAGTAAAGTTTACTACAAAGATTTCTTTTTTTATTTTACAAGTTTAATAGAAAAAACTCCTAACTTTGAAAGAAATAGATTGTGAATGAAAAGATAAATCTGTTTTAGTGGGCTTTTATTTATTCATGTTTTAAAACATGAATAAATCACCAGAATTTTCCATAAAAGCTGGAGAGTTCTGAGAGGACAGCTGTGCTCATCACCAGATAATGAGTGGTCAATTTGACCCCCGTGTTCTCACTGAAGAGGTCATGTGAGAACAGCAAGAAAAGGCTTTGTATCTTTTGGGCAGCTATAAAAGGACATATGGTTCTGGAGGCAGTCTTGCGAATGGCCTGATGTACTGCTGTCTATTAATCTTATTTCTAATTTTTTAATGTTTTGTGGTTGCTATTAACTGTGGTTATTATTACTAGAACAGAAAACCATATTACTCTTTTAGATCTTCTTAGTTAATAAGACGGAGTTGGCATTTTTGTTGTTGTTGTTGTCAGCAAATATTTAACAAGCTTTTGCAGGGACAGCAGAGGAGCTCAGAGTAACAAAACTAGTGGGGGAGGTAGACAATGAATATAAACAAATGTGCTGTGGTGGTGAGTACTCTGAAGGACGTGTAGATAGTAGGATGGGATTCTATTTTAGATACGATGATAAAGCGATGTTTGGCCAGAGGCCTGAGTGAGATAAGAAAGCATAAGTAGATATCTGGGGGCAGAGTTCCCAAAAGCAGAAGGATTCCGAGACCAGAGTGTGCCTGACAAGTTCAAGGAACAGCAGTGAGGACAGGGTGGCTGGGCACAGTGGGTGAGGGGGAGCGTGTAGGAGGGGTCGGAGACATAGGAGGGGGCCAGATCGCGTCAGGCCTGGTAGGCTACAATAAGGACTTTGGTCTTACTCTGAGTCAGAGGCAGCCATTGGAACATTCTGAGCAAAGGAGTAACATGGGCCCACTTATGTTTTTTCTTTTTTTTAATTGAATTTATTGGTTACATTGGTTAATAAAATTACATAGGTTTAACGTGTACGATTCTATAGTATATCACCTGGCACACCTATGTTTTAAAAAATTAAGTCTGGCTCTTCTGTGGAAAATAGACTGGGGAGAGAAGGTGGCAGGTAGGAATGAAAGCAGGGAGACCAGTTAGGAGGCCACTGCTGTGCACAGGCGAGAGAGGGTAGTGACAGGGAGCAGAGTGATAGCAGTGAAAGCGATGAGAAGCAGACAGGTTTAGGTCTATCACAAAGAAAGTGGATGAGACAACCTATTTCTGGGTCTTCTTTTATGTGAAAAATAAATGTCTAATGTTATTTAAGCCGCTGTTACTTTGAGCTTTTCAGTTATATTCAGTCAAACTTAACTACCCCGTCTTCCTTACCCCTGGTAGACCCATTCCTCTCCTATCTCAGTAAATGGCTTTTCATTCTACGAGCTGTGCAGGCCAAAAACCTTGGAGTCAGTATTAATGACATGTTCTCTTTCACATTACACAACCATTCCACCAGCAATTCTCAGGAAGTTATCAGGGATCCAGGCTCATTCTATAGAAACTCTCTGTGTACCTGCCCCCAAGGCATGGTCCTCATTCTTATGGTCCCACCTTTCTGCCAGAACGAGTCATCATATCTGCATTCCAGGCAACAAGAAGAAAGAAGAGAAGGGAGAATGGTGGACCCCCTCCCTTTTTAAGTGACTTCCTCAAAGTTCGTATGCTTATCCTTGTATCTCATTGGCTGATGTGTACTCATATGGCTACATCTGTCTGCATAGGAGTCTAGTAAATGTGTTTTAGAGGTTGTGTGTGACCCCTAAGTAAAGTTGGAGTATTGTTACTGGGCCTCTGAATCAATATTAAGATAGGCTGCCAGTGTAGTGTCTACTTCAGAGTTTAGGGTTTGATTTTGGAAGAAATTAGTTTTAGTCTTGTCTCTGGCACTATTTAGCTGTATGACTTTGAACTAA
This sequence comes from Furipterus horrens, assembly GCF_987537825.1. Taxonomy (NCBI): domain Eukaryota; kingdom Metazoa; phylum Chordata; class Mammalia; order Chiroptera; family Furipteridae; genus Furipterus; species Furipterus horrens. The sequence goes on along the minus strand of NW_028327173.1, from coordinate 37,240,729 downwards.
GATTCCATCACTAAACCTCTAACTCAACTGCAAAATAAAAGAATTGGACTGAATGATTTTTAAGTTCCGTTCTAACTGTAACATTGCATGAGTCTTTGGATTTGTCATATAATAAGGTAAGTATAGTTTTTATAAAAGACAGTCTTGGAGAAAAGTCCATGCAAGAAGATGTCTGTTAAATGTCTTAAAACTGATATCTGTAATTGAAAGATTCATTTCAAACTTATTCATGAGTACAATATGATTCTTCTATCTTTCAGAATACTTTCTGTATATAGGTGAAGATGATTTTAACATATACTTGAAAAGAAACATGAATTATATAATACTAGTGTGTACTCAATAAACTTGATATTTTATAATAAAATTTTTAAATAAAAATTTGAATAAGCAACTATCCCATTTCTTTCTTTCTTTCTTTTCTTTTTTTTTAGAGATTTTATTTCTTTTTAGAGCGAGGGGAAAGGAGGGAGAAAGAAAAGGAAAGAATCATTGGTGTGCGAGAGAAACATCAAATGGTTGCCTCTCTATCGTACCCCACCTGGGGACCCAATCCACAACCTGCCTTGTCCTGGCTGCGTATCGAATTGGTGGCCTTTTACTTTGCAGAATGATGCCTAATCAACTGAGCCACACCGGTCAGCACAATTATCCTATTTCTTACTCCATATATACACTTGTTGTAGTATCATTTCTCAATTTGTGACCTGTTTTAAAAAATTAGTACGTGTATTCAAATATACACACCAGTGCTTATCTCCCATACACATTAAAGTCTGTGCCTTCATGGGGTCTGCAGTTTTTATTGGGAGTACAATAATACATATATAGGTATATAATAAGGCAGAAAATAAGTGCCTTGAGAGAGGCCTTGTGTGTTTGGTGTTTGGTTGGGAGGAGAAGCAGACTACATGGAAAAGAGGGCATCTGAGGTGAGCTTTGGAGACTTGGATGGTCCAAGTGGGAGTGGTCAGGCACAAAGGCATTCTAGATGAAAGAAAAGGAGAATCAGGTGACAGACACTGTTCCATGTTCCAGTTCAGTTGTAAATGAGGCATGGTGGCCCAAATGGAAAGATCACGGTATTTAGAGTCTAGTAGATCTATAACTGAACCCTGAATCTGCCACTTGCTAGCTGAGACCTTGGGTAAGTCACTTAACCGATCTTGGTCTCATTTTCCTCATCTGTCTTCTCATAGGAAGCAATACTACCCCCTTCATAGGGTTGTTGTCTATTGAATGTATCTATGTCGTGCCATCTGCAGTAATTTATATCAAAGAAACTGCCAGAGGACATGGTTCTCTGTGCTTCCATAAATAAAAGGACCCCTTCTCCTATTTGGATAACTGATAGGGTCCCTCATAACTTTTCAAGCTGTTAAATCTCGTCCTCATTGGCAGCATATGATGTGCATTTTATATAGTCTGATTCTTGTTTTCCCACAAATATAGTGATGTGCTGAAAACCAACTAACATTTTTATGGAAAAGCAGTTGCATAGTAATGAGATTGAGGAAGGGGTATAACTTCGTAGCCTGAAAATTGTGGCATTTATTTTGCTTCCAGAAACCACTATTAAGGATGAGGAATGCTTTGGGTTACACAGTGGAAGTGCCAGACTCGAAAATTGCTGTTATTCCAGACTCCCAATATCTTTTTTTCTCTTTATTTCCCTTCATTCCCATCACCCAAGCTTGTCAAGTTTACTTCCAAAATAAAGCTGTATTGCAGCCATTTCTCCCCATCTCCACCAAGCCCCGGCCCCCGTGTCCAGGATCCTCAGCACCTTTCCGTGAGAGTATTTTCAGAATGGATCTGATCATGTCAGTCTCCAACCTACAGTCTGTCATTGATTTTGGATCTAGCCCTTTGGCTTCCTGGTCTCATTGGGTGCCTTCTCTCCCCTTGCTGTGTGGCTCCAGTCCCCCCACCCTCCTTTTGCTGCCTGTAGGGGATCTTAGTTCCTCTTGTTTCAGGACTTTGGCGTGTGGTGCTGCTGCACTTGCTGGAATGCACTTCCTCAACTCTACAACCCCATCACTTCTTATCCTCTGTGATCTTAATCTTCACATCCTCCATCAAGCCTCTGACCCTCCTCCCCCTTCACCTCCTCTCATAGCATGGAACATTTCTCCTTCAGGGCCTTTAATTTGTAAGTATATGCTCATTGGTATGAATACTAAGTGTCCACCCCCAGATGAAAGAACCTTGAATCACTGGCACCTAAGACAGTGCCTGGGACATGGTAGGCCCTCAGTCAGCATTATTGAACCAGGATGAAAGCTGCTCTGGGATACAGACCTTGGTGCTTCCTCTTGTCGTTCTGATTTCTCTGAATGAGTTTCTGGAGGGCCTGCACACCTTTTAACAACTCCTTCACCCACTTTACTAATGTATGCATTTATCCAACCACCTTTTCACTTTGTGTGCACTGACGCCACTGTGCTTGGTAACAGGGCTACAGTGGCAAATAAAACGTAATACGCGCCCCCAAAGAGCCAGGGGCACTCAGAAGGCTTTAAACTAGAAGAGCAGCATGGTTGGATCAGTGATTTAGAACGATCACTCTAGCTGTAGAGAGGAGCATCAATTGGAGGGCTCAGGCTGGAGGAAGGGAGACCCAGGTGAAAAGCTGGTCCGGTGATTCAGACAAGAAATGATGAGGCCTGATGAGGGCCGCAGCTGTGGAGGTAGCGAGAAGGAGTACTTACAGAAGGATACATAGGCAGGAAGCTCAGGCCTGGGAGTCTGAATGTGGGTGAAGGGAGAGAAAGGGGACTAGGATAACCCCTAGGATTGCAGCTTGGTGGTGTCATCATTCATGCAAGAGAATGCACAGGATGAAGAGGGGAGAAAGGAAGGAGAGGCAGGGTGAGTTTAATAAACTTGGTTTCCCAAGTCATATAACAGTTTCTATTTCTAGAGTGATTAACCTGAAGCTTCATTCAGAAGAGACTCTAATGTTAAAAATAATCAACTTGACTCTCTTGTTTGTTACATTTACATACAGTAAAATCCACCGTGTGCAAATCTCTGACTTTTGAAAAATGCATAGAATCAAGATACAGAACAGTTTGGTCATGGCCCCTTCCTCCCCACTATTCCCTCAATTCCTTTGTAGTCAGTTCTTTTCTAATCCTTAACTTCTGGCAAACATTGATCTGTTCTCTGTTATAATTTTGCCTTTTCCAGAATATTGCATCAATAGAATTACACAGTTTGTAGTTTTTTGAGTCTGGCTTTTTTTATTTGCCATAATGTATTTGATTCACCCATGTTATTATGTATATTAATAGTTAAATTGATATTCTTGCTGAGTAGTATTCAGTTCGGTGGATTTACCACAGATTATCCATTCTGCACTTGAGGGACATTTGGTTTCCCATTTTTGAGGATTACAAATAAAGTTCTTTATGTATAGGTTTTTGTATAAACATAGATTTTCATTTCACTAGGGTAAGTACTGGGAGTGGGATTGCCAGTTTGTATGGGTTATATGCTAAGTATTATGTTTAACTTTATAAGAAAATATCAAACTGTTTTTCCAAAGTGGTTGTACCTTTTTGCATTTCTACCAGCAATGTCTGAGAGTTACAGTTGCTCCACATTCTTGCCAGCATTTGATAGTTTTTTATTTTTAAATTTTAACCACTCTAATAGGTGTGTAGTGGTATCTCAACGTGCTTTAAGTTTGCATTCCCTAGTGACTAATGCTGCTGCAAATTTTTTCATGCACTTATTTTTTATTTTCATGTTTTTTTGTAAAGTTTCTGTCCAAATATCTTGCCCATTTAAAAACTTTGGTTTTTTAAAAAAATTAAGTTGTAAAAATTCTTTATATAGTCTGAATACAAGTCACTTGTTGGATATATGATTTGCAATTGTTTTCTCTCAGTTTTTTCATTCCCTTAACAGTCAGTGTCCTTTAAAAATAAATTTATGTATTTATTTATTCTTAGGGAGAGGGGGAGGAAGGGAGAAAGAGAGGGAGAGAAACACTGATGTGTGAGAGAAACATCTATCAGTTGCCTCTTGCAACCCAGTCATGTGCTGTAACTGGGAATCAAACTGGCGACCTTTGGCTTTGTGGGATGTTGCCTAATCAGCTGAGCCACACTGGTCAGGGCAATAGTCAGCATCTTTTGCAGAGCAATAATTTTAAATTTTGATGAAGTCCAATTTAACAATTTTTTATAGATTGTGCTTTTGGTATCATATCTAATTTCTCCTCAACTGACCCAAAGTCACAAAGATGTTCTTTTAGGCTTTTTTCTAGAAGGTTTAGCTTTGCATTTTCAGCCATTTTGAGTTAATTTTTGTATAGCATGTGAATATAGGTCAAAGTTCTCTTTTTTCGCATATGTATATGCAGCTGTTCTAGTACCATTTGCTGATAGATGTAACTTAGACAAATGTGGGTTTCCATATATTATGGAACATTCTGTTCCATGATCTATGTTTATAGACTTTCATCATCATCACACTGTCTAGATTACTGTAGCTTTACAGTAAATTTTATTTTTATTTTATTTTTTTACCCTCACCCTAGGGCTTTTTTTTTTTTTTTTTTAATTGCTTTTAGAGAGGAAAGATGGGAGAGAGGGAAGGAGAGAGAGAAATATGGATTAGTTGCCTCTCATAAGTGCTCGGACCAGGAATTGTACACACCCTTATTGGGGATTGAACCCACAACCTTTTGGTCAAGGAACAACGTTCCAACCAACTGAGCCACACTGGCCAGAGTGCTTTATAGTGAGTTTTAAAATCAAGTAGTGAGTCCTTCAACTTTTTCTTTTTCAAAATTGTTTTTGCATGTTCTAGTTCCTTTGTCTTTCCAAATAAACATGAGAATCAGCTTCTTGGTCTCTATTGAAAAATCTGCTGGGATTTGATTGAAGTTGTGTTGCATTTATAGATTAATTTGGGAAGAGCTGACATCTTAATAATTTTCAACCTTTCAAACGACGAACATGATACTCTTCTTCATTTATTTAGGTCTTCTTTGATTTCTTTCATCAGAGCGTTGTTATTTTCAGCATATAGGTTCTGCACATATTTTTTAGATTAATATCTGTATGATTTTTAAATGCTGTTATAAATGGTAGTTAAAATTTAAATTTTTTTTTTGTGTGTGTGTGTGTGGTTGCCTCTCACGCGCCCCCAACTGCGGACCTGATGTGCAACCTATTAATGTGCCCTGACTGGGAATCGAACCAGCGACACTTGGCTCGCAGGCCGATGCTCAATCCACTGAGCCACAGCAGCCAGGGCAAAATTTAAAATTTTAATTGTTTATTCCTAGTGTATATAAGTGCAATGGGTTTTTAAGTATTAACCTTGTATCCTGCAATCTTGATAAATTCATTGATTAATTCTAGGAGCTTTTGGGTGGAAAGAATAGATCCCATGGGATTTTCCACATAAATAATCATGTTGCCTGTCAATATAGAGTTTTATTTCTTCCTTACCAACCTATATGTCTTTATTTTTCTGGATTTACTGCACATGCTAGGACTTCTGGTGTGATGTTAAAAAAGAATGTGAAAGCAGGTATCCTTACCTCATTCTTGATCTTAGGGGAAAAGCATACCATTTTCACCACTAAGTGTTGTTAGCTGGTTTTTGTTTTTGTAGATGCTCTTTATCTAGTTAAGAAAGTTCCTTTCTATTCCTAGTTTAAGTTGGTTCTTATTCTGTAATCATTTATGAAATTTTATCTCAAACTTCTTTACTGGCTTTTTGTGACTGTGTTTCCTGTTGGAATTCTTTGGGTTCTTGTTTATTTTGTTTTGTTTTTAAAAAGTGCATCTTTGAGGACTTCTGGCCAAGATGGAGGCGTAGACAGACATGCTGCATCTCCCTCCACAACTAAGAAGGAATACAACTACCTCAAAACTAGAAACAACCAAAAGTTCCAGAAAATCAAAGTGCATGGAAATCCAGCAAACAAAGATATAAAGAAGAAATACTCATCTAGACAGGTAGGAGGGGCGGAGCCAGGGCAGAGAGGACATGGTGTGGCAGCAGTGGCAACAGCAGCAGGCCAGCAGAAAGTGCAGTTACATGTTTTAAAGAGTCAGGAGGGACACCTGTAGAGCATTCCTAGCTCCTCACCAGACTGTGCAGCCCACTGTCCCAGCACTGGGGAAAATCAGGCCTCATTGCTTTTGACTGTGCAAACCGGTGGGGGTTGGGACGGAGGCAGAAACTGCCAGTCTCTCAGCAGAGTCCACTTGTTTAAAGGGCCCCTATGGACCAAGAACATCTGCAGACCCACCCACTCTGGGAACCACCGCCAGGGCAGCAGCTACAGGGGCACCAGTCCCTGGTGCAGAAGTGCCTGGAAAAGGGGCGACTGCTGGGCAAGTGGCATTGTTCCTTTTTGGACCCCTCCCCCACATACAGCACCACAACGTGGTGAAACAGGTCGCCCGTTACTGATGAATCCCTAAGGCTCCGCCCCTTACAACGTAGTAGGAGCAATAGCTCTGCCTGGAACATGGAAGCATACATAGGAGACTTCCGGCCAAGATGGAGGCCTAGACTGACATGCTCTGTCTCCCTCCACAACTAAGAAGGACTACAACTACCACAAAACCAGAAATAACCAGAAGTATCAGAAAATAAATGGAAGTCCAATGTATGAAGTTATAAAGAAGTGATGCTTATCTGGACAGGTAGAAGGGGTAAAGCTGGGGAAGACAGGTCAAGCTGTGCTGTCTGCTGCAGCAGCAGCGACAGAGGCAGGAGAGCAGTAAGAACAGACACCCGTATTTAAGGGGAGGCAAGAAGCTCCTGGGGAGCACCCCCAGCTGCAGACCAGACCCATCAGCTTGTGATTCCAAAGCCGGGGAAGGTGGACCCCCATTGCCTTGGACTGTGAGGGCTGGAGGGGGTGGGGATGGAGGAGGAAACTCCCGGTCTCTCAGCGGAGAGTGAATGGCAGGAATCCATCTTGGACCCCCACCCCCCACAGAAAACGCCACAGCATGGTGAGAAGGGTCACCCGGTTGTGACGAGTGCACAGGGCTCTGCCCCCTATAGCATAGGAGGTGTGACAGCCCTGTCCAGGAAGCAAAGGTAAACACAAAATGGTCAGGATGGGACAGATCATGATAGAGATCCCGGTGACGCAGCTGATTAGAGAGCAAATATCTAATCTAATGAAGTAGCAGATAGGAAATCTTTCTGAGGCTCAATTCAGAGCTTTGGTTATAAAAATGCTTACAGACCTAACAGCAGATCTTAAACAAGGCTGGGAAGGAATGAAGGCTAGTCCTGCTGAAATGAACAAAAACACATATGAAACTAATGGTGAGGGAAAGAAAACCAGGGATCAAATCAACAACTCGGAACATAGGGAAGGAACAAACAGTCAACCAGTGCAGAAAGAGGAAATGAGAAGTGAGGAAAATGAGAAAGGGCTCAGAAACTTATTGGACAGCTATGAGTGAGCCAACATCCGAATCATAGGGCTGCCAGAAGGTGAAGAAGAAGAACTAGAAATTGAAAAATTATGTGAAAAATAATGAAGCAGAACCTCTCTAACTTGGGGAAGGAAATAGACTTACAGGTCCAGGAAACACAGAGAGTTCCAAAACAACTGGACCCAGGGAGAACCACACCAAGACACATTATAATCAAAATGTCAAAAATTAAGGATAAAGAGATAATCTTAAAAGTAGCAAGAGAGAAGAAGAGAATTACATATAAAGGGTCCAAATAAGACTATCAGCTGATTTCTCAAAAGAAACTCTGCAGGCAAGAAGAGAGTGGCAAGAAATATTCAAAGTAATGAAAAGCAAAAACCTACAACCACGATTACTCTATCCAGCGAAGCTCTCATTCAGAATTGAAGGTCAGAGAAAGTACTTCCAGGACAAAGTAAAACTGAAGGAGTTTATCAGATCCAAACCACTGTTATGTGAAATGTTAAAGGGACTTGTTTAGGAGAAAGGGGATCAAAACTATGAACATTAAAATGAAAACTGTATCACAACAACCAACAACAGAAGCTAGGAAATTGAAACAAAGGCAGACTAAGTAGGCAATGAGAATTGGAAAAGAATTATAGGTATGGAGAACATTATGGGGGGAGGTAAGCAGGGCAGGGGAAGAGGAGAAAGAGGGGGAGATGGTACAGGAATTAAGAAGCATAGTAGGAGGGAGTGGAGTAGATAGGAAGATGTTGAGAAGAACTATATGCACAACCAATGGGCATGGACTAAGGGGAGGGGGGGTCACTGGGTGGAGGGGAACAAAGGGAAAAGTAATTGGGACAAGTGTAATAGCATAAACAATAAAGCATATTTAAAAAAGTGTATCTTTGAGTTATAAACTCTAGAAATGGTGGGAGAAGTTGGGTATTTCATTAGTCATCATCATCACCTCTTATTTTCTGGTTGATTTTTCCACCTTTTAATTGAGTCTCCACAAGTCTTGGTAGGTCAAGCACTATCATTTTTATTTGGCGGGTGAAGTACTGAGGAACCAGAGATGGTGACTTTTTTCTGTCCCTCAGCTTGATAATATCAAAGTCACAACCATTATAAAAGTCATTCTATGGACTTCCTTCACTGAAAGCCCTGATGTTCAGTGAATGAATCCCAGGCTTTGGATGCAGGTAGGCACTTTTTTTAAGTTTAATTAAATTAAAAAAAATTTAAGTATATTTTATTCATTATGTTATTACAGTAGTCCCATTTTTTTCCCTTTGAAAACTTTTTTTTATTGCAGTGAAATTCACATAACATAAAATTAACCATTTAAAAGTAAATGGCAATTCAGTGGCATTTAGTATACACAAAATGTTGTGCAACCACCATCTCTATCTAACTCCCCCCAAATTTACATTTTCTATAGGAAATCTATACCCATTAAATGGATACTCCCCATTGGTCCTTCCCCTAGTCTTTGGCAACCACCAGTCTGCTTTCTGTCTCTATTCCTTTACCTATTAATGAAAGTCCGTATAAGTGGAATCATACAATATGTGAGCTTTTGTGCCTAGCTTCTTTCACTTAGCATAATGTTTCTGAGGGTCATCCATGTTATAGCATGTATCAGAACTTCATTCCTTTTTATGACTGAAAAATACTCCATTGGATAATATATATATACCACAATCTGTTTATCCATTCATTCATTGGTGAACATGTGGACTGTTTCCATAGTAATGGAGAATTGCTGGGTCATGTGGTAATTCTAGGTTAATTTTTTGAGAAACCATCAAACTTTTCCACAGTGGCTGAACCTGTAACATATGAGGCTTCTAGTTTTTTTCACATTCTTGCCAACACTTGTTATTTTCTGTTTTTTTGTTTTTGTTTTTTCTTTTTAATTATAGCCATCCCAGTGGGTGTGAAGTTGTAGTTTTGGTTTACAGTTCCCTACTGAATAATAATGTTGAGCATCTTTTCATGTACTTGTGGCCATTTGTATATCTTCTTTGGAGAAGTGTCTATTTAAGCCCCTTGCTCATTTTTTTTTACTGGGTTGTCTTTTTGTTGTTGAGTTGTAGGAGTTCTATATACTCTGGATACCAGACCCTTATATGACCTGAACGATTCATAGGAAGGAGTATGAAGATAGATAAGACCCACTCATTTAAGTTCCATAGCATAAGAAACATCATATACAAAGCTATGAAGTATATTAGCCAGCATTGGAACTTTAGAAGTGGGGGGGGGGGTGGAAAACCTGGTGACATGTTGAAGGGGTTGGTAAGCTACTCTTGCTTCTTTCTACCCCTTCCCCTCCTGCCATAAAAGTAGGAACAATCCCTGGACAGAGGCAAGATCTTTCAGATGCCCTATGCAGGCAGGCCTTGGCACTTGGCTTTTGTATAATGGGTGGGGTTGGTTGATACCTTATACCTATTAGAGACATTGTGGCTGGTATAAGAGGAAGAGCACTGGACTGGGAGTCTGGAGGACTGGATTCCAGTGCCGACTGCCACACATACCGTACTTCTGGGCACCAGTCACATCCTCTATCCTATGCATGTGGGCTAGGTCTAACTCAATCTCCAAGGTCCTTCCAACCATTATTGCTCTCTAATGTAAGATTCTATATTTAATCAATTATAGGAAATCAGATTTTAGGATTCTGTGATTCTAAAATCCTGTTTTTTGAAGATTCTGGGGGTGCTGCTTAAAGTATATTACTCTGTGCAGAGTCCTATGTTGTGAGACCTGTCCATATACATTTTTCAATTTGAGACCAAGGCCAAACAAACCAGACCCCTCCCTTCAAAAAATGTGAAGCCATCGGGACACTTGGAGCCCTCCCAAGTCACCAGCAAAAAGTGCAGAGGAGGCATGCCAAGATGAAGTGCCGGGACCATCTCAGAGGCCTCGCTCCATCTGCCAGTAGCCTTGGCAGATATGCTGGGCCTGGGTGAACAATGCTTTTTTTGCACAGGAGGAAAGAGACTCAGAGAAGGGAACTGAGCCACTGCTTCCAGTTGCCCTGAAGTCTTGTTCTTTGTCCAGTGCTCTTTCTACAAATTGGGTAGGGCTCCCTGAGACACCGCTGTCTGTGAGGGGAACTCATAATGCAGGGGATCCAGGTTTCAGGCTCTGCAGGAATTTAAATGAGTGGGTCTCAATCTCCAGTGCTGTAAAGCTCTCCTAGGAGCTCGCTGAAATTCTAGGCACTGCGGCCCCACCCTGAGATAGATTCACAGACTCAGTTGGAATATTTTCTAGTTGGGATGCCGGATTCTGTTTTTGCTTGTTTGCCCTTTTTCCTTGGGGCTTGAGACCCTCTAGCCAGGGCTTTTTTTTCCCAGTGAGAAACACCCAAAACAAACAAATCAGAAACTTAAGACGTGATTTGAGAGCCCTGGGTTCAGATCCCAATTTTGCTTCTAATTCGCTGTGAAATCCGCGCGAGCTCTCAAGTGAGTGGGCTGAGTTCTTCAAGAGAACTTCTAAAGAGCTTTTACATCTATTAACCTCCCCCTTAGGTTTCACCCTTCCCATTTGAGAAGAAAACTGACCAGGGACAGGGGAAGGGTCCTGCCCCAGCCACTAGGAGAGACGGAGGCAGAGCCGGGTTGAGCCGGTTCTCCTGACGCCCAATTCTTTCCGCCGCCCAGGCCGGGCCAGTCCCAACGACAGAGCCTAGACTCTATCACCCGTGGCGCCGCCCCACGGGCCTGGCCCACTCTGGCGCAGGGCGGCGGGCAGGGCTGGGCTTTGGTTGCTACGGCCTGTCAAACGCTCAGCGGAGCCCCGCCCTGACCCCCCAGGCGAGGAGGCCCCGCCCTCGTGCCATGATTGGGCTCCACGAGGCAGCCTCAGAGAGTCAGTGGCTAGAATGGCTGTCAGGCAGACTTTGGCCCCGCCCTTATTCCCACCCCCGGGTGCCGCCAGGCAGGACGCAGCGCGGTTGCAGCGGCGGCTGCGGGGGTTGTGGCGCCAGTAGAGGCGCGGCCAGCCGTGATCCCCTCAAGCTGCTGCGGCCGGTGCTAGGTGAGAGGAGGCGCGGCCCTTGGCGCTCGGAGGGAGCAAGCGCATGGGTCAGATATCTGGGGCTGCTGTCCCAGCGATGCTCAAATCTAAAGAGCTTTGGGGTGGCACGGGTAGCACCAAGTGGGAAAGGAGAGTTTGGGGGTCTCCGGGCCCTCGGTCCAGGAGGCTCTGTGGAGGAGGACCCAGCGCACGTGTGTGTGGAGTGTGAGACAGTGCGGCTGCTAGTGTTGCTCAGTGTCTGAGAGGATGAATGAGAGAGTAGTTTGCGGGGTACGTTGTGTCCCCGAAAGGGCAGTTGTGAGGATGTGTGGTGTGCGTGGGAGTGTGCGTGCATGGGCGCTACTGACTGCGGGTTTGTGAGTGCGATGGGTTCAGTTTCTCGGCTGCGCGTAGAAGTGTGCGAGTCTTGGTGTACCTGTGATGGGTTTGCCTCGCGGGAGTAAGCGCCCATCTTCGGACACCCATTTAGACTCCCAATTTTGCGGCTTAGGTGGTGGTGGGTGAATCTTGGAGGGTCTGCGCCTGGGGCCCCTGGGTGCGCGATCCCTACGCACTGCCTGGTCCCGGAAGGTCCCGAGGCCAGAGCCCTGCCCCAGGAATCCTCCTTGCCGCCCACTCCCTGTCTCATCCAGTGCCGCACAGGCGCTCTCCCTTCTCCAGGCCTCAGTTTCCCTATTTGTCTAAGGAGGGCTGCTCTCAGTGGGGATGTATTTGGGTGTGAGGTGCGGGGGATTCGGGGAATAGGCTGTGGCGGCCGCCGGCTGGGACCCTCTACTCGCCAGGGAAGGAAGTGCGAGCCGCTCCTGTGTAGGATCAGGTGGGTTTGTCAGGTTGGGCTCAAGTGTGGTGGCGCTAGCCCATTTTACAAGGAGGAATAAACCGGGGGGTGGTGACCTGCCCAAACCTCAGCCCCAGGACGAGAAGGGAGGCCGCTCTCCTCATTCTAACGCTTTTGTACTGTCTCCTCTCCCCAGGAGCCCGGCGTGACCCCCATCCGTGCGCCCCGCTCCGGCGCCATGCACTGCGAGGTGGCCGAAGCGCACTCAGACAAGAGGCCGAAGGAGGCACCCGGTGCTCCCGGTCCCGGACGTGGGCCCGCAGGCCTCAGCGCGCACATGGCCTTCAGGGTCACCGTGAGCGGTGGTGACTGCGGGGACGGGGACCCTCGTGACCTGCTGCCCCGACCGACGGCACCGCCGCCCAGCGCCCACGACCTCCTCAGGCCCCGGAGCCCCCGAGACTATGGCCGGTCCAAGGCTGCCGCCGGGAAGGGTAAGTCTAGCCTTGCCAACGTGCGGGCCGCGAGTGTGAAGCTATTTGGGCTGCCTGGCGTCGCCACCGCACCCCTTTGTAGGAATCCACCCGGAAACTTGGTGGACCTTCCTCCGAGGTCATCAGTTTCTCTCCATTCGTTTGCTACTAGTTTGTCATTCTAAAGTGATGCCTGTTTAGGAAGCATCCAGTTTAAATTCAGTATGCCTATTTTGGGAAAATGTGTCTAGAAAGGTCAGATTACATAATTTTGCTTATGTATGTTTCTGATAAAAGTTGTGTGAAATTTGTCAAAATCTTATTATTGGGGTGAATAGCCACTGGAGTGTCTCTCTTTTTGAGCTGACTAAAGGCATATTTTGAAGTATTCCCATCTCCCTAAATAACAAAAACCAGAGGCCTTCAGCAAGACCCCTCCCCTCTTGGGATGTAAGTTTCCCTATCTGTCCAGAAAGGAATTAATTATACCCGATGATTTCTGAATTGCTGATGGAAAATTTTATGAATCTATGATATAGCTTGAGTCAAGTTCTGAGTTGAAAAATGGCTTTTCTGTACTTGATGCTTCAGAAGCATAGTCTTTGGTAAAAAGTTACTTTGCAATATTCTTCCTCTATTCAGTGAGGCTAGTGGGTTTAAGGTATAGGCCCCAGTGCGGTTTATGGGCTCAAAGTCAGTGATGATGCCAGGGTTCTCATGAACCTGTTCTCATCACAGTTAATTATTATTGAGCCATTATTTATAAGTTTCATGCTGACAGATAATTAACCAGAAATTCGGGAAATTGTTAAGGTATTGTGTTCTTACTTCTCTCCCACCCTTTTCTACCCCTTGGAGAAAAAAAAACCAAGGCTTTGGGCTTTCATTATTTTGGCGTTAGGGACCTCTTGGTTCTATTTCCAGATGCTTCTTAAGGAAGACAAAAAGTTTCTTTTATCACGTCTTTAGCATCAGCCCAGCAATTTAGAAAAGGCAGGGCAGCTTACTTTTAGAGATGAGAGCTCTTTCTGGGTGAAAAATACCCAACTTCCCAATTCGGGGACTGGCAAGATGAAATAAGTGTAAACAGTTTTTTTTCCCCCCTTTTAATAAAAACACCTGACTTTGTAGGAGGGAGCTATTTCTTATCGTTTTAAATGTCAGTCTTTTCCAAGAGACAGAGATCATATTTTAGAGGAAAGATACAGAAAAACCACCTTTAGAGTATTATTGCTGGATTACACATAACGAGGTTCTTTTGTACTAGAGAGAGAAAGACGTGCTAGGCAGCAAGATGTGAGTAATGTTTGCTGCCCTGAACTCCCTGGCTTGCCCCTCCATACACAATTCCCCCTTAAAAAGATATGCTCTTGCAATGTTTTGGATTTTAAAAAATCGTAGTTGTCATCTGAAGATGGAGTCTCCATAGACCTAGTGAATGTCTGTCAAACATAGCTTTTTTTCCAAGCTGTAGTTAGAGACCTTTCATCTAGATGCTTTGTGTATGATCTCTCACTTCCATTCCTCCAAGCCCCAATTATTTTTATCCATACACCTTCCCCCCAGTGTCTAAAATATATCTTCAAGTTAAGATTGTATTTGGAAAGGACAGAAGAGAATAAAGAGTTGGGAGGAAGAGCTACTTTCTTTGAACCGTAAGAGTAACTTTCTGGTAACGCTTTTTGTAGAGGCTTCTAAACTGTTTTCTTTACAGCCTCCTGCCAGGCTGGTGGGTAGGATTTATCACATCCATTTGAAAGATGAAGAAACTGAGGCCTGAGGGTGGGGAAGTGTCTCCTGTGTAAAAGGCTACCCAGCAGGTCTGGGTCGTGTTTTCTGGCCAACCAATTACTCATGGACCTGGGCTTGAAGAGGTTTCTAGAGGTTTCTTACCCGGCGTCTGTCCTGTCTATGTGAGCAATTTCTTCCTCACAAGTGGCCTGAGAGAAAACCAGAGCTTTGGTTCGAATGCCATAAGGAAGCAGCACCTTGTTATTGTCCTTATTCCCATCAAAATATTCCCTAGACCATGTAACCCTTTGAATGTTTGGCATTTAGCTTCAAGTCTGAGGCTTATTGGAAACAGACAGATAGAAATACCAATTGAAAAATATTTATTGACTATGCTGGAAATTGTTAGACCCTGGCATGGATGATCTGTGGGACCTTGGGGGAAGTTATTTCACTCTCTGAGCCTTAGTTTCCTCATTTATAAATCTACCGGGAGACTTACTCTGAAAGACTGAGAAGAGCATTAGTGTTACAATGTGAAAGGGCTGCCTCAGTGCCTGATTATTTGGGGGATTTACTCTTATAATGTATTAAATGTTCTCAACTTCTTAAAAAAAATTTTTTTTTTTACTTGTTGAATTTAGAGAGAGAGAAACATTGATTTGTTGTTTCACTTATTGATGTATTCATTGCTTGATTCTTATATGTGCCCTGACCGGGGATCAAACCCACAACCTGGGTGCGTTGGGTCAACTTTTGGTTTTTTATTTGCATTAGAGGTAATAATGCTTACCTCCCAGGGTAAATGAAACAATGCTTGTAAGAATGTTTTATGAAAAATGTAGAAGTATTTAAAAAAATTAATTCATGCTAAATTAATTAATACCATGCTAGAGTCAGTGACAGTTGAGATAAAGGGAATGGTGCAAAGAGAGAGAAAGGTTTGATTTTTAAAATGTTGAATGTGAAGAACACTAACTGGTGTGCTAGCCAGGGGAAGCTGAGAAGAGCCAAGCTTCAGGTCTTTTGTGGCCACTGCTGCCCAGTGACTAGAGAGAAGACCGTATTGCTTGCTCTGGAATCAGGTTTCAGATGATCTGTCTTCTGCCGTGGGCAGACCCTAAGCCGAGGCAGGGAGCGAGCTCTTGAATCCGGCAGCTTGTCCGTGAATGTTGAGGTCCTCTGTGTTTCCAGATCTGGAGTCAGGAGGCACTGGGGATGGTACCACGTCATGGACTAGCATTATCATCATTTACAATAAGAATCACGATCTGTTTATGGCAGAGTCCCGTTTATCCAGTTTCCAAACAGCTGGAAAGGCCAAATTACCAGATGCTGTGTTTTTCTTTTTTACTATTAAACACCCGACACTCTGCTTTTGGAAGTCTTGACAAGGAAAGAAGGTAAACATCTGGGCTTTATGGAGGCGGTCAGCTTCGTGGTGATGGCCTGATGACTCTTGTTTCCCGTGCACAGAGCTTTACAGTTTTCAGTGTGTGTTCCCACACACTGTCTCATCTGCCCTCATGTCAGCTGTGCTTTGCCTATCTTGTGGGCTCTTCCGGGAGAGCAGATTTGGAAGCGCTTCTTAGGCTGTAAGGTGCTGGGCAGACACTAGCTCTTATTACTACGATTCCTGTTTTATAGATGAAGACATTAAGGTTCAAGGATGTACTCAAAGCTACAGACAGCAAGTGGCAGTTTTCAAGGCTGCCTGTTCCAAATATTTGTTTCTGGTTCTACAACTTGTACCTTCTACATGTGTGTCTTGTCGGCCGAGAGCTGGTGTTTACCACGGCCTCCCAATTGTTCTCAGAGAATTTAAAATATTCTTGCTTTTGGTATTTTTTCTGTATTGAATCTTTGCAGATTGGTAGGTAGTATCTATGCCATCATTAGAAAATATCTTAGTTTACCAGATGATTCTGTTTGTCAGAGTTGCTGTTACAGACCGAACCAGAGAGTAAGTGCATTTTTTAATTCACAGAGACTCACTGGGCCCTTTTCACCATACATTGAGACAGGACACATCCTAGCAATGAAAAGGGACCTGATGATCATGACAAATGTGGACTCTGCCATTATTAAACAGCTGTCATTACATGGCTGTAAATACCAAAAAGGAGTCACCCTTGTAACTAAAAAAGAAAAAAAGCTAGAACACACACGCACACCTACGTTTTTGAAGAAAAACACAAAGGGAAAGCAATTGTAGGTTGTATACATAGACATTAGGGACTGCTGGTGGCGAGTAAACGTGATGGTTTGGTGACATTACCTGGTAGAACTTCTTCACCTCAATCAGAAGCCACTGTGATGTTCTGGGGAAGCTTTGGAGGGGCTAGCACATCCATAACAGAAAAGTATGAGTTATTTTGAAAGCATTTACCCCCTCTGGCTCTGGTGGGCAATTTGCTTGCATTTCATCCATTTTAAAGTGCTGGTCCTATGATCCGGAAATAATCAGATCCAAATTTTTTCGGTGCTTGAGATTTCAAATAAGGGGGAGAAAAACCTGCTGGCCAAATGTCAGGCTCAGTGAGACAAAGAGACACATGTATGTGTGTGTACACATATGAGATAGCAACATGTTGGGTCTACAGTCGTAAGAGTTACATCTCCCACAAATTTTTATAGGCATATAGTGGAAATATAATTCCCAAAGATTCCCTAAGAATCTTGTTTCGCTACAATTTCTCTCCTTGTTTTGTCTCCCCAGCTCTCTAGAAGCTAAGACTTGGCGGGCAAAATGGAAAAGGGACCATCATATGAGATTGTAATTTAATTTAGGCTTAATTGTTTCTGAGGCCTCAGGACCCTCTTAGCTGTGGAATCATATTGATAAGCTGTGTTGCTCTGTCTGTGATTAAAACACATACATTTCTTTATACTTTGTGGTTTTCCCTCGCACTTCTCCTGAAAAAAGCCCAAACCCACCCCATCTTTGAGTTATTCATCTCCCTGTGTTACATTTGTGTAAGAAGCTAAGTGAGCCAGCGTACTTATTTTTACAGTGTGTTAAAATCCAATTACAGGCATAAGTGCACAGCGAATCATTAAAAACAAAATAATATTCTTATGTTCTTCTGAATGTTGCATAATTATCATCATTTTCTTTGGTTTTATTTTGTGGAGTTTGTCCAGCATCAGAGAAAAGGGGAGAAACTAAAGTTTGAAATAGGGTTTGCCATCCCCTTTTGGGTAGGGTTAGGGAAAAAAACAACGAGCAAATAAATACCAACTTTATTTGTAAGTTGACCAGTGACTCTGGCTAACTGTGGCTTTTGTACAGAGAGGGTAATTCCCTTCTTTCTCTCCATTTTCTTGGAAGAGAATTCCTTGTATTGATGCCAATATGGTGGTATTTCAACCATCTCACCTTATATCTATCATTATATTCGAAGTTAAATTATAGTGTGTGGTTTGCTAATTATTTTTCATGGTCCAGATTTTATTTACCATTAGTTTGGACCTAAAGAGTTGTGTTGGTTCTTTTGGTGGGGGGTAGTTTATTTTTGCATTTAAAGAAACAAAGAAACTTAGTGCAAGGAGAAGAATAAATGAAACAAACTCTGCCATGGGCTTTGAAAAATTCAACTGCCTAATGCAGAGAGCACAGCTGTAGTACCAGGGCCAGGAAAACGAGCACACTCTGAAATATTTGTGCAGCTCGCCTTCACTGTGCTAATGATTCTAGCAGTTTAAAAACAGACTTCTTGTTTATCAACAGCGGCTGCCCAAATTAATAGTTTACAATGAGGGGGGAAAAACAAAAACAAAAACAAAAACACCATGCTTTCAACATTAGAAGCAAAGTCCGGGACTGATAACTGAGTTACTGAGTAAGAAAAGCAAAAGCAAAAAACAAAAACAAAAACAAAAAACCACCAAAAAAAACTCCTCCCCAACCCTCCCCCCTAAAAAAAACAAACAAACAAAAAAACAAACAAAAAAATGGGGTGGGGGGGATATTTTGTGATTTCATTGGTCTCCCAAAGCCTTATTTATAAGAAACTGAAAGAAAACAGAGGCTTGGGATGGGGTGAGGGTGGAGAAAATACAACCCTAACCCAATGGTCTTACAGTTTAAAGTCACTTAAAGCATCTGTTTTTTCTCCCTCTCCCTCCCACCTCCCCCTAAACTCCAAAGGGTTATTCCTTCAGAAGGTTTCTGGTGGGTCGAGGTGGATTGTGTTAGCATTATGAGCTATGTTTTTAAAGTCAGCGTTTGAGTCAGATGCACTGAGAGGAGACCTTCAGCCTGCTAACTGAATAATGCATTTCCTGTATGGCCTGAATTTATTTGGTGGTTATGGTTGAGTCTGGCTGGAGTGAACAAATTCACCATTGTATAGCCTCAGTGCATGTGGCCCATGCCCTTTGCTTTGAGCCTCGGTTTCTGCATCTGCAAAATGGGAAGCAGTTCAATGGGATGATCCAGAGTCCCCTCCTGCTCTGATATTCCAGGATTCCACAGGAACTGGGCTGGGAAAATCTGTAAGGACCTACGGCATGGACAGAGGCTACCTTTGTCTCAAGTCTTTGACCTCTCCTTGGAACTCTTGACTCCTGAAGCTGACCACAGAAGGAACAGAAAGAGAGAAGTCAACTAATCTTTATTGAGTACCTACTCTGTGCCAGTCCAGGTACTTTATAATTGTGACTACACTTAATAATAACAACCCCATGAGGACAGAAGGCCTTATTGTAATTTTACAAATGGGGGAACTGAGGCTTGGAAAGGTTAAATGATTTGCCCTAAAAATGAGCTACTATTTAACCCCTTGAATGCCAATGTCTCTGTGAGCAACACTGACAAATTTTCCCAAAAGTGCCAGTGTCACTGCCAGAAACTCTTTTTTTGATGGCTATATGTAAATAACAATGGAATAATTCATATTTTATGTTTTTTCTCTTTTTTTTTGTACCTCAGGTTATATATTGATACAATTTTTTCTCATGTTGATCCAAATTCCAAATTATGCATGGCACTCAAAGGGTTAATTCAGAGTGACTCACTATGCAAGCAGTAAATAGTAGAGCCTGGAATTTGAACCCAGCTCTCTCTGACAGCCAAGCCGGTACTTCTCCTTACAGCACAGTGCTGTTAAGGATAGCCTTTAAAATCCAAGCATTGGCAAGAAGTCCCTGTGACTGTAGAGTGTGCCCTGAATTGGGGGGAAAGGCAGCAGAAGGCCACAGGCTGGACCAAACGACCATTTCCTGGAGTAGCACTTCCTGAGTTTCAGCTAACAGGCTAAGACATGACTTCAGGGAGACGCTCTACTTCCATTAGGGCTCTTGCCACTGCCCTACTGCAGAAATGGGGAAAGGACAGTGGTCCCAGTTCTGACTTGGGGCTCTCAGGCAAGTACTCTCTGAGGCTATGGAGGGGCCCCCTAGAAGCATCCCTTTTCAGAAGCAGTGGCACCCCCCCCCCCCATCAGTTAAGGCGGGTTCTAGTCCCTATTTGAGTCTTTCATGCAGTTTGGAGAGGTTCCTGTCCCAGGCCCTGATTGCAGCCTTCCTTCCACTATTTCTGAGGACATCTGTTTGGAGAGAATTTCTCATGATCCCCAGCACACCTGGCGTGTAGAATGCATGCTTCGCTGGGCATGGTTGTTTGAAATCTATTAAATAATAATTTCATGTTAAACCCTTGTGGGATGAAGAAGGGCTTGGGAGGGAGAATAGGCCAGAGATCAGAGTGAACTTGAGAGTTTGTAGGAAATGGGTGTTTTGTGTCAAATGACGAACCAAGGACCTCCTTTGGAAGCAAAAGGCTTTCCTGCTGGTTTGTGTTTATGGCCTTGCATGAGGGCAAGTGCATAGGCGCGTATGTGTGGACATTCCCAAGGAATCACAAGTATTCTGAAAGTGAAATTGCAGGAGTCTTTATTGCCCCAGGCTTCTCTGCCTTTGGATGTGGAGGCTGGGTCTGAAAAAGAGAGTAGGAAGAAGTATCAGGGTGTCCCTGGTTGCCATGTGGCCCAGCCTCTTCCTATTTGTGTCTTTTTAGGAACAAAATTACTCTTTCAGATATTGTTACTTTTGTTTTTAAATAACAGGTTTGATGGAAAATAAGGCTTTAGCAAGAAACCAGGGAGTATTATAAACCTGACTTAAAAAAAAATACAGATCCCATTTGCTGTTTTAAGCTCTCCGGAGGGCTGGAGATTGGGTTTATTTTGGAACGTTGCTGGACTATATGAATTACTTCTCTGAGGCTTGGGTATTTAATACCTAGTAGACGTTTGTGTAAGAGCTGATGATGTATTTTGCCGACTTTCCAACCCTGTAAATAAATTACACGTGCCGGCAGAGGCTGCCAGGTTCCACTGTGTCAAATGAAGCTTAATTTTTATCCCAAACCACTTAATACTTTTGTCCTAGCGAGTCGAGTAGGGAATGTTACAGGGTTCTGCCCGGCAGCGGGCCTGTTCCAAGATGCAGACGGCTTCACACGCCCGTGAACAGGCCTCTGTGGATTCATCGATCTTGACACAGTTTTCAGTGGTTAAGTAGCTTCAGCGCTCTCAAGTCGAACCCTCCAGGCAGAGAATGATAATATAATTTTAAGTATATCGTAAAGATGAAACTCAATCGCTTCCACTCCCCAAACCTGTTTCACTCCCTTTCTCTCTGGAGATATCGGCCGTAATGGTGTTTTTAATCTCCAGATCGCCCGTGCATTTTATCTTATTTGCGTGCAAAGCCCAGGTAATAACATTGGCATTTCCAGTGTGAAACAAAATAGGGTTTCTAATTTGGAGAACACTATTAAATATTTCATGCTTCAACCAAACTCAATTCTTTTTTTTTTTTTCTATAATAAGTTTAAATATTAATTCTCTGGAATGTCAGATGCCTAAAGCTAGGCATTTAGTGATCTGTAGTTTCAAGTATCTCGAACGTTTATGAAACAGGATATTTCTCTGGGAGGGATGAGTAGTATGTTTCAGAGATATCTGAATTCAAGGCAGTGTCTTCTGATTTACTTTTTAAAGGGAAAAGGTCATAAAATAAGTTGCTTTATGTGCTGAAGGATTAAGTGGCTTAGGCTGAAATAACAGCAGAGACTTTACTATTTTCCCCTGTTATATTTTAACAATGCTTTTTGAGGGAGGGAGTGGGTCATTTTCCCGCCTGCTTGTCTCCTCCCCCATCACTCCCACCCACCCCTCAAGCCAGATGGCTTTAATTCTAACCAAATCCCACACTGAGGCCAAATGATTGATCAAACAGTCATTTGTACTTACGTAGCGCTCTTTGTGAGAATATCTCTGCATTGGAGCTTCTTGCTGGGGCAGGCTCATCTTTGGGCCTTCAGGTGGTTGATTTCCAGCAGATCCAGGGGCTTGGAGAGGGTGGGTGGAGAACAAATATCCCAGACCTTGAATCCTAGTAACTCCTTGCTTAAAACCTTTCTGTTACTTCCCATCCCTGACAGTAGGGGTATACAGGTTTTCTAAATGCAAGGACAAAAATATTCCCTTGTCCACATGATAGCAGTTACGTTTTTAGCATAATAAGGTTACTAGTTTAAGAGCTCTTTTAAATAGATTTACATTTTATCAACTGCTCACATTTGTAGAGACATGGGTTTGTTCTACAGACAGTTTTGGTGCATGCTTTAACGCTCTCCCCTGAACTACAACTTGGCTCATGGACTGGCAACCAGTTGGTCAATGGGAAAAATCTGAGCCTTTTTATCTGGCAGTCAAGGCTTTCCTGCTGGTCCAGCTAATGCCTGCTTGGCTTGTTCTCAAGCAGTATCAGACTTTTCCTTATGCAGCTCCAGACCTGGAATTTTCTCTTTACGTGTCTTTCTATCCTTATATTCTGTGACCCTTTTTAAAGTTATCTTTGTGCCTCCTTACGTCATTTTTAGAACAAGTTGGAAAATAGTGAATATTCATACATTCATGTTTGTACACTGGTTTCCAGTATCAGGTCTGGCACAAAGTACACACGTGAGAAGTATATAGGGTGTTTATTGAGGCTGTGGGTATGGAACCAAGCCACTAGTTTCAAATTCTGGCTCCAGGTAGTAACTTGGGAATCTTGGGCAAGTTATTGAGCTCTTTGGGTTTGATTATCCCTATCTGTAAAATGGGGGCTATATAATAGTAATGATCTCAAAAGGCTGTTATGAGGATGAAATGAGTTAACACATGTACATATAAGTGCTTAAATACAGACTTTGGCACATGATAAAATGCTCAATTAATGTCGGGGTTATTATTATTGTTATTGCTACCCTTTAAATGTTTGGTAAACAAAACCCTTGTAAGAGTCTTCTTTGCCTTCCTTTCCACCAGACTCCTACTTATTCTTTAAGACCCAGCTCAAGTGCCACCTCTTCCCAGAAGCCTTCCCTTTCTTCCTAGGCCAGGTTATGCCAGAGCTCTGGCACCCACAACCCATAGCCTTTCTTTTGCTATAGCAATGGTCACTCTGTGGTGATTTTCTGTTTACTTAAGTGTCCTTGAGGATAGGGGCAGGGTCTCATTCTCCCTGCGCTCCATGTGCCCAGTACAAGGCCTGGCTCAGAGTGGATGTCTGGGAAGGTTGGGAACCTGGTTCCTGCCCTTAAAGAACGTGTAGTCTGCAAAGGAGGAGCTGAGTTTTATGTTCTTTTTAAAACAAGGTTGAACACACAGTAAGTTCTCAGCACACATGAGACTCCAATAAATGTGCAGTGAGTTCTCACATGCAGACACAGTCATATTCTCTTTCTAGCATCATCTTGGGGCTCTTCATAAATGAGGTCTGAAGCTTGCTTGTGAGGTGACCTTGGACAAGCCTTCTCACCCATCTGGGCCTCCTTTCCCTTCCCTTCCTTCCCCCTCACTTCTGGGAAGAGTTGGCTTCAGTGATTATAGACCCTTCTTGGTTGCAAACCTTCGGAGCTGCCAGGCCAGGCCAGGTGGAGCTAGGGGCCTGATGGCTGTCCCAGTGTGATTGCACACCTGCCCTCCCTTCTAGGCAATGTCCCAGGCACTGTAAAATGTGTCTTGTCTTGTGGTTTAAAGAGCATATATTGGTGGTTGTAACACATCTGACCCAGATTTCTCTAAGATGAAGAACCTTGGGTCAAGTATTGGAACTGAGAGCCAGGACCAGCTCTCAGCAGCCCTCCTGGGGTGGAGATTGAGGTATACAAATCTGGATCCCCACTCCAGGACTGGCTTAGGCAGAGCCCCCAGGGAGATTGTGTTGGCTTCCTGGCTCCTCTCCAGGCACTGTTGTGGTTTGAGCTTTGTAAACTGAAAGCTCCACCCAAATCTTTATTGTTCATCCAATTTCCCTTTTAACAGATGGGAAGACTAAGGTTCAGAGAGGCCATGGTACTTGTGCAAAGGTGGCCACATAGCTTTTGGAGTCAGAATTGATTTCAGATCCCAGCTACACCACTTGTTAGACCTTGGGCAAGTTCTTTGAACTCTGATCCTCGTTTTCCTCATTGGAGGATATTCATAAAATGGAGATATTCCTGTCTCATAGAGTTGATCTGGGGAGCTCAGGGTCAAGCACGTAGTGGGTATGTAACAATGCTGAACTGTTATTATTGGTCTTACTGGATGCAGAGCTGGGACTAGGTCTCTAGCCCTGACTTCATCTGATGCTATTTCTCCTTTCCACTGCAGTACCCTATTCTCTTACTCTGATTCACCCCCCCCCCTTTTTTTTGGTATAATGAAAAGAATAAGTACTTTGGGGTCAGAGAGACTGAGGTTCTAATCCCAGTGCTGGAGGACACATCTGACTGGCTGGCATTTTGGCTTAGGGCCAGGGGAAGGTTAAGAGCGGTATCCTTTGCCGAGGTGGGTGTGGACTGCTTAGCACAGCTCTCTGACAGGTCCTGGCTGGAGTTCGTCCAAGGCACTCAGTTAGCCTGTGGTGGCTCTGGTGCCCAGTGGGAGGGGTTGTTTGTGGTACAGGCCTCCCCTCCATCTCTCGTTTATTGGGTTGGGAGTTGCCTTCCGACTTTACTATCCAGCTGAATTACCTTGATTGTCGTCGTAGTCGGCAGCCGTCCATCTCGAGAGACGATGGTGTAGCTTCTTAAGAGTCTATCTGCACCGCCGAGAATGGCTGTGCAGTCCGACTCGGGAGTGACACGGTATCTGTCTCCTCCCGTGTTGAATCGACATCTTGCGATGACGCTGGAGTGTCCTCTCCAGTGAAGCTGAAGCTACAGAGCCTGGGCAGGGTGATATGGAGGGTCTGCTGTTGCCCATGCAGCAGACCCCCCCCTCTCTTCGCAGCTGAAGGATCCAAGGGAAAGACGGAGTCAATACAGCTTGGCTTCAGGTGCGCCGCAGGAGTTGCCGGTGTTGACTACAACGTCAAACCGCCTTAGGGACTCCGGCTCCGGATTTTCTGTCGGGGTTTACTCCCTTAGCCTTTCCCCTGAAGAGGTATGCCGCAAGGCAGCGGAGGTTTTTTGGAGTCAGAGTTTTCCTTCTCTGATGTGCCCTGACTGGAAGATCGAACCAGCGACACTTAGCTCGCAGGCCGACGCTCAATCCACTGAGCCAAACCAGCCAGGGTTACCTTGATTGTACCTCCCAAGTATATCTTGGTGTTTCTGTTCAGCTTCCCACTTTCCCATGCTGGCGGCCTGCTGTAGTACCACAGTGACTTCCATTTGTTGAACCATGCTGTGAGTAGATACCTCGTCAAGCCATTTAATTCTTCCTATATTTACTCTCTCTGTGTGTAGGGATAAAGTACCATCAGCCTCATTTTGCAGATGAGAAAAACTGAAGCCTAGAGAAGCTAAATAACTTGCTCAAGGTTCTAGAGCTGATAGGTGGGAGCTGCTGGCCTGTCTGACTCCAGGATCCTACCCTTTCTCACCTCCTCTGTGGGCCTTCTCTCAGGTCCTCTGCACCTCTGCTGCATTGGGTCCAATCTTATCCATTCATCATAGTTGAGAAATTGCCTCCTCTGGCTAGAATTACCATTTCCCGCCTTCATCTTCTCACTGTTCTTTGTCACTTTTCTCTCATGGAACAGTCAGGTATTAGAGATGCTTGGCTCCATGTTTTTCTCCCCAACGAGACTGTGGGCTCTTTGGAGCAGGATTTATGATGAACAGAGATCTCTGACTGGCAGAGGGAGTGTGGACCAGAGAACAGAATGAATGCAGAGCCCCAGTCGAATCAGTCTGTCCCTCTCCAGTCAAGGTGCGCTTCCTGGGTAGTCCCCTAAGCAGATTTTCAGGACAGCAACCAAGAGTGGCTCTGTACTTCAGAGCCTCAGTTTCCCGTTTATAAAGTGGTGAGGATGATCCCTGCTCAGCCAACTGTCAGGAGCATATGGGATGAAGTGTGGGAAAATATCCCGAAAACAGCAATGGCTGCTCCTGTGTGGTTGTTGCTTGGCTCATTCATCAATATGTATGGAATGGCTGCTGTGTCTCAGGTATTGGGTTGGGCCCTGGGACACTGAGATGGGTTGACAGACAGTCCTGGTCTGCACAGAGTCTGGAGGGCAGGTGGATACTGGGAGAATGTTCCCAACCTGGTGGGTCCTCAGCCCTCCTCTGTGCAGCTTCACCACCTTATCTCCGGGCTCACTGTCCTAGCAGGCTCCTCGGCTCCAGCCAGTCGAAGCCTCGTGACCTCGGGCAATCTCACTGAACCTTGGTTTGCCGGCTTATAAAATGGAAATATTTGCTAGCTAGCTTCCCTTGCAAGGCTAGTGAGAGAACCAGTGTTGTCGGGGTGGGAAAGGGCTGACTGCTGGGCCTCTGGGGACAGTGTGCAGGGCAGCCCCCTCGGGACACTGGCCGTGGAGCCGCATGGGTTAGTCAGTTCTTTTTTTGCATGTGTTGCCAGCCAGTTCCTGCGTGCTTAAGTTTCCTCTTGGAGGGCATGCCCTCTCCCTCTTGTCTGTGGCAGTACAGGGCAAGAGCTTGCCTTTGGCAGAATCTTCCGAGTCTCTCCTGTTCCAGCCTCATGCTCCTCCCTTTCCTCTTTTTTCAAACTTTCATTCTCTCAATTACTCTGGCTGCTTATGCGCTCAGAATACCGCACAGCTATTTGCTAGGGATTCAGGAGACAAGTAAGTTTCCATTGTGTGATGCTGGCCTCCTCCTCTTCCTTCCCCGCCCACTCATTTTAGTGTCCTGCAGTAATCATCTATTGAGGCCTGCAAGACACTGGATTATTTCTTTTTTAAAAATTGATCATCTCTGTAATCCTATAACCACCCTGTGATCTGTGTGTTCTTATGGAAGAATTTATAGTTATTTAAATTTAAATTAATTACAGTTAATTAATTCACAATACAATTAATTAATTAAACATTCAGTCCCTCAGTCATACTAGCTTGTCACCCAGTGGCTACCATATTGGACAGAGAAAAATATAGAACATTTTCTTTACCACAGAAAGTTTGGTTGGACAGTACTAGTCTAGAATATCATTCCTTAATTTACTAATTTGTTCATTTCCTGGAGCCCTATCATATGCTAGGTTCTATGTATGCTAGTCTCTGGAGAAGTAAGTGTAACCCGGCCTGCCTTCTGCCTTGGGGAGCATCCAGTCGAGAGGACAGGCAGATGGACATACCAACTTGGAGTTGAGGCCAGCATGCTGGTTACCAGGCCTGGCTCCAGGGTCTATCCTGCTCTCAGACAGCTCACATTCCCGCAGTGATGAGAGAGAGCAGAGCGGGCTTCCTTGAGAGGTGACATTTGAGTGGCCTGGCCCTGGTGGGTGGATTCTGCTGGTTCCCGAGGGCAGCAGCCCAGGGAAGGCAGATGGTTCATGCAAGTACATCTCTGCAACTGGCATCGGGATCTGGGCTCCTGACGGCACCCTGCACAGCTGCTGAGACGGGATGGGTTCCTGACTTCCAACAAAGTTCTTGGTCTTACTCCTAATCCTTCTTTGCAAGGTGGCTGATCCTTTAAAGATAGTTTGATTTAATAATCTTTCTTTTTTCCACTTATGTGTTACATATTCTTTTAGAAAATTTGGGAACTATAGAAGCCTATAAAGATGGAAATAGTATTTGCTCATCATTTCACCCCCCAGTAATGACCACCATTTACATTTTGGTACATTTCATTTCAGTCTTTTTTTCTGTGCTTATCTGTACTATTTAATATATTTTTTATATCATTGAGATCATTCTGAATATAAAGTCTTGTGTACTTATTTTTAAACTTACATAATAAGCTTTTCAAAGTTATAAAAGTTATTTGTAACCATTCAAAAATATATTACGTTAATAAATTTGTTAAATTACTTTGAATAGGTGATACATTAAAATGGCTCAAAATTGAGAAGACCCTAAAAGTCTTCCTCTTCTCTTTTTCCCCCTGTCTCCGGTCCCATTGCTGGAGGCAACCACTAATGCTTGTGTTTTTGTCTGGCCTCTTAGAGACTGTTTATGCTCACACAAACAAATATATACATATAACCTGTATGTGCGTAATACTTAGGACTTTTCAGCTTTCCCCCTAGTATAGATAATGCGGCAGTGACTATCTTTATACAGTCATCTTTATTTGCACCTTTGATTATTCCTTAGGATAGATTCCCAGAAATGATAATTACTGGGCAAAAAGGTAGTAACATTTGACACATTACCAAATAGCTCTTTAGAAGGTTGTACAGATTTTCACAACTGCAGGTGGTCTTGGAGAATTTCCTTTCTGGCATCTTCACCAGTTTTTCCAAAATAATTTCCTAAACTGAAGGTGGAAATGATATCTGGTTATCATGCCATTTTACATTTATTTATTAGTGTAGTTGGATGTACACGAGCCCAGTGTTGTGTGTTGATTCAGAGTTCATAGCTTCTCTTTTGCAAGTTGCTGTTCATGTTGGGGTCTGAATAATTTACTTATAAAATTAAAAACTTACTGCTTTTAAAGTGCTCCTTTAAATAAAGAATATTAATGCTTTGTTCTTCATATTTGTTGCTAATATTTTTATGAGTCTACTGTTTAAACAAGTTTAATGATGATTTTGAAACAAAACTAAAAATTTTTTATACAGTCATTTTTCCAAGATTTTCCTTTGTCATTTCCTTTATTGCTTTCCTTTTGTTATTCACCAAGTTCTGTTTTTTTCCCTGTTAGTACTATTTCACGGAGCTTGTTTTATTAACATTCTAAAAGTAAATTTTTATTTTTAGCAAAATAATGCTAAACATAATTGTTAAGTCACTTATGCTATAATACTTTAAAGAGACTGGCTCCTTCATTGTCACACTGAAGGCAGCTACCTTCAACCAGGGAGGTCCAGCTCTGGGGGCGCAGCTGTGCACCCCCCTGTGCTGGACTTGTGCTGCAAGGGGCCCTGCCTTCACACCACTTAGTTGTCTTCTGTTGGTATCATTTTCCGTCTGTCTCAGTTACAAAACTAAAAACAGTAATGGCTAAACGTGGTGTTTACCATGGTCCAGTCATGCTCTAAGCACGTTATAAACGTAATTTCTTTAATCCTCCCAACTACTTTATGAATGAATTATTGTTATTCCTGATTTGCAGATGAAGAAACAGACCAGAGGAGGAAAGTGACTTGCTGGTGAGTGGTGAAGCCTTAACCACTAGGCTACATGGCCTCGTAGTAAGGCTTATAGTGCTGTTTCTGGACCAGTTTTACTGACTGTGTTCTGGCTTCGTGTTAGGATAGACTCCCCAAGCACCCCAGTTCTTATCTCACTGGCACTGCTCCTCCCCTCCTTCCTGCTCTGGTTGCTGCACAGGCCTTTGCTTAGGCCAGTGCACAGGCCAGACTGTGTAACAGGATGCCACTGTGGGGATTTGCTCTCTTGGCTGAGCCCCAAGACAATAGGTATTGACAGTAGGCTTTGGATGCTACCTTCTAAAGTGGGACCTCAGGTGCCTAAACTAAACTCCGGTTTTGAGATCTTTACCCAGCATACGCTTTGAGAGTGTAAGAGTGTTGAGGTGGAAGAGACCAAAGAAAGGACTGTGAGAAAGCTGGGGGTTCCCCGCACCAGCACTGCCTTCTCTTCACTCAGGTGAGAAAGGCTCTAAGAGGCCCACTCAGAGAGCTGGGCACAGCCCCTGACGCTGCAGGAGTGGCTGAAGGAGTCAGAGTGGAGAGCTGTGGCCGGAGCCCCTGCCCCATGGCAGAATGAAGAGAGGCAGCTGCACTGTTGCACTGTGATGGGGCAGAGAGTTGTGTCTGGCAGTTGTTTTCAGAGCTACCCACCCTGCCCAAGAGGACTTTATGCCAGGCAGAGGTGAGAGAGACTGGAGTTGTCCCATGGGATGCAGTGGGGTGGGGGGTGCCTGACAATGGGGTGATCTCTCCTGGGAACCCAGAGAAGTGGGTTCAACATCTGAGGCCTGAGAGCTGCCATGGTACCTGGCAAGTGAGCTTCTTCCTGCTACTCCAGGAGACAGAGTAAGGAGACTGGAGACATTGTCCTTCCACCCCGCCCAGAGTCCCCACCCTGACGTGGGCTGGAGCTGGGGGATGGGAAAGACTTGACTGCAAATGACGTTTGGAGTTGAGATTATTAATCTGGATGGGACATCTTAATTATTAAACTGAGACTGTTCTCGGGACTACAACTGTCTGGAAGATGTTTTATGATCTAAGAGTGAGCCAAAGAGTTAAAGGGACTGCCATAGACTTCACAGGGGAGCAAGTCTGCAGACTGGGCTTTAAAAGGGACAGAGGGGGTGGGATGGAACTGGGGTAATGATAAATTGTTTCTATAGCACCCTCTAGAGTCCGCTTTTTCAGCATAGTGATTACGTCTGGAACAAGATGTTGAATCAAGTCATGCACTGTGGGAACTTTAGAGGTACAACCTTTTGTTTTCCTGGGATTAAATATGACCCCTTTTAAAATTTGCATAATTTTATATTTATGTAGCTACTACCATTTTCTCCTAAATATTCTATCAGTTTGTCAAATGCCTGTCTTCATAATTTTCTAAATGCTCAGCTGCATCAGGTTATCTTAGTTCTGTGTCTCCTGCATCCCAAACAAGGAGGAGACGTTTCTACTGCACAGCCAAGCTCCAGAGATTTCTTTTTGATGCTGTGCTATGTAGGATTCCCCATTTCCTGGCTCATATGTGTATCACTTACTCTGGCTGATTTAAGCGGAAAAGAGATTTTATTACAAGGGTGTTGAATGGCTCTCAGAATTTCCTACTAAGAGAACCAGGATTGAAAGCCTAGAACTTCACCTCCAATCCTGCCACAGGGCTGTGCAGTGAAAATGCGCAGTGAACATGGTGCCAGACATTGGCAGCAGAGCCACCATCCCTGGTCACTGCCTGTCGTGGACTTCCCTGTTTTCACCTGTGCAGCTGGATTTGAACCCTTCCCCTAGAGTTATGTTCTGGGGTGGATGCTTCTGATAGGCAGAGCCAAGGCCATGTGCTTATGCCATGGTTGCTAGAGAAGCTGGAAAGCATATATTTTCTTTATTCAACAACTTTTTATTGAGCACCTGCTGTGAGCGAGGCGCCCTTCCAGAGGCTGAGAAAACATGCAAATAGGCAAAAATTTTTGTACTCACGAAGCTTATGTTCTAGAGGAGGAAGACACAGTTATCAAACAAATAAGTTAGTTTCCAAATGATGGTACATACTATGGAGAAAAGGCAGTGTTGGGGGAGTGCTGTTTTATAATGTGATCATGATAGGGTGATAAGAAGCAAAGACAAAAGTGTGAGGGATCTGACATATTTTCATTTTGGTGTGTATTTTCAGTGTGTGTGTGTGTGTGTGTGTGTGTGTGTGTGTGCGTTGGGATGGAAGGGGGTATATTGCCTTATAAGGTGAATACATTTTCCTATTTGAAAGAAGGTGTTCAGGTGCTGGGTGCTCGGAAAGAAAGGCACATGTCCTTTGCATTGTGTTTTCCTTTTTCTTGGTTTAACCCTATGATTTGCTGGAGCACATCCTCCAATGACTTTGTGAGAAAGTTAACTAGGGATGTTTATCTAAAAATTGTCTAACTCCTGATTAATAATTTGGCTGGGGAATTTTAATAACTAGAACTAATCTTTTAAGTGCTCATTACCACAGGTCAGACATCGTTCTAAGTGCTTCACATGGATTCCTGCCTCCTCACAACAATGCATTGCAATAGGTGGTAGAGACTATTACCACATCCATTTTGCAGATGAGTAAACTGAGACCCAGCGAGGTTAAGTAACTTGGCCAAGGTCACACAGCTAGTAATTGGCAGGGCAGGATTTGAACTCAGGTTGTCTGGCTTTGGAGCTGATCTTGTTAATAATTTTAAGAATAGTGTTCCATTGTCTTTGAGCTTCCCTCATTGCTCTTGAGAAGTTCAATACATGCTGATTCCTGATATTTTGCACAGATTCTTGGCCCACTTCCCTCTGTTTCCTAGAATAATCTGGATACTCTCTCCTTCCATGGTTTTCTGAAAATTCCCAGTGATGGGCCTAATGTGGATTTTTTCCCCCCATTAATTGGACTGGCTGCTTGGTGGCCCCTTTGTTTCTGGAGATTCATGATCTTCAGTTCTAGACAGTTTTGTGTATTAGTCCTTGGAAAAAATTTTTTTCCATACCATTTCTCTATTGTCTGTTTCTGGAAACTCCACTAGTTGCATGTTTTACTTCCTGTATTGATCTTCCAGTTTTCTTATTGTCTGTGTCTTTTGGTCTGTTATCTGAGAATTTCCTTGACTTAATCTCCTATTTTGTTTATTTATCAACTTCTTAAGTTATTTTTAGTTTGTAAAAGCACCTTCTTGGTCTCTAATGGCTCCTTTTCATGTGTTCTATCTCTTTACGGGTGCAAAACCTTATCGTACCTCTCTGAGGAGATTTTGGCTTTGGAACCATCTTTTGTCCTGTTTCCCATGTTCCTGTTTTCCACTTGCTGATTGTTGGATCTTGTTCTTTCAGGTTGAGGGCTTTCCTCACATGCCGGTAACGGTGATCTGTCCTTACAAAGGACATCACACCTACAAATCCTGCTGATTTTTGCTGCCCATCGCTGCTCATGTCCTCCCTGCTTTTCTTACCCAGCTTAGAGTCCATCATCATGATCACGCCTTTCCATACAGCCGCTCTTCTTCCTGCCAGGCCCCAGCCGTGATGAAGACCCACGCGCCCGTGCCTGCCTGGTGATGGTGCTGAAGGAGACACAGCTTGCTGAACAGGCCAGGTCTGATCGCTCAGCTCAGAGCTCCGGAGGGCCTCCCCTGCTCACTGTGCTCCCAGTGCCCTGCCTTCCTCAAAGGCCAAACCATCCTTATTATCCTGCTCTCTTCCCTTGTTTTCAAAGACCTTACCTCTGCCCTTACCAATCTCCGCCTCTCTAGGAGACATTCCCAGCAGCATCCATGTATGCCCCAGAACCTACGAGTCAGCATCTCCTCCTTGAGCTCACATTCCCTCCTGGCCCTGCTCCATTTCTCTGCTTCTGCTGAGGGTGACACTTCTTTAAGGAGTTGCCTCAGTTTCAGTCTGTGTCCTCCCCTGTCCATAGACTGCCCTTGTCAAGGTTGCCTTGGCCTCTGTGTGGCCAGATCTCGCCATCATGTCCGTCTTCCTGTCAGTGTCCCCACAGTGGTGTTTGGCACAGTGACTGCTCCTGGCCTGCCGGGGCTGCCTGTCTGTGGTGGCTGACGTGATGTTGGTCCTCAGCCTCTACATCCCTCTCTGTCTCCCTTACTGTGCTTTGGCCATGCTGACCTTTGTGTCCTGTGAGCATGATAAGATTGTCCTCTCGTTAGGACCTCTGTGTGGCCCGGTGGGCTTTTCCAGCTCACCTTTGCATCCTTTGCATAGCAGACCCAGGTGGCTGCTCAAGTGTCACCTCTCTGCGAGGCATTCCCTGACCACCCAACTCATCCGTGTCATTTTACTCCATTGAATTTTCATCTGAGCACTTGTAATTACGTAGCTTTTTATGTTCACAGTCATCCTTCCCTCTTAAGAATGAAAACTCCATGAGAAGCAGGGATCTCGCCAGGGCCTAGAACAGTGCGTACAAAGAGTAGGCCCTGACGCCAGGAGGGTGGAGTGCCCTCCCACTGGTCCTGTCCAGCTCAGCAGTGGTCATGCTGAGTTTTCTCTCCCCCCAGGGAAGCTTCATCCAACTCAGTGCCCATCTCTGCACAGAGCCCGGCACAGTGTGAGTAGAGGCTCGGTTACTTCTTCTAGGAACAACATGCATTTCTTGTTAATCTTGTGCGGACCTTAGTTTTGGTGCTGCCTGCAGCTAGTGTGGTAGAAAGAGTGGGAGTGGGCAAGGTGGACCTGATTATCTATACTGTCTTGAACATTGTGCTGCCACCTAAAATCTCTGTTTTCTCTTCTGTGAAATGAGGTGACAACTATACCCAGGTTCCTGTAAGGCTGTGGGGACATAATGGGTAGGAAAGGACTCTAAAAAAAACTAATAAAGATGTATTTGTGTCACCCATCGGGCAGTTCAAATGCAGTGACCCTTTATGAAGCACCCACTGTGTGCTGGAACAGGGTGCTGTTCTCATGATTACATAACTCATTTAATCTTTTCAACACTCTTGGGAGGCTCCTGGTGGTTTTGCACCCAAGGGAGCTGAGACTTGGAGGAGATGAACGGCTTGCTGGTAATCTGTGGCGCTCGGGATGCCTGTGTTCTTAAGCTCAGCTCCTTGTCTTTAGACCATGCCCTGCCCCCAGCCAATCCATATTGATGTTTCCAGTTTCTTTGTTACCTTGCTTCATTTAGTAACTTTATGGGGGAGGGAGAGGGAAGTCGGGAAATGGGTTTAGGACTTGCTGTCCAGCTGCATACCTTGAAACAGGGGTGGAAATGGCAGGCATAGCATGAAGAGGCTGAGGCTCCGAGGACCAGGGGGACATTTTGTGGGGAGGCTGTCATCCACCCTGTGGATGGATGCCTTTCAGGATGTGTTAGCTGCTATCTGGGGCTGTCCTGTCCCCCTTTTTCCTCTCCCATCGGCTCTTTCCTTCTCCCTCACCCTCTAGCATGTGCTCTGTCTCTCTCTCTATACCTGCTCACTCCTTTCTGTTGCTGTCTCTTTCTTTCCCTCCCTTTGGTGTCTCTTGTTCTGTTGTCTGTTTCTCGTTTTCTCTCTTTTTCCTTCTGGAACTTTCCATGTCTTTCTATCTCAGCTTCTCTCTGCCTCATTTTCCCCCTTTGTGTTTTTTGTCTTTCTTCTCTCTGTTTCTGCCTTTCTAGGTCCATATTCACCTTTAGGCCTCTGCTACCCACTATTTCTGGCAAGTGCCACTTTTGAGGTTGTGTTGAAGAAAAATCTGTGTGGTAGCCCATGGCCCTGGTGGCTCTTTCCTGCCCCTGAACTGTCTACAAGCAGAGCCTTGGTAGAACCAGATGAAGCCTTGTGTGGCCAAGTTCTGGGGGCAAAGCGGGGAGGAAGGCGGGCTTCTGTGGGCCATCCTGGCTGCCGGTCTCTGGGGACAAGTCTGAGAACGATCCCAGAACCTGTGACCTTATTCAGTTAGGGGACGCTCACTGCCCCTCACTCTGTGCAGGTTCTGTGCCTCAGGGGCTCTCGCCAGGGACATGGACTTGGAAACTGCTTGTTGTGAGCAGCGCTGGGCAGGAGGGTTTCCAGTTGCACATGCAGGAGACCTGCAGGGGCTTTATGAACCCTGCTGCAGTGCTGACTTCTCAGCAGAGGGCTTGGCTGAGCCAGACTTTGAAGGATGAGGTCCTTACTACTGAACAGGGAGAAGGCATTCTAGGCCCTCAGTATTCAAAGTGTGGACATCTCCCGGGGGCCTGTTAGATGCACAAAATCTCAGCCCCACCCAGACCTATTGTGTCAGACTCTGCTTTTTAACAAGATTGCCAGGTGATTCATGTGCACACCACAGCCAGAGAAGCACTGATTTAGACAAAGACAAAACCAGACTGTGGGGAGGAATTTGGTGTTGCAGGAGCAGTGATGTGGCTGAAAGTGGCTGGAATAAGGCTCGAAAGGAAGATGGAACACAAACTGTGGGGGACCTTGAATGATCCACTAAGGACAAGAATGGAGCTGGGGCCCTGCCTGCTTCTTCCTGGTACCTGCCAGACACACAGGCCCACAAGCCGCCTCGTCAGCAAAGACCTTTTGGGGTCATCCAGCCTTGTCTTTTCATGAGCTGAATGGGGAAACTGAAGCCCAGAGACCCTAAGTGACTTGCTTACAGTCACACAACAAATAGGAGAGATGAGACTAAAAACATGGCTCTCTGACTCTACAGCTGGTGCCCTTTGGAAATGTGTTTGTTCGTGATAAGGGTGATTGCTACTTACTAAGCTCTCACTACAGGCCATGCACGACACCAAGCACTTTCCACTGGGCTGATGAAATAGATAATTTCCCTGTTGCGGTGTGCATTTACCGGACAGAAAACTAAGGCTGAGAGGTAATGTCACTTGCCCAAGGACAGGTGACTTGAGAACAGAGTTGGGCTCAGAACATATGTATGGCTCACTCTAGGGCTGCTGTGCTCTGCCCACCTGGAGGACAGGCAGAGAAATGCCAGCTTTATGCTAGAGGCTCCTGTGGCTTTCAAGCAGGGGAAGGACCTGGTCATACCCTAGTGTTTAGACAGTTACCCTGTTGCAGTGATCACTAAGCTCTTTGAGTGGCCTTGGGTGAGCAGGTTCCTTTTTAGTTTTCTCACCTGCTGGGTTTCCATGGCAGCTCTAGTAGAGGGTCTTGGTCCATCCTCAGTCTAGCTTTGTGTATGTCATGCTGTGATGGCAGAGCTGCTGTTGGGTGGTGTGGCCCTGGCCCCCCCACAAGTATTTTCCTATTGGACTGAAAGAAGACATGGGTAGTTTCAGTCTTGAGTGGGAGGTAGGGGGTGTGTGGTCAGAGAAACATCGCTTAAAGAAGGCAGAAGGGGTGGCAGTTGTTTGGGGGAGGAGACTGACCAGCCCCCTCTAGCCCGGCCACCATGGCTGACTCCATCCCACATGTGATTCTGATTAGGGGGCCTGTGTCAAAGTTACCTAAACACGACTCTAATTACTCTGTTTAGGAACATTCCCATGCGTGGGAGGGTGCCTGGCACTGGCTTCCCACATGTGCTGGGGGTCTGCGGGAGGCAACACGTTTGCACGAGCGTGACCAGCCCCATGTTGGAGCTCCACAGCTCCCCAGGGACAGAGGGTCCTGCGGGACAGGGTCAGGGAGTTCTCCTCACAGGCCCGGCAGGCAGATGGGTGTAGGCACTTGCTTGTCAAGGGGAGCTGGTTGAGAACCTCTCACCCTCCCTGTGAAGTAGGTGGTCTTGTCCCCATGAGGAATGATGCCGAGCCTCGAAGAAAGGTGCCAGTAACAGAGCAGTGGTTTGGAGTCAGCTGAACTGGTCCTCTCACTCTGTGAACTTGGACAAGTGCTCTCACCTCTCTGAGCTCTCAGGCTTGTTATGAAGATCAAACAAGAAAGCACCGTATGCGAGGCCTCAAGGGTTGTGTGACGGGGGCTGCCGTGTGCACAGCTCCACTCGCAGCGTCAGTGCACAGGCGCTGCAGCTGCACACAGCTCCTGCGTGTGAAATGTAAAAGGCTGTGGGCTGTTTATTTCATGGACAGTCTAGCCCTTGGGCTCTGGAGATGGAGAGGGATGGCATTTGGGAGGCTTGGCTGAGCACAGCGCAGCTTCCAGGACTCTGGAGCTTCAGGAAGGAGCCCTAGTCTGAGCTGGCTGGGCAGACCCAACGGGGACTTGTAACTCATGGGCTGTCGGTGTCTCCCCACTCCATTAGGCTTAGATGAAGGGGTAGGTATGCCATCCTTAGGAAAACTATGATGTAGATAAATTTCTCTTGTGCCTCATGCTTCCCCGCCCAGCCCTCCTGTTCTTCTGTCCAAGGACTTCCCTCCCATTCTCTGTATCTCTGTGGGTACTCTTGTGTACCTCTGTGTCTGGCCACACCCTGTCCCCCCCACAATGACAAAGCTTTCACCCATCCAGATGTACACTCTCCTTTAGCCCATCCAGCCCACACCCATCTTCATGCCTGTTTGAATGAACACCCATCAGTGTTTTTATCCATCCACCCAGTCACCCATCAGCCAACACTTGCCAGGCCCCCTGATGCTGCCTGCTCTTGCTCAGCACTCGATGACATTGGGATGAGTCAGAGCTGCCTGTGTGTGTGGGGTCATTGGAGGTGGGTGTGGCATTCTGTCTTTAACATCAAAGAGGATCATAAATGCTGACTTTCTTTAAAGATGAATCAGATCAGAGAGTAAATCTGAATTAGTCTTTCCTTTCCCTTCTATTTACTTGTAAGTCTACCCATTCACCCATTTATCCATTCATTTGTCTGTCCATCTAACTGTCTATCCACCCATCGACCTACCTACCCACCCATCCATATAACGAACCATGAAGCCATATGACTACCAAGAACCACCCAACTATCTATTTGGCTATGCAACTACTCATAAGCTTATTCACCTTCACACCATCAACAAATACTGTATATCACAATATGTATGTGGCATGTATTAGATTCCAGAATACTAGCAGTTGAGTTACTGGAACTTGATTTTAAAGCTTGGATATTCTGTAAAACGCAGAAACATAAGACAGGGATTCTACTCTCATTTCAACACTTTTCTAAACACTTGGGATACTGTGATGAACAAAACAGATAATCCTTGACCTTATGGAGTTTACATTCTGGTGGGGGAGACAGAAAGTAACTAGTGAACAAATAGAGATTATAGTATGTCTCTGTGAGCCAGATGTTGGCTAGGCTCCCTCAGGGAGTTTCCAGTCTAGTTGGAGGTGAGACAGGCAAAGATAACACTCCTAGGCTCTCTCTGTATGTGGTGTGTTCCAAACTGGAGTGCACTTACGCAGCAAGGACTACAGGTGGTCAGAGGGTAGCTGCAGATTGCTTACCGGGGAAGGGAAGCTGGAGTTCAGCCTAGGAGGTCACAGTCCAGGCAACATGCTGAAACATGCAAAGTGCCTCCTGACCCCAAGTGCCATCCCAATGCTTGGGATCCAGTGTTGGCCTTGCTCCCAACTTGCTGGGTGAAGCCAGTCCCTTGCACACCCTGAGCCCCTGTCCCAGAACCACAAAATAGAGGAGTTGGATTAGGTGAGCTGTAAAGTCTCCTGGATCATGAGTCTAAGATCTATAAATTTAATGAAAAGGGGAGACATATTTATATCATATTTTATAGTGGTATTCTTGAATATACCATTTTGAGTAACAGCTCTGAGAGGGAGGAGGTGCTACCCCCATTTTGCAGATGAGAAAACTGAGTCTTCCCATTCTATAAAGCTGCTTGAATTAAGTCTTTGTTTTCTTCCCAAAGATCCAGGGAAAGCTTCTCTGGAGGTGGATGGAGCCCTGAGCAGAGTACAGATTAAGGGTATAAGAATCCCCATCTTTGTCTACCTAAGATGACAAATATTTATTTTTATTTCTTTTTGAGGAGAAAACTCAAAAAAGAATAAATAGTTTTCATGTATCTAATAGCAGGAACACTGGAACAGAACATATTGTACTTAACTGTTCTCCCTTTGAATGAGGGTCAGACAAGACCCTGGAAGCAACCACCTGGTCCTAAACAGCAGAGCTGGGACTTGAACCCAAGGCTCTCTGACTCCTCAGACATCCTTATCCTCTTTCCCTGCCTCTGTTTCAGGGCTCTCTAAACAGCCTGGGAGAGTATCAGGGAAGAAGGGGACTTAAAGGGAAGCGGGAAGGCTTTTATCATACATTCTTCTCCTGCATCCTCCATATAAGGAAAATGGGGGGAAATGCTTCCTCTTTTAAAAAATTAAGCTTCTTGGGCTTGCTGAGTCTTTTTTGCTGTGGAAAGAGCCCATTTTTGGTCCCGTTAGGCATGCTTTGTGATTTAACAGGTGCTGCAGAGGCAGACTCCTTTGTTGAAGGGCTCTGCATGCACTTGCATTATGCAAACAGGACCAGCTCCAGCCTCCCTATTAATTATGAACATTTAGAAATGTTCCTGACTCTACCCAGCGTTCCCGCTTGTGAAACTCCCCAGGTCAGAGGCCACACATGTTTTGATTTTCTTATTTGAGGTATTATGTGTTCAAGGTAGATTTATGCTACAACCTTTGTTTATTGACTTGTACTTTTCCCTGTGAACCTAATGGAACATGACAGACGATATTTACAAGGCACGTGTTTCCGATTAAATCATGTGAGACATTAAAGCTCGATAAATGAAAGGCCCTTTGAAAGGCCAGGTTCAGAGAGAAGGAGGCAATCCCTGGTGGGGCCTCGACGGTGGAGTAGCCCCTAGCTGGCTGCAGGAAATGCGGAAGGTGGCAGGCCATTCCTTTGGTTGCATGGGGCCTGTTGGTCACTGGACCTAGGCTGCATAGAAGTCTGAAAAAATGGACATGAAGAACCCTTCTCACTCCCAACTGCCTCGGAAAGAGGGAACGGGAAGAACACTCCTTTTTAGAGCACCTACTGTATGCCAGGCTCTGTCATATAAGTGCTTTCCTACAGAAACAATCTGAGGTTGTTACCTTCTTGAAGGGGAGTCAGAGCGGTATAGGGTTAGAAACGTTGACTTAATCTTAATCCACAGGAAGACTTTCAGGTCCTGGTTGGCTCTGCCACTCACTGTCTGTGACTCTGGGCAAGTTACTTAACCTCACTAAGTCTTGGTCCCTTCACCTGTAAAATGGGGATAATAATTATATTTATTAGTGTCTGTGCTCCATAGTGCATTAGCCAACGTTATTATCATTATGAAATGGAGGCACAAAAGGGCCGGGTAACTTGCTAAGGTCACTGCCTGTGGTGGGTTACAACCAGAACTCAGGGCTTCAGCTTCCAAATCCTTTCCTGATGCTCTCAGGCTGCTCCCGTGTGGCAGTGCTGGGCAGCAGATGGCCAGTGCGGGCGGCCTGCTGACTCCTGCACCAGGACGAGGGGTATTCCCTAGGCCTTCCTCAGACTTCCCAGGAGCATTAATGGGAAAGCTCGGTGGGCAGGATTAGCTTAATCGGGAGTCTTTCCATGGAGGTCAATTAAAGGATTTGGGTAAATATAAAAAGTGGAAACAGCTTGAGATGGAAGGCTTCCCCCTCCCCTCCCCTCTACCCCACCCCTACTTTTGCCCCCTGTTGTCTCAGAAGGCATCTGGGGGTACTGTTGACCCATGGGACTGAGCATAACCAGAAGACCCACCGTTTTTCCTTTTTTTTTGGACACCTGGTGGCAGAGGACCTGAGAACTAATGAGAACAAATTGAATTTTTTTTATGTTTAAAGTTTCTCTTTAGGAATTCTAACTAGCTTAGCAGCATTATAGGAGCAGAGGCTGACAAAGAAGGGGAGAGATGCCCCCCCCCCCTCCCTTGAATGGAAAAGCTTGCTTTTGGAAACATTGACTTCCTCTGTGTGTAAAAGCCTTTATTGACCATCATCGGCCATTTCCCTGGAGAGGAGATATCTGATTTTCATCGGGTGGCAGGGGTAAGGCATAATTCTGTGGGGTTGTGGGGAAGCTGGCTTAGGAGTCAGCCAGCCTGGACTCACTCCCTGGCTCTACCACTTGCCAGTTGGGTACCTTGGGCAGGTCGCTGTCCCTTTGGGCCTCAGTGTCCTCATATGATAAAGCGTTGCTGTGGGAGACAGATGCTGTAGTAGATGTGAAAGTTCTGGACTAGGGTCTACACGAGCTAGAATCTGCCAGATTTTCCCAGGAGGCCGCACAGGGCCTAGGAAAAGCCGTAAGGACCAAAAGGCCTCCTTCATTCCTTGCCTGGTGTCCTGTCAGGTGCATGTTGGAAGTGGGTGTGAGTTCTCCCTGCCTTTTTCCCCTTTCCCTGGCTTTCCTTTAACTCATCTGTAAGATGGGGAAGAGACTCCCTTTTCTGCCTCCCGTGAGGTAATGCATGTGAAAGCACCCAGGACACTGCAGACCATGCAGGTCACGGAATTAGAGCAATAATCATGCTTCACGTGGAAAGTTACAAAGAGCATTGCCGCCTTTAACCTCACAGCACTCCTCTGGGGTGGCTGTCATCTTTCTTACTCTGAGGCAGTGCTGAGTGGGGAGGTGACCTGCTCCAGATTTGGGGGCTACCCGGTCCCACAGAGCCAGGGTTTAAACTGAGGTCTTTCCCACTGCAGGTCAGGCCTGCTCCATCTCTGCCCTGGTGCACTACCCTCTGAGAGACCCTTGACACCTGGAGTCAGACGGCTTATGAAGCAGGAGGCTCGACTAGCTCTCTCTGTCTTCAGTGAATGCTCTCCCTGCCTCTTCCCTCTTCACCCTTCCTTCCCCCCACCCCCTTCTTCACTACAGTTTAACTACTCGCTGGGGCTTCAGGTGCTCTGGATGAGTGGTGCAAGATGGAGAGTTCACTGAGTTAAAACCTCTGTGAATGAACAAGTGAGTGACCCTGCCACTAACTCTGTGTCTTTGGGCAAGTTACTTTCCCTCTCTGTGCCTGATTTCTCCAACAATAAGACAGGATTGATGATACTTGCTTTATCCCTGCCACAAATTTGTTACAAGGGATTAAAAGTAGTTTTGACAGTTAGCAGCTGGGACTCACTTGAAAGTGCTGCCAGGCAAGGTGCTATTATGAGTGTGTGGTTCTGGGAGAAGGCCTCGTGTTCTGCAGCCTCAGCTGTGAGCAAACGTTTCTTCTAAGCGGGGAGAGAATTATTTCTAAAGGCCACATATAGTCTTAAAAGCACAAGTGGGACTGAGGGAGAGGGTTTTGTTTCTTTAGTAGGTAATGCTGATTCTCAGAACAAGCTAAACAAACCCCCCCCCCCTTATTGAAGAATGTTGCTTGGGGCTAGGCTTGATTAAAATCGGAAAATCTAAGAGGCTTAAATGTGTGCGGTTAGGGCTGTGGGGGGATCTGGAGCGCTTTGCTCTGCCCTCCATCTCCCGGGCCGTGGTTATAGAATTGTGAGGCCGCAGAGGCTCTGTGGCAGCGACTGGCCCATCCAGCACCTCGTTTTACCAGTGTAGAGCCGGAAAGCCTTCCCGCCCTGGGCAGGCAGAGTCCAGAGCACCTCCCCTGGCTCCAACAGCCTCGGGTTGGGAGGTTTGTG
Source organism: Furipterus horrens (assembly GCF_987537825.1). NCBI lineage: Eukaryota > Metazoa > Chordata > Mammalia > Chiroptera > Furipteridae > Furipterus > Furipterus horrens. Next base: position 37,198,222 of record NW_028327173.1, on the reverse strand, counting down.
TTAAGGGCTGCGTGGGGATCAGTTCGTTCCTGGGATTCTTTGGGGCAAAGTCTGTCCTGTTACTCTTAGAGCCGCTAAGCCCTGCTCCCATCTACTCAGGGGATGGGGGACTCATGCTTTTCGGCATTTGTGGGTGCCAGAGGCTGGGCCAGGCACCCTGCATAGATGTCTCCTCTATACCTCTTTGTCCTGTTCCCTCCTCTGTAACATGGGGATGATGGCAGTGCCTGCTTCCCAGGGCAGTGATGACAGGAAAGTGGGAGAAGTACACACACAGCAAGAACCTAGGACAGGGCCAGGCACAGGGTGGTGCTCAGTAAATGTCACCCCCATGAGGACCCTGCCAGGAAGGGGTGGAATTACTTTTCACAGTGAACATGACTGAGGCTTACAGGTAAAGTCACTTGTGAGTGGCAGACCAGGGTTTCAAGTCTGGGTCCAGCTGAGTTTAAAGCCAGAGAAGGTCTGTTAAAAGATCAGAGCCTCGATGCCACAGTACCCTTCAGGCAGCAGGCGCACCCCCTCAAGGGGACAAGCCGTAGCGGTCTCCAAGGCCCCTCTCTGCCATCAGCCTTGTGGACAAGCTGGGCTTCTGAGCTCAGGATCCTGAGGCCTGTGGTGGGTTTAGCAGACTGGCCTGGGGTGGCTCTCGCATTAGGATCGTATGGCCATGCCGAGAACCTGGCCAGAATCTTCTGTGGCTGAAGTCGCTTGCTGGCACAGTTGTTTCTTGTTAATTGGTCTGTGTTGAGTATCGGGGCAGACTGCCTAGTGGTAGTCACCCCTGCCCCCGAGAGCAGGCCTCACTCCTGAACCCCTGCCCACTGGGGTTGCCGGCATGGGTGCCCTGGACCTGGACTGTGAGTGGGACTCGGGAGGGTGAGAAGAAAGCTCCGGCCCGCAGCTGGGTGGCTCAGAGTCAGCCGTCTCTCTCCCTTGTTCCTGCCACCGCCAGGAAGCCCTGCTGCCCCATGCCACAGATCTGTGCTTCCCCATGTTTTGGCCAAGGGGAAGGCTCCTTATGGGAGCTGATGTTTACTCTACACTTATCCTGCACCTGGCACTCCTCTAAGCGCTTCCTTTCTAGTAACTCGCTTAATCTTCACCTTAACCCTGTGAAGTGGGTACTATTATTATCCCCATTTTACAGCTGAGGAAAGAGCTTCAGCCCCAGCCCCACTGGGACCCTGTAGTGCCCAGCTGCCCTTGATGGAATGGGGTAGAAAGGGATTTGAGGTAGAAGTCACCTAAGTGAGCAAATGCAGGGAGAGAGAAATATGTGAAGCCTGCCTGCCTCCTGTAAACACTCATTAAATACTTACTGTTTGCTGGGCTTTGTGCCAGGGGGTGGGGCACTCGGCTGATGGGGGAGGAAGCTGGGATTGCTGGCAGCAGTAATAGCTAATGGTGGTGCAGTCCTTTAGTTTTCAGACAAAGTGTGTTCCCATGATTATCTTTTTCGACTTAGGAAACAGAAGATTCTCGTGGCTAAGAGCCAGGATCTGGAAGAAGACTCCACGGTTTGAACCCTGATTTCACCACTTACCAGCGTGGGGGAAGTCACTTCTTTCTGTGCCTCAGTTTCTGCACTCATAAAATGGGGATAATAATAGGGCTCAGAGCAGCACCTACTATATGACGAGTACCCTCGGTCAGTGTTCCTTTTGACGGGAGAGGAGGGTGTGGGACAGGAGGGACAGGAGGTGGGACCCACTGTAGACTATAGGCTCTGAATCCCAAAGTTCTTGTTTATGAGAGAAGAAGGATATCGCTGAGTAGGGAGATCAAAATGTAGTTTATCAGTACAGTGGATTATTATTCAGCCATAAAAGGAGTAGAATATTAATATATGTTATAACATGGATGAACCTTAAAGAAGTTATGTTAAGTGAAAGAAGCCCAACACAAAAGGCCACATATTACATGAATTCCATTTAAATGAAATGCTCAGAATAGCCAACTCTATAGAGACAGACAGAAAGTAGGTTAGTGGTTTCCAGGGCCTGGTGGGGAGGGGGAAATAGTGCTAATACGTATGAAGTTTATTTTGAGGCTGATGAAAATGTTCTGTAATTAGGTAGCGGTGATGGGTTTAAAGCTCTGTGAATATACTAAAAATCACTAAATAGTACACTTTAAAAGAGCGAGTCTTTTTGTATTGGAATTATATCTCAGTTTAAAGAATTAAGAGCCCTGGCCGGGCGGCTCAGGTGGTTGGAGCATTGTCCCATACACCAAAGGGTTGTGGGTTCGATCCCTAGTCAGGGCACACACCTAGGTTGGGGGTTGTGTGTATGGGAGGCAACTGATCAATGTGTCTCTCCCACATCAATGTTTTACTCTTTCTCACTCTCCCTTCCTCTTTCTCTAAAATGAATAAAAAATATATTCTTGGATAAGGATTAAAAAAAATTTAAGAAAGACAAAAGCCCTGCCTGCTCTGACCCCTCCACTGCCTCTAGGGATGTGCACCCCCCTCTGTGCTTCAGGTGGTGACACCAGGTGCAGCCAAGCCTCTGCTCATGTGCTTCTCTATCCTGTTCTTCCCAGGCAGCTGTCTGGGGCCAAGAATCCACACTTTGTAGGTGATATCTCAGGAAGAAACCTGGAGCTCTGCAGCCACTGAGCCCTGCATTCTTCCATTCTGCTCCTTCCTCTGAGTTTCAGTTTTTATTCCTGAAAACATGGTGTAGGACTGTTGTGAGGGCAAATGAGGGCAGGCAAGGGCCTGGGATGGGTATTAAGAGCAGAAGCATCCAATTTCTCTAGGCTGAGTGCCTTTCACACTATAGGTGTTCAAGATGTTTGGGGTAGTGGGGCACAGGACTGGTTGAACATGTAGCTGGGCTCTGCCATTACCTGGTAGAGGTACCCCAGTTCAGAGTCCTGGCTATGAGTTGGGGGGGCCTCGATTTGAACCCCAGCTTTTCTCCTTCTAGCTTAGTCACCTCTGCAGATCACTCAACCTCTCTGCTTCAAAGTCATATTTAGTAGGCACAGGTTGTGGTAGGCATGCTATGGACTGAATTGTGGCCCTCCATTCATATGTTGAAGCCCTGCTCTCAGTGTGATGGCATTTAGTTGGCAATGGGGCCTTTGGGACCTAATTAGGTTTAGATGAGGTCATAAGTGTGGGACCCTCATGATGAGATTAGTGCCCTTACTAGAAGAGACACCAGAAAGCTTTCTCTCTGCCATATGGGGACACATTGAGAAAGTGGCCATCTATAAGTCAGGAAGGAAGCCCTTGCCAGAAACTGACCATATGTCACCTGATCTCAGATGTCCAGCCTCCAGAATTGAGAAATAAATGTCTGCTGTTTAAGCCCCTCAGTCTACAGCAGCTTATTGTAGCAGTCCACGCTAAGACAAGGCATTAAAAACAATAATGGATGTCAAGCTCAGAGCACAGTACTTGACATGTGATAAACACACCTAATATTACAGTACTATCAGGTGGCTCCTTTTATGACTGTGATGGTCATTAGGAGTAGTGGGACCTTGGGTGAATCACTTTGCCCTCTGAGCTGCTGCGTCCTCTGTAGAATGAGGTCAAGATGCTGCCCACATGGGACTGTACCAAGGGTCAGATGAGATAATCTAGGTCGAGGGGCTTGTAAACTGACATGGCGTGCCTGTGGAAGGGGCTGGTGTTTATGGAGTGGTAGTGATGGGTTGCCCTGCAGAGAAACATGGATGAAGTGTAAGCAGCACTGTGGTGATGACAGCAGGTTTGGAGGACACTCCTGGCTGGGAAGTTCTCCATGTGGCCCTTTCAAGAAGTTAGTGACAGCAGCACCTGTTCACCTGTATCCAGGTGGCAGTGGATGAACACAGGTCCCTGGGCTTGACCCCATGGGTTGGTGTTCAAGGCTTGCAAGTGTCTCATCACTGAGTGGAGAGCCAGGCAGAGAGGAACAGGAAGCAGGGCCAGTGCCCACAGGCAGCCGAGTGCGCCCAGACGTGGGAGGGGGAGGACAACCTGCAGACAGCTCCTGACCTTGCCTTTCAGCGATGGAGGACCCTAAGTGAGGGAGAACGTTTGGTAGCAGAGAAACCTCACTGGCTCTGGCCAATAGCTGCCCCTGGGGAAATGAGGAGACCTAGAAGCATGAGCCCAGTCAGCTCCTATTCCTGCTCCGTGACGTCAGGGACTCGGAAGTGTCCGATGGAAAATCACCGTCTGGAACTCTTTTGCATCATTCTCTGGTGTGTGTCCTGAAGGGCTGTTGCCTGTTGCATTTGTCTTCAGAGCTGTGGGCTGAGGCTGTCCTCACCCAGCTCAGACATCTTGCTCTGGAGTAGAGGGAGGGGCATGTTCCGGGAGAGTTTATGGGATTTTCTGGTTGGTTCTTTAATTGTGTTGTGTTTGTTTCTGTCTGGTCTGGGGTGGTGGGGTGAGGAGTCCTCAGAATGTTGGCCTAAGCAGCACAGAAGGCCTCTCTGGGGCAGAGGAGGGCAGACGTCAGAAAATGGACATGGAGACAGAGAGGTTTTCAAATGTAAAGAGTACGGGATTTGGTTGTTGGAATAACTGTGGTCTAACCCCACCCCATAGGCCTGTGTGTTTCAGAGAGGTGTGTTGGCTGTTGTGGTTAGAACCACTGGATCTGAGCCCAGTTCCACTTCTGATGGGCTCTGTGACCTTAGTCAGTTTCTTAACCTCTCTGTGTTTCCATTACCTCATCTGTGAGATAATAATAATAGCACCTACCTCACAGGTTAGGGTTAGGATGAAGTGAGGTGATAACATGAGAAAACAATTAGAACAGTGTCCAGCACAGAATAAGTGCTAAATAAATGTTAGCAAGAGGCACAGAGGACAGGTAGGGCCTTGCAGCAGAGCTGTTTCTCTTCTAGCTCCACTGACGCTCGCTGAGCCCTTTGTATAGGCAGGCCCTCTGCCTGGAATGGGCCCAGTTGTCCGAGCCTATCCCAGGAGTGCTCACAGCCCGGGCAAGGGAGTTCTCAAGAACAGACAGTGGCCGTCTAGGGGTGGGAGGTGGGGGACAAAAAGGCAAAAAGGCAGCACTGGACTGTGTTTTGAAGGATAAATAGGAGTTCCTTAGGTGGAGTGGTCGGGAGCAATTGCATGTGTAAGGCAACTAGAGTGGGAAGTGGAGAATGGGGTAACAAGACTGATGGCCAGCTCACAAAGGGCCTTGAATGCGAAGCTAAGGGAGTCCAAACTGCCCAGTAAACAGGGGGAGCAATTGAAATATTTCAGGTGTTGCCCCGCCCCCCGCCCTGTTTTCTTACAGAACCTGTCATTACATCATTCTCAGGGTTGTATGAAATGTGACTATCTTCCCCACTACCTGGTTAATGTCCAGGAGGTTTGCATTCTGCTTCCCTTTCCCAGTCTTGAGGGAAGCAGGCCCAGGAGTTCTTGAGTTCATTTACGAGTTTACCTAACAATCTGGATGCACCCTCTATAAAACCCTGGGTACCATGAGAGGTATAGCGGAGGAGTGTACAAAGAAGAGTTGTGTGGCAATACCATGTGGGAAGTATTGTTTCTAGTCTAAGGTGGCCCTCCCAAGGGGCTATCACCCAAGGTTGGAAGGCTGTCACTCATGAGACTGTTCTGTGAGTGGGCAACCTGTTTCAGTAGGGGAGCCAGGCCAGGCCAGTGGAGGAGGTGGGCCTGGAGCATGGGTGGGAAGGGGGTTCCAGGCAGCACCGTCAATGTGGGCAAAGGCCCAGAGGTGGGAAAGCAGAGGGCACGTGTGAGGAGCAGCACTGTGTTCTGCTTGGCAGGAGCAGAGGGTGGGCGGAGGCAATGGAGAGAGAAGGCAGGAGGGTCTTGAGAGCCAGGCCAGGACGGGCAGGGGCAGGGAGGTTCTGTTTGTTTCCCTGTCTGCTTTCGCTGTGTTGTTGGTGCCCTTGATTTTTACACACTGTGGTTCTTTGGAGAAGGGGCACAGAGTGAATTTATCAGTCTTTAAGATGGGGGTGGGTCATGGATCTTGTGTTTGCAGAAAGGTAACTTATTATGAAGCCATTATAAGAATCCTCAGAGATTTCTGCCTTAATGAAGGAGGCAATTTTTCTCCTGTAGATTCTTTAAAACTTGGGTTTCAAGCGGGGAATAGCAACATAATTTATTTCTCCTGGTGCTTGATCTGAGATCCCTTGGGAAAGAACAGGAAAGAATTAGTGAGCTCTATATTACAATTTAATTGCTTGAAGGAAAAATATTATTTTTTATTGTTAGCCATTAGCTGCTTCTAGTTTTATTAAACTCAACCTTCTGCCGAGCACAGCATTAGCCACTCGGAGCTCGCCAGCAACCCGAGGGGAGGAAAATCCTCAGAATACTCCCACCTTGTAAAGCATGGTTACAAGGTGGAATCTGAGTGGCCCTTGGGGATACTTGCATTTCAGACATCCTTATACTTGATGGTGGGTTCAGCTCCCATTCTATCCCCCCGACCCTGAGGGAAGGACACTGTACCTGGGTCAAGCCTGAGTCTTCTAAGGTGGGTGAGCTTGGCTGCATTGTTTAATCTCCTGTTCTACAGATTGGGAGTTTTCATTTCTAAGGGTAGTTGCTAGGGCTAAATGAGACACTGCATGTAAACTGAATACCAGGGTGCTTGATAAATGACAATTAATGGGTCCTGGTATCCGCCTTTGTTCTGGGTCCAGGCTCCAAACTCTTGCCTATTAGGACCCTGCTCAAAGGGCCAGCCCCACCCCACTCTCGGTGCCCCCGGCCAGAGAGGAGAGGCCCCACTCAGCCTGACCCTTCTACAGTGCTGGGCTCTTCTTGTCTCTGGTTCTGTGTCTTCTATGTGTTGGCACTGAAAGCCTTGTGCCTTAGGCCCCTGCCCTCGGGGAGCTCCCAGAGAGATGGATGAAGACAGATAAGTGAACTGCGATGGTGAGGAGCAGCTGGGATGGGCATCTTGTCCACCTGGGGGACTGGGGAAGGCTGCTGATGCGGGTGCTGGGGGCAGTTCTGAGGGATTAGGAGGAATGAGCTCACTAGGGAAAACTGCCTGTGTTCACTCTTGCTGGCTGGAAGGTCTCAGCTCCCCCAGCCCTGCAGTGATTCTTCTGGACCTTCACTTCCTCCCTCACTCCACTCCTTCCCCTTCACCTCCAGCTTGTGTTTTACATATATGTTAACCAGGACCTTGGAGGCTTATCACCTTCTCTTATAGGTGGGACGTCACCTAGCTGGGGATCTGGGCTAATGTCCAGCAGAGAGCAGCAGACCCTGCTGCTGCAGACCACAGGGAGAGCATCTTAAACAGATGGGGGCCTACTGTGGTTATCACATTTTCATTGGCTCGCCTTTGACTTTTTAGGAGCCACTTGCTGCCTCGTCCTGGTCCCTTGAGTGATCAGGGGAGGTAGTGAGCCAGCCTTTTTTTTTTTCCAGAATGGCCCTGAGCAGCCTTGTGCTGAGGCTGCCCTCTCCCACTCCCCACCCTGATGACTTTGGCCACCCTCTGCACCAGCACTGTTGCCTGTACAACATGTCACGCTTATTGAATGACCCTGTGACCAGGATTTTTGGAGATAGCTTCAATTTACTATGATAGCAAGAACTTAGCGCCCGCTGTTGACCACTTAACGGTATGTGCAGGTCTGTGCCGAGTGCCTTGTGTACCTTGTCTATAGTAACTTCTTTTATCTCAAGTCCAGGCTCAGCCCTGGAGCAACTGCCCAACGTCACACAGAGGTGACATTAAGAGGTGGAACCGTAGGCAACATCTGTCCAGCCTGGGCTTTTTTCCTGGGTGGCACTCCTGCCTCATGGATTTCCCCTCAATCCGCCCCTGGTTTGGAGCCCAGACGATCAGGTCAGCGGGCCTCTCCTGGAACTCTGGGTCCAGCCCATGGCGAAGAGAAGGCAGAAAGGGTCCAGACTAGGGTCAGCCCGCTTGCAGAAAGGGAGCATGGGGTCGTAAGCTCAGACCTGAGTCTGTGGGGGTGTGTGGGGTTGGGAAGAGAACGACCACGTTCTGTGCACCTGCTGTATGCCACGTGCTACGTCTTCTCTCCCCGTTACCCCTTCCCCAGCACCCAGCTACACTTAGCCATGTAAGGACCACCTACCACCTGTGCCCACTCTTCCCTATGCCCTTGCACCCGTCTTTATTTGGCTAACTTCTATTGATCTTTTAGGACTCATTTTGAGGCCAGCCCTGGAAGGCCCGCCCTGTCTCCTTCCCTCTGCACTGCACTGACCACGCACCTGTGTGGTGATCTCCTGCTCTCTGTTCATCTCTCCCACCAGGCAGTAGATCATGGGGGCCAGGGCTGTGTTTTTATTCCTCTGTGTTCCCAGTGCCTCCCATCAGGCCTGACATTCTCAGGGAAAGCTTTCCCAATTTGATTAGTAATGATAGAGGCTCCTTATGTTTGAACCATATTGTCTGTTTCCCAAAGCATGTTTACATCCATTGTCATTCCAAGCTGCATGATAGTTGGAGAGTTAGGGAAGGCAGCAGTGGTAAGGTGAGGAAACTGAGGCTCAGGAAGCTGCCCAGCATGATGGCGGTAGAGCCTGGCCTTCAAGTCCAAGGCTTACCATGCTATCTGCCCCTACTGCCTGTGTGATGCTGCAGATGGTGCCTGCTTATGGTGCCCACACCCTTGGTGACCCTGAGGCCAGGACTGCTTGTAATCAGATGGCCTTCCTCCCCATTGAGCTCATGCTGCTGAGGGAATGGAAATTTGGATCAGTGGGCGGGGGTGAGAAGCTGGGTTCGGGAGGCAGCTCAGGTGGGGATGCTGGAGGACCCGAATTGGGTGGCGGGGTTGGGCAAACATATTAGAACCATACTTAGTGATTTTGGGCTCTGGCCCTGGGGGCTGCCAAAACCATCCGGAGTGGTTGACCAGACACCTGACCCACGCATCTGGGTTTTCAGAAGGTTGTGAGTTGTCAACAGCAGCAAGGAAGATGGATCTGACTACTCTGGTCTATTGAGGTTAAATTGGCCATGGTGGTGGCTCCAGAGACTGACTTCCCCCAGGGAGACCTGGGTTCAAATCCTGCCTGGTCACTAATGCCACTGATTTGACATGGGGCCATGCAAGTCACATCTTTGTGCCTCAGTTTTCTCATCTGTAAAAGAAGGATAATAATAGCCTCCAAGGGGAGTTAGGGAGGATTAAATCATTCAATAGTGCCTGTAGCAGAGCAACACCACAATTATTTCTGTCTCTGTGCAGTGGGGTGGTACCCTACCATGCTCATCTCCTTGGGTTTATGGTAGGTCTAGATGCAGTAGTCTGCATATTGTCAAGTGTTGTGTACCTCTCTTTTCTCTGAAAGAAGGGAGGTGGATGTAGAGGATAAAGCTTGACTCTTGAGCTGCTTCCTGGGGAGGATAAGCCCCCAGAAGCCAACCCAGGTCCAGGCTGACAAATGGGCTGGTCCAGGTAGTGAAGCCTGAGCATCTCTAACTAGAGCAGGTGAGTAGTTGGAGGAGCCCAGAAAGACCTGTGGGGTTTTCTGAGGGTGATTGTGCTGGTCCAGAGAATCAGGCCTGCACGGGGCCCAGGCCAACGTGTGGTTCCAGACCAGCAGGGAGAAAGAAGGCCGAAGGTCGGGGGGTAGGGGGGGGATGCTGAAGTTCTCTAACTTCTCAGCTCTGTACCTCACCACAGCCCCAGGGACAGTCATAGTACCCAACTGGCAGGTTGTGATGAGAGTTAATATAACCCTGTGTGATAATGTAAGTAATATGTAAAAATACATAATAAGTGCTTAATCATTGTTAGATGGTTTTTTATTGTTATTGTTATGTTCTTCACATTATTACTACATTCTTTCCCCATACTTCTCAAGTCCATTGGATACCCCTTGCTGTTTTATGGTTGTGCTGAACACTTTTATCCTTCAGGCAATGGGGAGCCATGGAGGGCTTTTGAGTAAGGGCATGGCATAGAGCTGGGCTCTGGGATGATTAATCTGGCAATAGGTTCCAGCCTCATTAGGAGGTATGGTTAGCTCAGAAAGAGATTTATTATTTATGGGATTTAAAAAAATGAATTTTCAGTTCTTTTCCTCCTTAGTTGGAGGGAAAAGACGGGTTGGATGACAAGGAAGAGAAAGCTTATGATAAGAAAGAAGGAGGCATTTGGAGGAGTAAGGTATTAACAGAGATAGGAAGAACTGCTGAGTAGGCTGCAGACCAGATCTGGGGTTACCAGTGTCCCTAGGTCAGGTTGAGGGTGTGGAAATACCCTCACCGCATCACCGCCACCATGTCAGATTTGAGAATAATCATGCTATTGATTATCTCTGTGCCTTCAGAGAGGCCGACCTCCAGGGTGGGGCTGGTTTGAATGTGGAACCTGGTAATGCTGATGGGTGTGACTTTGGATTGGGGTCAGGGGTGGGGAGGGGAGAAGTGAGGTTGGGATTGACCATAAGAGGACAGACGCCATTTAGAGAAATTGGAAGTTCGATAAGGTGGAGCTGTGTGGAGATGAAGAACTCTTTTTTAGCAAATCCGGAGTTCAGCCAGTATATGATTTGATGCTGGCTGAGCAGCTCCAGGGAGTGGCCACTGGAAAAGCTAGAGGGGAGGCTGGGAGGTGAGGGGTGGGGTAGAGGAAGTGGGGAGGGAGGAGAAGCTGGGGAAGGAGGCAAGTTCAGGGAGCTGGGGTGTATGGATGAGTAGGGCACTCAGCTTCTCTGAATGTATGTGCATTTGGGATCCTGGGCCCAGGGGTCTTCCCAGGCTTTATCCCCGGTGATTCTGACTCAAGGAGTCCAGGGTGAACCCAGAAATCTGCATTTTAATTCATAAGAGTCCATGGATGGAAGGCAAAGAAGCAGGCTCTGAGAACACTGATTTAGGTCCACCTCCAGCTGCCACGGTGGGTAGAAGGGATGATGCAATAGGCAGCAGGTGGTAAGAGGGCTGGGCCTAGCATGGGGGGATGCAGCTGGCGGAGGAAGAAGGAGAGGAGGTGGGTTCTAGCCTAGGCAGAGGTCGGGGAGCCTGGCCTGGCCAGAGGTGGAAGTGAGTTTTTGGAGAGCCTTGTTTAGGAAGAAGCTGGTCCTGATTGATGGTAACATTGAGGGCATGTGGGGATCCACGAGCTGAGTGGGGACTGGACAGGGTGTCAGTCCTGGAAATCAGACTGAGGGGTCAGAAGTTGGGGTCCACAGCTAGGGAGACAAAGGAGGGCCAGAGCAAGTCTGTGGATGGTGTGGATGGTGAGGGTACAGTGGATCCTGCCCAGAGAGATAGGGCTGAGGTCAGCGCAGGACCAGTAGCCTCCCCGAGAGCCTTACTTTGGGTTCATTGAAACCCTCGCAGATCTTCCAGCTGGCAACCGGTGAGGCCCCAGAGCCTGGCTGGGGATGAGCACGCTGTGCTGTGAAGGGGTGAGTGGTCCCAGCACTGGGGAGGGCTGCAGACCAGGGAGCTAGTATTACAGGTGGGGAGAGATGCCCAGACTCTCCATTCATTCATCCCCTGTTTGCTCATCAAATATGAATTAAGGACCAGGCGCTGAATAGGCAGCTTTCACTCCCTTCCTTTTTGAGAGGTAGTGTTGCCTGGTGGGTAAGAAAGAATGGGGCCCCAGAGCCTGGATTTGCATCTCCCTGGTCCTTCACCTGCTTGCTGGGCAGCCTTGGGAAAGGTACTTAATCTTTGTGTTTCATCTGTGGAAAGGGGGGAATAATTGCACCCACCTCAAGGGGTTGTCATGACGATTAAATGTCTAAATACAGGCAAAGTGGTTAGAGTGGCACCTGGAGTTTATTATCCTCACTCCACACCCTTGAACGGTCCATGCCACACACTGTCACCAGCGTTTGTTCCTCCTGACGTCGTTTCCTCTGTCGGAATGCCCTTTCTTCCCATCTTTGCCTGTTAAGTCCCAATTCAGGCCTGCTGCCTTCTGACTCTCATTTTCTGAGCTGTGAAAGAGGTTAATCATTTCTGCCCTGCCTGCCTCACTGAGTGACAAAAGGAAAAAGAGACAGTATTGGCATCCTGAACAACAGTGTACATTGTAAGCTTCTCTGCATGCAGTCTTGTTTTTTGTTGCATCCATTTCAAGATGTAGAGGTTGAAGCTGAGAGGTACTTCCTGTGTTAAAGAGTCTTTCCTCTATCCAGGGTCTAGCCAGTTAGTTCAGGCAGAGGCCACCTGATGTTTGGCTCTGGGAGGAGACTCTGCCATGTCCCTCGTGAGATTGGTTGCAGCTATCCCAGCTGTCTTGCATCACAGGCCTTCACAGGGTCTTGGTGATCAGCTCCCTCCCCATCATGGGGGCTGGAGCAGGGGTGTGTTTATGGGAAGTGACAGATAGCTCATCTCTGCCTGTGGCCCTGAAGATGTTCCACCGTAGTATTGAGTGGGTGCTGAGGGGTGAGGCTCACCTACCTGATGCCTTCATTATAGCACATGGTTCAGGCTTGGGCTGGACCAGCTGCTGTTTGATTCCTGTTTTCTGCTCCTTTTGGCCAGGGCTGGATGTGGGAACACAGAGATAAAACAGGTCCAGGCCTGTCTCCAGGAGCTCACAGCTGAGGGGTCAGGCAGCTGGGTATGAGATAGTGACCACATAGAATGACTCAGGGTTGGGGAGCCCAGAGTGAGCTTTATTCCCGAAGAGGTGTGCTGCCTGGACAGCCAGCAACCCTCCTTCTGCCCTCCCCACCTGCCCACATCTGCCTGGTCTGCCTCTGCAGGATGCACCCCCCCCCCCCCCCGTCCCCTTATGGCAAGGACTGGGCCTGTCATACAGCGCCACTGCCCTCTGCCATGTCTGTCTCGCTTCCTTAACTCCAGCCACACCGAATCATGAGCTCTTTCCTCCCAGCACTGTGCTTCACCTTTGCTATTCCCTCTGCCTTGGCTGCCCCTCTTTATGTTTGTGTGTATTTCCTACTGGCTTTTGAAAATTCAGTTCAGATGTCACTTCCGTGAAGCCTTCCCTGGGTCCGCCTTCCCTGTGGCTGCTCTGTGCTCCCAGCACCGCCTCTCCTTTCTCTGTGTCTGTATTTCCATTTCACCCTGTTGAGTGAATGATTAAATCAATGGACAGACAGCAACTTTGAGCTGGTCTGTTAACCTCCACCATCTCACAAGGGTGGTGTCTGTGGAGATAATCAAATAATCTGAGAGAAAGTGCTTGGTTATCTACAAAGGGCAATTACAAGTGAAGGCAGTGCTACCATTTCTAAAATTACCATCGCTGTGTTTTATCCACCCCCCATTCCCAGTCAATGCCTAGCATAGAGTCAGCCTCTGACCTGGCGGGATGTGGCTGGTGCCAGATCTGTCCAACTCCTGAGCCTTGGAAGACTCTACCAGCAGGTGCCCCTCTAGAGTTCTCAAAAGGCTCACTCAATGAATTCTCCACCATTCAGTAAAACTCGAAAATTGTCAAAGTGAGAACTTTTATTTACTGACTTACTCATTTAGCAGATTTTTCTTTAGCACCTACTATGGTACATGACACTTTATGGGTACTATGGGCCTGCTCTTGGGGAGCTTATGGTTTAGTGGGGAAAGCAAGTGTTACACAAGGGAGGAAGCAAACCAGGAAATACGTCCTGGAGGAGGGGGCCTTTGCCCTGGACATTAAAGAATGGGAAGGGTTTTAGAGGTGGAGATGGGAGGGAGAGCAGAGAGGGTGGTGGGAAAGGCAGGCACAAAGGTGTGGAGGAGGACTACTGCCTGCTCACTTGCTTCAGCAGGAGCTTGCACATCTGCCCCAGGAAGGAAAGAGATCCTTCTCCCCTCCAACCCTCCTGCCCTCCCATTTCCCCACCTCTTTCACCCTCCCCACCTTTCTTTTGCTCATTTCTCAGAGCACATGTTGTAGGGAGTAGTTGAAATATAGACACAGATGGACCTATCCCCTGTGAGCCCATGGCCACATTCCTGAGCACACAGGGGTGTGGCCCTTGGAGATGTTCACAGAGAAAACAGAGCCTAATGAGAGTCTAATGAGGTGCTTGCCATGAACCAGGGGCTGAGCAGGCCTCACCTGCCGCACACATGGGTGCAGGAAACACTGCTTATCCAGTGGGGTGGACCCCAGGTCCTCAGCCTCAACAATGGTCCTGATGGCATGAGGAAGGGTGGGGGTTCCACACACTTGTGGGTGGTGGGGCTGTGTGGCTGCTAGTGGCGTAGTTTACCTTTGTTACTGTTCTGTGACCTGCAACAGACGGATGCCACTTGCCTTCTGAGCTGGAGTGAGAGGTAGATACAGGGAGGTAATCAGCTGGCCCAGAGCCTGCTCCTGGGAACCTTCACATATGGGGGCAGTTGTCCCTATCACTTGGTGACATGGGGCTGCCATTAGGGCCTGAGGCTGATAATCCCAGTTAACTGGAACCCCTGTAATCCAGAATTCCTGCCTCATTGTCCTCCTAGTGCAGAGGAGATGGCCTGATGCTATAGGAAAGGCTCCTGGAATGGGTAACAGGAGGCAGAACTTTGGTCTAGTACTGTTACTTCCTAGCTGGGTGGACCCATCACTTGTTGAGCAAATCTTACAAACTGAGGAATAAAATAAACAAATACAGTCTCCAGCTGGGTGACCTTTAGGAAGGAAAGGGTAACAGGATATAGTAGTATCTCCCATGAGGCATCGTTGTGAGGATTAAATTATACAAGGCCTGGCACAGGAGCTTCGTGCTTTGAATTTTGGTAAAAGCAGGGCTGGATGGTTGGACCAGGTGGTCAAAGTTGCCTCATGGTCTTGAAATTCCTGGGAATAAATGAGTAGTAAAGAACTCCATAGGAATCCCTCAGGAAACCTTTACTTTCTGTGTTCCTGCCTGCTATCCCTCACCCAAGAGAGTATCTGAGGGCCACAGGCAGGTGGCAGCTTGAAGGATGAAAAAGGTGTTGTGAGCTGGGACCCACTTACCTCCCATGATTGCAGAAGAGGCGAGTGGCCCCCTACCAAGTCCATCTTTCCTGCCTGGCTCTGGTTCTGGCTCCCACTACCTTTTGCTCATCTGTCTCCTCCCTGTGAAAATCTTCTCTTAACTCAAGAAATGCTGGGCTCCAGCCCAGGCTCTGCTTCTCAGAGGCTGTGTGATCTCGGTGAAATCACTTGGCCACTCTGAGTCTGTATGCTCCCAGGAAAAACCCTGGCATTGGAATAGCTCTCTGGAGCCTCCTACAGACGGCGCTGGAATCCTTTGCATATCAAAGCCAGAGGAAATGCTCAAACTGTCAGGAAGTTCAGTTAAGTGACAGACACAGTGATCCTGTAGGACCTGGTCTGACCTCCCTAGCAAGTGGACAAGGTTCTTTATGATCTGGCCCCAGCAAACCTATGGCTTCTCTCCTGCTTCCATTTTGGCCACCCTGACCTTTATTCATCCTCTGAACACATATGTGCTCTTATGCTTCTGTGCCTTTATACAGTCACTCTTTTTTTTTTTTTTTTTTTTTTTTGACTGGAGAGCTCCTACTGATCTCTCACAACATGGCTCAGACGTTCCTTCTCTGAATCCTTCCCATCTCTTTCAAGTCGAGTCAGTTACCCTGAGTGGTACCGGCATTCTTACCCTGTGCTCTAGATTATCTCCTCCCCACTCTGAGCTTCCCAGGGCTTCATCTGTCCCTCAGTGCCCAGCTCAGGGTCTGGCACAGACCAAGCCTGGGTCATTTTCTGTGCTTGAATTTTGCTCCATTTCCCACCTTCTCTTCTTTTCCACGTTGGAGGGAAAAGACAGTACTGTGGGTGAGAATAAAGCAGTGTCCTCTGCTGGAGAGGCCAAGGAGCTGGTGGAAGGTGGAATGGGTCTGAGCCAGGGGAGACCTGACCCTGTAGTGTGCTGCCTCCAAAATGGGCTGCAAGGGAATTTTTGTTTTTTTCGTCTGTGTGTCCATCCATTCTTTGTATAGTGAGAACCCAGATTCACATCAAATATTGCTCTAGTCCTCAAGCAAACAGTGGAGAATAAGAGTGAGACCCTGCCTGAAAGGGCTTGCGGTCCGGTGGGAGAGAGAGAGGAAACTGACAGTGGGTGGAGTGACTAAGGTGATGGAGGGAAGCCCCAGGGCCCAAGAGCTGCGGGGTCTGAATGCCCAGCAGCGTGGTGGGAATGAGTCTGAGGAGTGGGCATGTTTCTGACAGAACCTGTAGATGAGAGTTGGCATGTCTGTGGTGGGGTGAGGGGTCATAGGTCAGGCTGGAGGGGTCAGCAGTCCCCTGGCCAGATGGTTGGGGACAGCTTTTGCTCTGATCAGATCTGGCTGCGGTGTGGCAGCATGGAGAGGAGGGGTGGATCAGGGCCTGCTATGTGAGACTTGGCGACTGACTGGATGTGAAAGATGAGGGTCAGGGAAACAGTCACGGACAAGTGGGGAAGTGACAGTTGTCTCAGGAAATAACTCGTTGGAAGGGAGGAGAAAAACACAAAGAACTCAGCAGGGATCTCTGCAACTCAGGGTAATTTTGGCTTTGGAGAGCCAGCCCTGCTAATCAGATTGTAAAAATCAGGTACTGGGGTTTTTGCAGAAAATGAAGCAGATCAAAGACAGGGTCGATTAGGCTCTGATTAAACATTGCCGAGGAGGGTCAGACTCATTACCCAGGAATGTACACAGGCCGGCAGCACTGACGGGGGATAATAACAGATCGCACCCGGCAGCGCAGACACTACGGCGCTCTGGGGACGCGGTGCTCTGCAGCAGGGCAGCCACAAGGAATGGTATGTCCACGGGCTTTGATGGGAATCAAGGTGGCAGGGGGCGTGTGTAGAAGTCTAGTCCCCTCTTTGTGGACTCTGTTTCCTTCTCCAGAACCCCCCTTGGACAGGACTGCTCCGGAGAGCTGGCATTGGCTGAGGTCACTGTTTTCCACCTTTGTATGCTTGCTCATGCCCTTCCTACTGTGTTTAATGCCTCCCTCACCCTCTTCTATCTTGTTTCCCTCCAGGACACTGCTTACACCTCCTCCAGAAAGCCTTCCCTGACCCCCAGGCTGGGTCAGGTAGGTGTATCTTCTAAGTCCCCGTAGGGGCTGTCATGGTCTATTTTGGTGTGTGTCCCCTGACCCCCTCCTGACTATGTGTCTCTTGCTGGCAGTGTGCCTCTCCATGTCCTATGTGTCCAGCTCAGGTCCAGTCACAGAGCAGATGTCACTGATCTGGGCAGAGCCAAGGCCCTGAAGCCACAAGGCTGAAAAGAGCAAAGCAGGGTTGGGCTCTGCTTGCCTGCCCTGGGAACAACCCCAGGACTTCAACTGAGAGGAGCTGCTGGGTTAGGGTGCAGGTGGGGTGCTGGTAGTCTGCCAGCCAGGGTAAGGAGTCTCTGGGTATCTCACCTTCTGCCCAGCTGGGGAGAGGCAGTTGGCTTCACCAGGCTGGAGTGCCTGGAGGAGATTTGTTGAAAGGGAAGATAGGAATGAGTACCAAGCTGAAGAGTATAGACTTGACCCTCTGGGCACTGGGGAGCCACTGAAGGTTCTTGATTTGGGGGCACTGTGAGAATAGCATCTCTCTGGATAACCAGCTGCCCTGGTGGATCTGACCTGGATTAGCTGCTTCACCTATAGTGGTCCCCAGAGGGCCCAGGCTGGTCCTCACCTTGGAGGGGCCACATCAGCCCAGTAGTGAGAGGGAGCAGGGTTGGGCTAGTCTGAAATCAGGCTGCGCTTGGTTTACATACTCCACAAACATACACCTACTGTGTGCCAGCTCTGTGCTGAGCCCTGGTTATGCTCTGGGGTTCTGGCAGCCTGGCTTTCACTGGAGACAGGAGGAGGAGCTGGGCTACAGAGGTCTGGGAGGGGAGGGCGCCCATCGAGGGAGACATGGATGCCTCCAGGCTGGCTGGGAACATTTGGGGTTTAGAGGGAAGGAACACAAAAGCCCTTAACCTCCCAGCTGGAATGTGGACACTTCATCCAGCCTACTCTCTGACCCTCCTCCAGCCCCATAAATGTCCAGTTTGGGAAAGGATTCAGCTTTAAGCTCTAGCAGAATAAGGTTGATTAAGAAACTGAGCTCCATAAAATTGTCTGCACTCTGGCAAGCTGGTGGGTTGGGAAAGTCACTTAACTTTAGGCCTGGAAAGGACTATACAAAGCCCTCATCCTTCTAATCCAAGCCCTCCCTTCTGCAGCATCTCCAGCAAGTGACCACCTTGTGCATGCTTGAGTATCTCCGGGGCACGTGCTCACTGCCTCTCCCATGTACCCACATCAGGGCTGTAATACTCATTGCCTGATGTGCATTTACTGGGCACCTGGGTTGTTTCTTCATTCCACATACCTGCTGTCTGCCAGGTCTTCCACCAGTGCTGGAAACATGGGTTTGCTAAGGCAAGTACTGGCTTCCATCTTTTGTGCTCACTGCCAGCCAGGGGCTGACTCATTTGTACCATCTGATTGCACTTAATTTATGCAGAGACTCTTCATGGTAGGTGGTACCATCATATTCCTGTTTCACAGATGGGGCCCACGGAGGTAGAACAACTCACCCAGGGTCACGCAGGAAATAAGAAGCAGAGCTGGGACTTGAACCCAGGACTCCTACCCATAGTCTCTGCTCTCAGTAACTGTGTTCCATGGCTTATTGGGAAGGGGCTTTTGGAGAGGCACTCAGGCTCTGGAGACTGCCTGCTTGGGTTTATAGTCACACCCATGGGATGTGAGGACTGTCATAACAGAGTTAATGGCTGTAAGTGCTCAGAGGAGCATTTGATAAATGCTCAGGGATTGTTAGCAGTGTATACTAGCAGTGGAGGTGGGGGAGTGAGGAAATGGGACCGCAGACTCCACATGCCAGGACTGAGCCTCACCTGGTGTCCCAGGCTTAGGGAAGGATGCCCTCGGAATTATTCTTGATGGCAGCTCTGACTTCCTACTTGCAGTCGCTCTGCAAGCCTTGTCATTTTGACCTTCTGGATCTCACTTGAGTGTGTGCACTTCTTTCCATCCACTGTCACCACCCCAGTCCAAGCCAGGCCAACTGCACTGACCTCCCAGTTTTCTCTCTAGGCTGTTTCCTACACCGTAGTTAGGGTGACCTTTTTATAACACCGATCTGATCCTGTCACATCCCCTTACCCTGCTTAGGACTCTACTAGTTTGCTGCTGTTTTCAAAATGGCACTCACATTTTATACCTTGGCCCACTTTCTGCATGATCTGGCCCCTGACTCCCCTTTGGCTGTCCATTCTCTGTACTCTAGTGACACCAGCTTTCTTTCCTTCCCCTCCAAAGCAATTACCTCTGTCTTGGGGCCTTTGCACAGGGTGTTTCCTTGATCTGGAATGCTCTTCCTTCCTCTGCTCACTTAATATTTACTCATAATTCATGTCTCAGTTTAAATGCCTCTTCTGCAGGGAAGCCTTCCCCGACTTCTCTCCTCTGTTCTCATAGCTCCCTCTACACTTCCCTCATGCCACTAACAGAGTTTATTATGCATTTACTTAGCACCCTCACTAGGTGCTAAGCTCAAGGCAGGGACATCTGTTTAGCTCATATTATGCCCACAGTGCCCAGCACATAGTAGGCCCACAACAAATCCTTGTTGAATGAAAGTTCAAAGGAAAGAAAGGCAAGGTACTTGGGGGCTTTGGGAGGAGAGGAAGAGACTTAAGTAGACCTGGCCTGGGTGTCAAGGTGGTCAGCATTTCCAGGGACCCTCCCTGCAAAGATGCCTCTTCATTGTGACACTTGGCTGGGAAGCTCACCAATTATGGATTTCTTTGGCTTGGCTGACATCCTCCTTCAACCTCTAGGACATCTCTCTGAGAGGCAAGGGCAATCTGGACTAAGAAAGCCAGTCTTTCTGCTGGATACCACACCTGGCTTCCTATCCAGGTCTTGTTCCTGCCTCTCTGTGAGGCCTGGGGCCGTCCCTTTTCTTCTCTGTATCCCCATCTGTAAAAGGGCAGAGTTGTCTGAGGAGATCTTGAGGTCCCTTTCCACTCTCTGATCATGTGATTTAATGTATTACGGTGGCCCTGTTTTTTTGTTGTTAAAAGACAGGTCCTCGTAGACTGACTGATGGTAAAAGGACCTCTCCTAATTCTTTTCCTCCTTGCCTGCCCTCTCTGGCTCTGAAATTATTGCTCACAAAGAATCATTTTGGACAGGAGTGTGGGTGGATGCCAAATCCACGCTTGTGAAAACGTACCAGCCTTTTGCACCAATACTTAGGTCCCCAGCCAGGGTCCTTGGCATTTGTTTGTGCCCCTGCATTCTTATGGGGACCTGTGTTGAAAGGTAACCTACAGAGGAAAGCCCCGTTTTGATTACATTCATTTTATGTCAGTTACATCTCCAGGGTGAGAGGTAAATGCTCCTTGGTCTCACCAGCCTGTGAGTTCCTTGCTCAGGGACACAGGGACTGTGCCTGATTGACCTCCCATCCTCCGACCTAACCCAGGGCCTGCCGCCAGGTGTCAGCTCAGTCGGTGACTGCTGAACCGCTGAGGGAGGGAATGAATGGTTGCGGAGTGAGTCCCAGGCTAGGGGTTGTTGAAGGGGCTGTGGAGAGGGAGAGAGGCTCCTCACCTTTACAACAGGAAGCATCTGTGCAGGGCTGGTGCTGAATCCGCTCGGAATGGCCTGGCCGGCCAGATGCCAAGAGTTTATTGCATGCAGCACAGCAATTTCAAATTTCCTTTATTCTCCAAGAACCGATGAATTAGTTGAAAGATTAAGAACATTTGCAAAGTAGCTGACAAAGTGGTTTAAGTTAGTGTAGTATAAACTCAGCACAGGAGTGTGAGTGGGGGAGCGGGGGGAGCAAGGAGGGTCCCTGAGAGGAGGAACACATAGCTCACCAGGTGCTGTGGCTCCACAGAAGGAGCTGAAGGGAGACCTGAAAACGGGCTTGAGCCCCGGCTCCCCCACCTGCCAGCCGTGGGGCCCATAGCACATTGTTTAGCCTCTGAGCCATTTGGGAGATGGTGAGTTGTTCATTGTAAGCTCCCTGAGGCCAGGGGATGTGGCTAGGTTCTCTCTGTGTCCCGGGCACCCATGGTGTATGTGGGATGGGCGGTCCCTGGTGGGCTCAGGCCCTTTCACCTGCCCCTCCGTGGTAGCCCTTGAGTAGCCGGCACCATCCTGGAGCTGTAGAGGTTTCAGGAAGTCTAATCCTTGGCTTTGTCAGCACAGAGAGAATGTAAATGTTCTCCTCCGGGGCCACTTTTGGTTAGACACGCTTGCCCAGCCTGTCAGTGTCCATTTCTCTCATTTTGCTCACTGTTTTATATGAAGTTTCCCAAGTCTTTCTGCTGCATCCAGGCCCCTCTCCTGCCTCTGACCAGTATGTTCCACCCCACTTGGCGTTGTCCTGGGAGCAGTGAGATAGCAGTCTTGACAAGAGGCTATGAGGCCCTGAAGCCCTGCCTTGATGGTCTTTGCCCACCATGGGCTGTGTTCCTGGCTCTGATGAAGAGTGTGCCAGGTGCCTACCACCCAGTCCATTTACTGAGACCTGGGTTACACATCTTCATGCAGCCACAAACTCGGGAGAGAGCCCTGCTCTTCTGGTGCAAGTGTAGATCCCAGGGCAGCCAGAAGAGTGCTTTAGTTTTTCTCTTTGACTTAATTTTGAAGACTTGGAGGCTTGTATGGGCCCAGGGCTGGGAAAGAAGGGCCTCCCTCTGACCCCAGCAGATGGTATCAGCGTAGCTAGGTGCAAGGCCCAGGAAGCATTTACCCAGCTGTGTCCAGGGCTGAGATTATCTGGCCAGTGTCTGCCGCAGAGTGGAGTGTCAGATTGTGGCAGATGCATGTGTCATCATCTTTTGGAGACGGTCTCCTTGGGTATGATAAGAAGTAAAGCTGTCTCCCATGGCCAATTCCAAGTCTTCAGATATGGCTCACCCTCCTCATTTACAGCAGTGGAATTGGATCTGCTATTTTATTCCTATTGCTTATTTATTAGGGCAAATTAGTCCTAGCATACATTCAAATGGTCTGAACAGCTTTGGTTTTGGAACGTCCTTTGTTCATTTACTCAGCATCTTACCAGGAACATGATTCACATTTGCCTATACCTAACTCCCCCCACCCCACAGTAGGATTGATCTGTTTTCTGACCATGTGAGTTTAGTTAAAACCTTCTTTGGTCATAACAGGATGATAAGCACTCATATTTCCATGTTGTTTACAATTCACAGACACGTTTTCTTACATTATTTCATTTAATGTTCATGAGGTAATGGAATTTTATCTCTGTTTTATAAGAAAAGGAAATGGAGGCTCAGAGAGGTTAAGTATCTTGCCCAAGGTGACACAGCTCTGTCAATAACAGAGGTCTGTGGCTGTCTCTTCTCCCTGCAGTGCTGAAATCTGGTACTAGTGCCATGGGTAGCAGGCCCCATACTCATAACATGGATAGCATCCACCTTCTGCCAAAGAACAGGAATTTATAGAAAGAGAAGTAAGTTTCCTTAATCTGTTTGAGTCTCATAGTATTCCTACCTATGAAATCGATGAAGTGGAAATGTCTCTCCTTGTCTTTCCTTATGAGGACATTAAGGACAACTGCTGTATTTGATATGAAGAGATTTTAATACTATTGGTAGCTGAGACATGATGGGCAGTTTGTGCCATTAGACCCTTCCTGGAGTTAGCGGAGGTCCTTCCGTCCCTCCTTCCCTGCCCTCTCCCTCCTTCGCTCAATAGATATCTGGGAGCCTCCTTCATTCTGTAGATATCTGTGTCCAGCTTTGGATTGGGCACTGTGGGCTCAGAGACTCTGACCTGGCACCTGACCTTGAGGAGTTTGCAGAACTTGGTGGTGGCCCTCTCTAGGCCAGGCTGCTCAGGGGGGCAGTTTGGGTGTCACTCTTTGCTAGAAAAGACTGACAAGCTATGGGGAGAAGCAGAGAAGTGGGTCTGGCATTGCCCTCATGGAGCCCCCCTGTGGCCAGTTCTGTGCCAGGGGCTTTCCAGACCCACTGGTCGCTCATCACAGTAGTACAGACGGCAGCTGTGTGCTTTCCTGGTTTTACTGCTAAGGAAATAGGCTCTGAGCAGCACAGTGACTTGTCCCGGCTTGCACAGCGGGCATTGCATTTTCATCTCTGTGACTTTGACTGCTTTCTGGGACACCTTGCTCCTGAGTTGCCCTCCCGAGGTTCTGGATAAATGGGGGAAGCAGACAAATGGAGGCAGAATGCAGGCCTTCTGGGCCCTGTCCCAAAGAGGCTGGTGAAGAGTGTGCCCTGTGCCCATCACCCAGTCCGCTTCCTCAGAGCTGGGTACATGTCCCATGTGGTTTGGGGCAGGGGTCTGGGTCTCTGGGTCTTCATTTCTGGACAGCCCTTCCCCCCATGCACGCCAGGGCTCCTCCTGGAGCAGCAGATGCTGCAGGTCAGATGTTCAGCCTCACATCTGGTCTCCCTCCTCCTTTCATCTGAAACCTAACTCGGATTGTCTCAGTAAACAAACAGTAAATTCAACAATACAATCTTCTTGAAATTCCTTGTAGTTATTTTAAGGCTGTTTGGGGGTTTATTTTAATTGCAGCCCCAGCTCCCACAGTCATCCAGCTGCTGCTAGGGGCATTTGTGGCTGCTGCCTCCCCGTCCCCGCTTGTGGACCCTGTCTCCCACCAGAGGCCCAGGGTGGCCAGGATTGTGAGGGAGGTAGAATGAGGTGTAAGGCCACAACCTCCCAAGTCTGGCCACTGTGTCTAGAAACCTGAGGGCTGCAGTGGCCAAGAAGCCAGCTTCAGTGGGCCTGGTGAGAGGGAGATACAGAGGTGGGGGCATCACCTCTCAGGCTGAGGAGGGGTACTAGGAAAGGAGCAGTGGGGCCTGGCTGTAGATTCATATCGGTTACCAGGACCACAGGCACACCCTATACTATATGGCTAAAATGGGCTGCAAAGTTGGACCCAAATACGTCAGATTTTCTGGCTAGGAAAATGACCTTGGGGGTCATCTTGTCCAGTGAGTTCCTTTTACAACTAAGGAGACAGGTCCAGAAAGGGAGGGGGCTCACTGCCCGTGCTCACTCTCCTAGACCCTGAGGCTTCATTCTTGCTCTGCTCCCAGCTAATCCTGGCTAATAGTTGTTTCAGAGACAACTCTGTCGTGAGGCTCTTGTTGACAGGCTCCCTGAGGAGTGTGATGTGCTGCTACATGGTACGGACCTCCAGGAAGGGGTGGCAGGGTATTTCCAGGGACTGATATGGTAGGGAGCGTGGTTGGAATGATGGGGACCCTCGCTGCCTCAGGAGTGTGGGGAGACCAAGCTCGGCGGGGCTCCAGGCCATGCACAGACTTTGTGTTCCCCTAGGAGTCCATGGTGCTGCGGCATAGTGGGGGAGTCCCACCTTTGCAGCAGGCACTATGGTCAAGACTTCAGGTATTTTTATTCTCACAACAGCTCTGGCAGGAAGACACCGTCATCCGCATTTTACACAGAGAGAGACTGAGGATCAGAGGGAAAACCTACTGGCCTGAGCCCGAGGCCTCACAGCAGGGAGGGATCTCGCTGAGACCCTGCTTCTCCCTGGCTGGGAAGGACTGGAGGAACCCCTGCAGAAGGGCAGTTCTTGAGGTGATGTCAGAGAAGGGGAGAGGAGGTGAGGAGGCACGCAGATCCCAGAGATGGCGTGAGCCAAGTGAGGGTGCCTCTCGTGGCGGCGCCCGGGGCCAGATCCGATCGGAGCAGGGCCCAGGGCCTGGGAGAGGTCTGGTCTGGGCCTGGCCAAGGCCCCTCTATTTATTTGTACATCACAAGAAGTAAACCAATTTGTTTAGCGAGAAAAAGCACATTTTTATTGCCTTCCAAATTGTTCCTCCACTGACTGTTGTGTGTTGAGCAGCCAGGCCCAGGAGCAGAACGTCGGGAACATGCTGAAGGGTTGGTACAGCAAGGCCCGACGGTTGGAGGAGAACTGGGTGCCTTGCTTGTTTCTACCTGACTTTCCTTAAGGAACATCTCTGTGACAGACTCAGTGGGTAGGTGATGTCTGACTGAGGACCTGCTGTGGCTATGGGCAGAGGGCAGGCGGAAGGATCATTGGGGAAGACCAGCACAGACTGAGGGGAAGTGGCTGGAACCCTCAGGCTTGGAGGTGCCAGGGTGTGGGGGGAGGGGTGATACTGGAGGCTGATCCAGCATAGCCAGCTCTAGGAAGAGATAGGAGCTGGGCAAGGAGGGATGCTTCTCCATTCAGGCCTGGGCCCACTGCTCTCAGAGCTCTAAGGAGAACCAGGACTCCTGACTGAATGGTCTTTTCTCGTTCCCTGTCCCTCAAAGGGAGCCACTGAGACCAGTGCCTTTGGGGCCTGCGGAATGAGGTTCCCCAATTGTTGCTTCCCACAGACTTGCCCAAAACCTCAAACCCCAAACCAGAGCAAATGGTGTTAATTTGCTGAATCCCAAACCAAACCCAAGAATTATTATTTTTTTGAACTGTGAACCAAGTCTGCAATTTCTTCCTCAAAATAAAAGGTTCTGTTGGAGAAATTTTAAATATTAATGGTACCTCTTTTTTCCCTTCTGCTTTTGCCTGGGGATTCTTGGACAAGGTCCTGGTGGCTGCTGGCTCTGGGCTGGACTCTCTGGACCAGGCAGAGAGAAGAGGTGGCGTGGAGTGGGGGTGACGAGGGCCACTGTTCCAGGTGTGGTTTTGAGAGGAGGTTTGGTGAGTGAGGTAGCAAGACAGTAAGATGGAAGGGGCCCTGGCCCAGGAGCCCAAAGACCTGTGTCCAAGTCCAGGCTTTCCTGCTGTATACCTCTGTGATAGCTACATGTCTCTATACCTCTGGTAAAATGAGGAAAACAATCCCCTTGCCAATGGGGCTGTGAGGAGACAGTCTCTGAAAGTGTCTGTGTCTTGCAGCCAGCAGTGAGCAGTGACCAGTGACCAGACAGACACCACAGTTTGCACATTTCCTTGTTGCCATATTCTTGTTAGATTTCTTCAGACAAGCCTAGGAGATACATATTTTCCCAGCTGGCTGTGGGAATCTGGGCTCACTCAGAGTGAACCTCACCTGGGAACTCATTTGGGGCTCAGCCAGACACAAACCCAACCCTCTAATTCAGGGAAGCAGCAAGGGCATGGGCAGAGAATGAGCTTCTGTGTCAGCTCACCCTATTCTGCCTCTCTTGAGCTGTGTGACCATAGACAGCCCACATAAACTCTCTGAGCCTCACCTCTAAAAGCAGAATAATACTTCTATATGAACAATTTCCTGGTCTTTGCTGGGATTAAAGCCATGTGTGCAGAGCCTGACACATAGGAGATGATCAGAGAATAATTGTCAAATGAGTAAATGAATGAGTGGGAATTTAAGAGTCAGGGTTGGGGAAAGAAGCTATTTTGAGGAATTCCAGGTTGCTGGGGTATCCAGAACCCTACCGTTAACCCCAGTCTAGCTCAAGAGAACCAACCATTGCCAGGTGAGACCTTGCACGTCAGCCCATGTGAGGCTCCTGGCCAGGAGTGAGTTGAGGGTACTGAGTTGGTCCCTACTGTGTGCAGGGAGCCTGTCCTCACTGCTCTTGGGCTGAGATGTGTGAGGTGTCCTACAGTGGGCATTCCTGCTTGAAATCTGCTTCAAATCTCCCTAGAAGCCAGTATCCCAGACTTGGCTCACCCACACTGGCTGGGAGACCTCAGACCAGGCTTGTTCCTCTGGCCTCAGTTTCCCCCTATGGAAAATGAAGTTTCCAGGTTCTTGTAGGTTTCTAGTATCTCTTATGGGGACAGCTT
Source organism: Furipterus horrens (assembly GCF_987537825.1). Classification (NCBI taxonomy): domain Eukaryota; kingdom Metazoa; phylum Chordata; class Mammalia; order Chiroptera; family Furipteridae; genus Furipterus; species Furipterus horrens. The sequence goes on along the minus strand of NW_028327173.1, from coordinate 37,171,560 downwards.
TAGCTCAGTTCGAAGGGCCTCTGGGTGAGCCATGCAGTTTCGCTCACCTGACCCCAGCTATACCATTGAGCACATCGTTATACCCCTCTCAGATGTAACATGCCTTTGTCCTGTGCCTGAGCTGTGTCTGCTGTGTCTGTGTCCCTCCCGGTGCCTTATGGGTGCTGGCCTCATGATGCAAGCACTTAGTCAAAACAGCATGCCTATGACTCTCCTGAGTACATCTATGTGTGTTGTCATCAGTTTGTCCAGATAGAAATAGGGGTACAGAAAACATAAGGAACTTAGACCTATGATCAAAACCAGTGTCACTCAAACTTTTCTATGCAGGAAAGTCACCAGACAGGCTTGTTAAAATTCAGATTCCTGGACCCTATACCCAGAGAATCTGTTTCAATAGATCTGGGGTAGGACCTAGGAATTTGCATTTTTGGCAAGTACCCAAGTTGTGCTGGAGCTGCTAGACTGTGGCCCATACTCTCGAAGCCTCAATCCAACCACCCTCATACAGGTATCTGCAATGTTTTCACCCCCATCTCAGCTGATCCTTGCCCAGCCCTGAGGAGCCATGCCACACAGGCTTCTGTTTATTATTACCTTCATTTGATCATTAGCGTCTACCTCACACCAGGCATTGTGCTTGGTACCTAGATGCAGACCTAATTCTTGTTCTAAAGATGAAAAATAGGCCCAGAGAGTTAAACGTTGTATTTTTTTGCTTTTATATTCATCTAACCATCTGTTCGTCCAACAAATGCCCACTGGCGCTCCTCTGTTCCAGCTCTGAGCTGGGTGTCCCTGACTGGGAAGAAATCCCAGTATAGTAAGGGATGCATGGGGAGCTCAGGCGTAGTGGTTACCCACAGATAGGGGCCAATGAGGGGAATCAGGGAAGGCTTCCAGGAGGAGGTGACCTGCCCAAGACCACATGGCTGATAAAGGTAGAATAAGGGCTTAAAGCCAGGTCTCCCCTGCACTGTGTTTCCTCTCCATGCTGGCTCACTTTCTCAACATGGTCTAACTGGAGGCATGGGTTTATTTTGTTTTTGCTGTGTATCTGGGGCTGGGTTTTTCCTGGGCAAGTGGCCCTAATGTTAATCCAGGCCCTTTTAGAGTCATTTTATCACCACTATCTCTCTAAACCACTTGAATGTTCCACTAATAAAAAAAAAAAAATTCTGTGGGGACAGTATGGACAGGAAGTTAAAGACATAACACTTATGGTTGAAAAATTGAATGTGGGCTCTGGGAGATGGAGGGGACCTCATGGGGCTGCAGACTGGAACGAGGCTTCCATGACCACTGGCGCCACTCTGGCCTTTATAGGCACGGGATTGTGGGGAACATGACGTGCTTGCCAGCTCAGGGAATAGTGCACCAGACACTGGAGTGACCTGGCTGGGCAGAGACCCGGGACAGGCTGCCTGGGCTGAGCCTGGGGGAAGGCCTGCACTTCTTCCACCTGGTGGGTGGGATAAGGAGCAGGGGAGGGCCAGACAGCTAGTCCTAGCAGAGAGTAGGATGGGACTGCGGTAGCTCCGGGGCACTCTCGCTGCTGTGGACAGATAGATTTGGGGAGGCATGGTCCCGTTAGGTGGCTAGCCCTGAGCTGGGTAGTGTGTGGCATAGGAAGGAGAGAGAAAACAGGGGCTCATGTGGAAAAGGTGGGTGACAGGGAGTGGTGGGGTGAGAGGGGCAGGTGGAAAACATGCTCTCAGAGACTGCGGGTAGACTTCACAGAGATTTGCAAGTGCAAGACCTTAAAGGCTGCACTGGTTTTGAATTGGCAGAGAGACCTTGATATCAATCTGGCTCATCAGTCTGTGCAGCACATGGCAACTGCTCCAAGGCCCATAGTCAAATAAATAGTCCGAGGATCGGGGATATTCTGAATACTAGGGAAGCACAGAGTGACTCACTCTGGGCCCAGGAATAGCAGGTGATCAGAGAAGGCTTTACAGAGTAGTTGACGTTGGGGCTTGGCCTTGAACCATGTAAAGGAATTCACAAACAGGATGGTGAGAGGGCATTGCAGGCAGAACCCCCTGCAGCCCTGAGGTGGGCCAGGAGGGTAGAATGGTTCCATTCTGCACAGAGGAAAAGCAGGGCTTGGGAAGGTGGAGTGTCTTGTCCAAGGTGATAGGGGACAGACCTTCTGATTCCTCAATGTGGGGCAGTGGGCAGTGCTCAGCCCACACTGCTTGGGATGTTCCCTGGGGTACTGTTCCATTTTATCACCTGGGCTAGTGGGAATGGCAGGGCAAGGTGGATGTCAGAGCTGCCTGAAGGCAGGGCTTGACTCCTTTAACTTTGGCCCTCCTACCCTCCAGATGGGCCTCCACCAGCTTGGCCAGGTCTGATGTTTTCTCCAGGCCACAGCTCATTGACAGAGAGGTTGAGAATTTCCTCATCCTACAGTAAGGGGAAGTCTGAATGAGGATTCAGAGTCTCTTCTTGCTAATGAATGCAATATTTAAGAAGTTAAAAGTTGGGAGTGAGGGGAAGGAACTTTGGAGCTTACAGATCTGGGTTTGAATTCCAGCTCTGCCTTGGCTGGCTTTGAAAACTTGAGCAAACCATTTCACCTTCCTAAGCCTTAGTTTACTCATCTGTGAAAATCTGTGAAGATTCAGTGAAATAACATATATTTAAAATACATTCCAATATATATAGGTGCTCAATAAATGTTTAATTTTCCATAGCATATATGAAATTTCATCTGCCTGACTCCCTAAAATATTCTTGATGGAAGGGCTCCAGTCTGTCTCTGAATATTAGTGATAGGGAGCTCTCTACTATCAAGACAGTTTTTGTACCGAACAAGTTGATAGTTGTTGGATGGGGGCGGGGTTGGGGGGCTGGGTAAAAAAGGTGAAGGGATTAAGAAGTACAGATTGAGTAAATGTACCACAACTATTTTTATCCACTCGTCTACTGATGAAAACTTCCAAATCTGGGCTATTGTGAATAACACTGCACAGAGGAAAAGCAGGGCTTGGGAAGGAGGAGTGGCTTGTCCAAGTGATAGAGGCCAGACCTTCTGAACACAGGGGTGCATATATTCTTTCAAATTAGTGTTTCACAATGGAATACTACTCGGCTATAAAAAAGAAGGAAATCTTACCTTTTGTGACAGCGTGGATGAACCTGGGGAACATTACACTAAGTGAAGTAAGCCAGTCAGAAGTACAAGTACTATATGATTTCACGCATATGTGGAATCTAATAAACAAAATAAACTAACAAACAAAACAGAAACAAGACTCATAGATAAAGAACGGACTGACCGCTTCCAGAGGGAGGGGGTTGGAGGCTGGGTGAGAAAGGTGTTGGGATTCGGCCAAAAGAAAACCTCCTAGACGCAGGCCACAGGATGGGGATTGCCAGAGGGAAAGGGGGGTGGGGGAGGTAGAAGAGGGCAGAGGGGGTAAATGTTGATGGAAGGAGACTTGATTTGAGTTGGTGAACCCACAAAATAATATAAGCTGATGTATTATAGAATTGTACACTTGAAACTGATACTATTTTATTAACCAATGTAACCCCAATTAACTTAATAAAAAAGAAGTACAGATGGGCAGTTACAAAGTAGTCACGAGGGTGTAAAGTACAGCATAGGGAATATAGTTAATGTTATTGAAATAACTATGTATGGTGCCAGGTGGGTACTAGACTTATGGGAGGATCACTTGGTAAGTTATATGAATGTCTAATCACTGTGTTGTATACCTGAAACTAATAAAATATCGTATATCGTATGTTAACTGTAATTGAAAAATACACACACACACACACACACACACACACCCCACATAAATCTTATACTGAGTGAATTCTGACCCTTGTAGCTTTTCCCATTGATCCTGGTGAGGCCTCAGGCACTAGAGGCCAGTGAACCGTCTCACATCCCTGGGATCTTCTCAGAAAGTAGGAACCCAAGCTCCTTCTAGAATTTGGTGCCAGGAGCTGAGCCTAGTGCCCCAGGTGACCCGGCTGGGCCCAGCGGAAAGGAGAGTTTTTACACCTAAACCTTTCCAGCCAGTGCAGCTTCAGGTCTCCTCAGCTGGTTGACTCAGGGCATACAAACATCCCACCCTTTAAAACCCTCTGTCCTCTACGACACCCTTTGCTCTTAAGACAAGTTTCCACCTTCCACTTTTTCTGCAAATTATTTTAAAACAATTCTTCACTGATAACACAATAGCAATAACTAATTCAAAATGAGATGCATTTTCACAAACTCACCCCCACCAAAAATCACCAGTTTCCTCCGCCCCTTGATCCTTTCTGACCTCTGTCCACACCACACGGTTTAAAAAGTTTGAATCATGGCATCAGTGATACTTCTATATTCTAATTAAAGTATTTTTTTCATGAGCTACATCTCTCAAAATAACAGCCATGTAGTGTTTCATTACCCGGACATGACCTGATATATGGAATAATTCCCTCTGGTGCTGGACATTTAGGTCATTTCCTGCTGTTCACTCACTATCGTCAATAATACAATAATAATGTGATGAACATCTTCATTTATAAAAGAACCACTAAGCTCTTCCTGTGGACCAGGTGATGTGCTGGGTGCTGGGGAGCAAACATGAACAAGGCACCTGAAGGAGCAGAAAAGGTAGATAGATGTGTGAACAGATGCAAATCTGGTTGGTTCTCTGCTGGGACTGTTCACAGAGGCTAGGTCTCTGCATGGAGGTCTCAGAGGCTCAGCACGGAGTGGTTGAACCTCATCATGGCACTTAATGTTTATCCCTTTGGGATTTCATCTGGCTGGTGTCTGAGGGGTTGGATGGGAGGTGTCTTCTGTTTAGAGAATTGCTGAGATGTGGAAACCATAAGTTTTTATTAAGCACTTCTGTGTATGAGGGCCTGGAACAGAAGAGAAATGAGTGAGACTCACCCCTGTCTTTGTAACAGTCTTATTGGTAAAACAAGGTAGTTATCTAAGATGACCCATTAAGAAGTCAGAGGCTTAGAAAAGGGAGGCATTGGATTGGGCTTGGGGAAGGAGACTTACTTTTGGGGGTATTTATGTCTAAAGCAGTGATTTTCAACCTTTCTCATCTCATGGCACACATCAACGAATTACTAAAATTCTGTGGCACACCAAAAATTATATTTTTTACCAATCTAACAAAAAAATAGGTATAATTTTGATTCATTTATACCAGACAGCTATTGTTGTGCTGGCTGTTGTCATTTTTAAATTTGATGATCTAAGGGAAAACAGGTCAGTGCTCCTGACTAAATAGTCAGGTATTGCATGTTTTAAAAGTTCTTGTGGCACACCGGTTGAAAAATCGCTGGTCTAAAGGGTTGTTGCCTCATTTGAAAAAACCTCACGTTGCCCAAGTTATTCTGTCTGTCTCTGGCCAGGGGCTATGTGAAGTGGGAAGCCATCTCCCTTTGCTGGCGATGTGGGCTTGGGCTGGGAGAGCTCTCAGTTCCTGTCAGCTGTACCCTTCTTGGCCAGAGCTGGTTGAGTATTGAATCCAGAAAGAGATCCAGTCCAGAAACAGGATTCCCACCTGAGCTGTGGCTGAGGAGCCACTTTTTGTTTTACGCTCTGGGTCACTTAGAGAAAGCAGACTTCAAGTGTCTGTTGGTCTGACAGACAGTGCTGGGCTGCTAGCTGCCCGGTTGGGAAGTCCTCTCTAAGGCACGCCGAATAGCCCTACCCCAAGCCTTGGCTGCACAGCTTGTTCCGTTCTACCAGTAAGTGGTCCACTCAGAGCCAGATCTGTGCTAGGTGCTGGGTGTTGGGACACAGGGAGGAGTTAGGTGGACCTCTGTTTTTAGGGAGCTCTCATTCTACGTGGGACAGCTGCTGTGACTGTGGTAGGAGGGGCTGGGACCAAGGAAAGCAGGGGACTGTGAAGCCCAGGCATCCTGGCAGCCTGTATGATCCACAGAGGCTGGGCTGTGTCTGGCCCATTTGCTACAGTACATCCAGCACCTAGCATGCCTCCTGGGACAGAGCAGATGCTCAGTAAGTATTTGTGAAGTGAATGACTAGGTAAGTGTCTGACCCAGCTTGGGTATGCAGGTAGAGAGGGAATCAGTTATCACCCAGTCTTGCTGGGTAGGAAAAAATCTTTCTTCCTTCCTTTTGTCTTTTCCTTTCTCCAGCCTATGTCTTCCTATGCACTTGCTGGGATCCGGGCCCCATGCTCATATCTGGTTATACAGAGCAGGGCTCATGGGCCCCAGGGAGGAGGACATGGACCTCTGTTCACACGCCACACCTTTTCTGGGGGTCCTCTATCATGGCCCCCATGACACTTCAGTGCACATCTGTGTGTCCATGCCTCTCACCTAGAGCTCCTCCAGGAAGGGAGGGGCCCTAGCTCAGGGCCAGGCACAGAGGACATGTTCAAGGACCATTGTAAACATGTAAGAGGAGGACCAGATAAACAGCTACTGAAGCACTGAGCAAAGGATCAGTGTTAACTGAAGACTGACTGAAAGAATACACCTAGTCCTGGTTCTTTCCCTGACCAGCTGTGTGACCTTGGACAGGTCACCTCCCTCATGTACAATGTGGGGTATCTCAAAGGGGTTTGGGGAGGACCAAGGGCGACAATGTGTATGGAAGCACCTTGTAAGATATAGTGTGCCTTTTGGAAGTGAGGGGTATAGAGGGACCCAGACTTGATCCTAGCTTTCATCATATGTATATGTGTGTGTGGGGGGGGAGAGCACCCATCTTCCCCATCTAGCCAGATGAGAAGATGAGAGGAATGTCTAGGCTGGGCTCGGCCCAGGGGTCCCACTCTGCACACATACACGTACACGTATGGTGAGTCTTGGTTCTGCTTACATTCTGCAATGCACAGGAAAAACTCCACAACAAAGAATTCTCTGGCCCCAAATATCAGTAGTCTGAGGCTGAGAAATCCAGATGTAACTGAGAAAAGTTTAATCGGTGGAATGGATTATTGTTTCTCTGTGCAACACCATGGAGAAGACACTGGTGAGAAGCAGGGATAGTAGGGAGGGGGTGGGGCTTGAGGGAGATGAGGCTACAGAACTTGGTGGGGCCAGAAGTGCCATGGTGATGAGTTAGATTTTTACCCAAGGGCCATAGAGAACCGCCGAAGGAGGCATGGGAGTCTGGAAAAGATGGGTAAGAAGGTGTTTTGAAGCCTCAGTCAGGGATCATGGGGCCAGAACAGCAGAACCAGGGGCCAGGCCAGAGATGTCGGGACCTGAACCACAGTAGAGCTCCCCTGCTGACTGGCTCAGAGACTCTGACGATGCAGCACCTTGATCTGGGGCCTCAGTTTCTTCAACGGCAACACGGGAGTAATGAGGCATATCTCTAGAGTTGTGGAAGTGGTATATAAACTGTAATGGCCTCAGAGAAGCGAGGGACCGACGTGGTTTGGATGGGATCCTGGCCATCAGGGAGCTTATGTTTAGGGTGCGCTGTGAGTTGATAAGTGTCATTGTGGTTGGGCAGGTCCCACTGACTCATGCGTAGGCTCAAGGTAGCATACATAGGTGCAGAGTGTTTATAGTTCCCCAAGTGCTTTTAGCCTTTTAGTCTCCTTTATCCTCATTACATTACAGTGCTAAGAAGTACACATTAGTCATCACCTTCATTTTCCCAGTGAGAAACTGGGCCCCAGACTGGACACCAAGGGAGGGGGCTTCTTGTAGGGTATGAGTGGTGGAAGCATGCAGGGGTGAGCAGCACAGTGTTCACCAGGTGCAGGAAAGGAGGTGGTGTGCTCCAAGGGCAGAGACAAAGCTAAGCCACATCGTGGGAGAGAGCTGGTCCCTGGCTCTGGCACAGGCTGAGGCTGTAGAGAGAGGCAGGATTGGTAGGATGGAGGCATCGGAGCCCCTGCCCTGGGGCTCACCAGCCTGGCCGAAGATCAGCAGCGGGGAAGTGGTTTGATAAAGTGCTGCAGTGGACGTGGAGGTGTGTGTGGTTATTCCACTGTCCAGGGGTGTGCCTGGCCTCATGCCTCTCTGTGCTGGGCTTTAAGTCTGCCAGGCAGGGGCTGGGATGCCCAGGAATGACTGGGAGGTGGGGCAGAAGATGAGGCTGGAGAGGAGGCAGGCCAGATCTCGAAGAGACCCGAGACTGAGCTGCCCATGGTGCTTGGGCTCTTTGTCAACCAGTGCGATTTGGGGGCCTCAAGTCAGGGCAGTTGGCTTTGTCCTTGCCTGGCATTGGTCCAATCCAGTGGGGCCCAAGATGCCATCTGGAAAGCTATCAATTACGGGCACAGGCACTGGAGTCAGCCTGACCTGGGTTCAAACACTGGTTCCCCCTCTTGCTAACTCTGAGTCCAGGTTTCCCATTGCAAGGTAGGGAAATAAGAAGGGACCTACAGCTGGTGGAGGGGAGATGCAATGTTGTCAGGTGGTGTTTGTGAAGAGCTAACCCTGGCATACAGCAGGGGCTCAAAAAATGGGGCTATATGTGCATAGAGTAAGGGACAGCAGAGCAGAGCGGTTGAGACTGGGAACCCTAGGGCCAGCCTGCTCTGGTTCAAAGCCAAGCTTCACCCACTTGATGGCTGAGTGGCCTTGGACCCTCTGGTTAGTCTTCTCTGTCTCTTTTGTTTTGTTGTTTTTAATTTGTAACCATGAGAAAAGTCATACTGACCTCACAGGATTGGCTTGACTATTAATACCCGCTTTCTCTTTTCCTGTTCTCCCTTAAATCTACTTCACTTAGACTGTCAGCCCATCACGGAGGTCAACCAGATCAGGGTCATCAGTGAGTGCCCTCTGAGTTGCTGGATGCAGGGGTCGGCTCCTGGGCCTCATTGTCTTTGACCTTCCAGCAGTTTCTGATGCAGTTGCTCACTCCCTCCTCCTTGAAACCCTTTCTGCATTTGCTTTGAGGACACATCCTGGTTCTTACCTCCCTGGCAGCTGCTTCTCACTGGCCTTGGCTGGTTCCTGCTCCTCCCGATGTCTAGATGTTCGTGTGCCCCAGGGTTCTAGTCTTCGTTTGCACTCACTCTCTCGGTGCTCTCCTCCACGCCCATGGCTTTGACTATCACCTGATAAGGTCCACATTTATACTTCCAGCTGGGACCTTGCCTCTGAGCTCTAGTTTTCAACTGGATGCCCAATAGCTATCTCAAACTCAGCACATCCAGAACTGAACTCCTGGTAACACCCCACGACCGTAGCCCCAGGCTCCCCCATTGTCCTCCAGGTTGTTCAGGCCTGACTTTTTGGAGTCCCATTCTCTTCCCTCTCTCCCAAGTCCTACATCGAATCCATGTCTGGATCTCGTTGGTTCTCTCTTCACTGCATAGGAGAATCTGACCCCTTTCATTCTCTCCCTGCGGCTGTCCTGGCCCACATCTCCCTCATTCTCATTTGGATGTTGGAGCTGCCTCCTATCTGGCTCCCTGCTTCCACTTGGCCTGCCTTTGGTTGGGTTCCATTCTGACATAAGCCCAATGATGTCGCTGCTCTGCTCAGAGCCCTCCAGTGGCTGCACAGCAGAGTCTCTGGTGGGGTGGGGCTCTCCCCTGGAATGGGTACTGGGCAGACCCCTTCAGGGTTATTGCAACTCTCGGGCTGGCCAGGGCTTGACAAGATGAAGAGCACATTCTGGGTTGCCCTTCTTTTCCTGAGTTGGGTTCCCTGCTCCTTTCCCAATTATTGGACAAGAGAAGGCAAACAGGCAGTAAGTGAGAAGGAAAGCCGGCCTGTGACTCACTGATAGTCACTCCTCAGGCTGCCCCCACCACCCTGCCAGGAAGGGATGGCTTGCCACACAGGACACATGAGGAAATAGGCACAGAGCAGTGAAGGGCAGTGAGGGGGACACAGAAGTCAGCCTCCTCTCTCATCTTAAATCATGCCCATCACTCACCTGTGGTCTAGAGGAGAAATCTCCTGCTGGCGGAGAGGGAGGAGCCTTGATCTGTCAAGTGGTACGATTGTACCTGGAGAGGTCCTTGTGTGAATGAAATGTGATAACGCGTGGAAAGTGCTCAGCCCAGGAGACATCCGTGAGCTGCCTGCTGTCCCCTCAACAGCCTCAGCAGCCCCCAGGCCTCCTGAGGGGTTTGGCTTGGTTCTGTGTACTCCGTGCTCAGTGATGCCTGCCTGCTTTGGGCCCAGCCCTATGCCAGAATTTAGAAGCTTAGAAAAGAGCTGGACAGGTCTAAGCACTGGTGTTACTGACTGTGGGTGTGGCAGACAGGTGGTCATATAGGCTGAGAGGAGAGGTGCTGGCGGCCTGGACTAGGGTGGTGGCAGTGGTCGTGGGCAGAGTGGAGAGATGTAAGGGATATTTATGAGGTGTAAGAGGCAATTTGTTGGCTGTAAATTGCCCAGGTTCAAACCCTGACTCTAGTATTTACCAGCTGTGTGACCTCAGTCAGGTTACTTACCCTTTCTGTGCTTCAGTTTCCTCATCTATAAAATGGGAGTGTTAACAGTATTTGTTGTTGTTGTGGGCTAGGGGAGAGAGCCATGGAAAGGGCTTAGAGCAGCCTCAGCACACATGTAGTGCTCAGTAAACATTAGTTGTCATTGTTACCATTACTGGTGACTGACCAGATGGCAGACTGGGGCAAACGGAGGTGTCTAGGATGATGACGTGGGTGTCTGGAGGTGGGAAAGGAGGAGCAGGTGCAGGGGTGGTGAGGGTGGGGGCTTGGCTGAGTTTCGGGTGCGTGTGGGACATCCCCTGGAGATGAGGAGGCCCTTCTAGGAGGCCAGAAACTGCCTCCCGGCCGCCTCCAAACCAGGGGGCTGATGGCGCCCCACAGGTGACAGGTCTGCCTTCAGGATCTACGGGTTGATTATTTTTGGCCCCTTGGGGTCCCTGAGGCAGGAGATGGGAGAACAGTGATCATCATCACCATCATCATCATCATGATAATAGCAATGATAACAACTACCATTTGTGTGAGGATTTACTTTTTACAAAGTGCTTTCTCATCCATTACCTCATTGGGAACACATGGTTCCAATAGAAGGCAAAGGATGCATTTCTCTGGGGTCCTGTGGGGCCCTCTCCTCTGAAAGTCTGTTTCAAATGATGATAATGCTGCACATTTTTATAGTGCTTTGTACTTTTCAAAGTGCCCTCATGTCCGTGCTTGCGTTCGGCCCTCACTGTGGCTCCTCAAAGGGCACATCCAGGAATGAACATCCCCTTGGACCAGAAAATCTGAGATCCCAAGAATTCCAGTGACTTGCTTGAAGTGTCCACTTGTGAGGCTGGGACTTAAGTGGTAGAATGGGGGGCTTATGGCATCTTTGTTTTCAGTTTAGTCTTCCATACAGGGCAGGCCTTGCTTCTGTAGCAGCAGCTCAGCCACTTGATTACATACCTCCAGGAATGGGAAGCTCACTACCTGCTTGAGCAGAGGTCTGTCCCCCATTGGATGGTTCTCCATCCCTCCCACTGGTCCTAGCTGTGTGGTCTGGCAATGCACAGCCTGGCTGAAACCTCAGGGCCGGAGGCTTTCTCCTGTGCTCTGCAGCACTGTGCGGAATGGCCTTCCCCTCCCCAGCTTAGTTTTCATCTTTGTGTTGTGTCTGTCCCACTGTCTCTGCTCTCTTGCCCCTCATTGGGGCACATCCCCTCACTGGGGCTTCCTCAGAGAGGGGACAGAACAAAGACCATGTGGGGAGTGGTAGGGAGAAGTAGCCTTGGGCTGGGCATCCAGGGGTCTGGACTCAGTTTGGTCCTGACAGCTCAGCACCTTCCTAGGCCTCATTGAATCAGAAGGTCTTTAAAGTCCATCAGCAGCCCTCCCAGACTCCTAGAAACTCAGTCCTGCCCTTCCCAGCTCCTTGCCTTTAAGGTCCTTCTGACTGTGTGGGCCTGTGTACAGTAGTCTAGGGGAGCTTGGAGGACTATGCATTTTGGGGGTTTTTCGATGTTGGAGGATTGTTTTTGATGAAAGCAAATTAGGGTTTCGGGGAATTTTGTTCCAGGACAAAGGCCAAATGCATAGCTGATCAAACAAGCCTTCCATGGTGGGCCTGGCCTGCCTCTTCAACCCATCCTTTGCCCCTCTGCCTCGAATGTGCTGCCCTCAGTCTCCCCACCCCCCAACCTCTTGTCCAGCTCAATACACCTTCCTCCAGAAAGCCTTCTCTGACTTTCTTGACTGGATGAAGGAGAGCCCTTTCCTGGGCTCCTACAGCCCTCAGGCATCTCTATCAACCATTTGCTTTCCTGTCTTCCCAACATGCATGGACCCCAGCCTTGTCTCTGATCCCCAAGAAGTTAGCATGCCTCACTTTGTACCTCTCCTGATTGTGTTCTATAAGCCAGACAGTGCTACAATATACACGTATGTACACATATGTATGTATCTCCTTGCTTTATCTTACAACCCTGTGCCAAGGCCGCTCAGTAGACTGTAGAGCCGCAATTCAAACATGATTCTGCCAACACACATTTCACCCAATGGGGCCGCCCCCTACCCCCCACCCTGCCCAGCTGGGAAAGCGGGCTTGCTGGTGGACTGTGCTTTGATTTGCAGTGACCCACTGCTCTCTTTGTAGTTGCTCCTCCCCACTGAGCCCTGGGGGACACATTCCTGTAAACCTGAGCTCAGCAGAGAACCCCCACCTCCCCCATCTAGCCAGATGAGAGAAATGTCTAGGCTGGGCTCGGCCCAGGGGTCCCACTCTGCACACAGCCCCTGGCCCGTGCTTTTTCTCTCTCCCTGCCCCACTCCAGAACCACCCAGCTTCTCCCCTTTTCCCCACTCCAGGCCAGAGGTCAGGGAGACTGTGCTCCAAGCTCTCTCCCTCCTCCACCCACACCCAGCTGAATGCTTCTGGAAGGCACCAGAGGGTGGAGTATGTATTTGAGCTCCACTCCCTTTTTTGCCACGTACCAGGGAGAACAGGACCAATTACTTCCCCTCTCTTAAGCTGGCTTCCTTGGGCACAAATGGGGCATGCTATCCTCAACCCTGAGTTGCCATGACAATTGGGTGAAATTACATAGGTGAAGGGCCTGGTGCCCTACCTGGCACATAGAACATGCTGAATACATATTAGCTCTCTTTACTCTGTTGATGAAACCAGCTGCTTCTTTGCTGAGAAGGGGGAATGACTGGGGGCAAGAGAGACATTGAGAGTGGAGAGGCTGTGCAGTGAGCCTTCCATCTGGAAGATAGAAATGAGGCCGCAGATCCCTGGCCTCCTAAGGAAGGCCCTAATGCCTTTCGGATGTTCAGGTGTCTGGAAAAGGGTGAGGCTTCTTACGTGCTAATTAGATGGCTCCCCAACTTGGAGAATACCTAGGAAAACCTAAAGTAGATGTGAAGGACTTTTGAGCTGCCAGGACCTTTGCAACCACTCTGGATGAGGCAAAAGGACTGAGAGTAGAAATGCCTTCCTAAGGCCACCCAGCCAGAGGGGAGTAGAGCTGCGTTCCTTCTGTTCCAGTGCTTCAAACAGTTAAAAAGAAAAAGTTAACTCACATTTATTGAGCACTTGAAACATTCTGGGCCTGTTCTGAGCACATTTCAGTTTGTTAATCCTCACATAAACCCTTTGAGGTGGGACCTGTTATTTCCATTTTACAGACAAGCAAACTGAGGCTTGAAGTAGCTGAACAACTTTCCCAGGGTGGCACAACCTTCTCAGTGCTGCAGAGCCTTGGAGTTAGGACTTGGCACCAGTGGGAGGGGGCCTGGGGGATCTGGGGATGGAGTTTCCCTAGAGGCCTGCTCGTAAATGCCATTGGCTCTGAGTCAGCTGAGGAGAGCCTGTGCTGGGTGGTGGTGTCTTGACTGGGAGTAGGGAGACCAGGGTGCAAGTCTTCTCTGTCATCAACTTACAATGTCTCCTTGAGCAAGTCCTTTTGCTTCTATGGACGTCAGTTTTACCCATGTGCAAAATGAGGAAGATTGAAAGACCCTCCAGCCCTGATGTACTTGATTTAAGAGGTTACCCAGTTGCTGAATACCTTGTGACGAGCGGATCACTACCTGTCTTGTCAGCCCATCCCATGCTGGACAGTTCTCTTCCACATGGAGCCAGGCTGAGTGCTCAAGAGTTTCTCTGTCATGTATTTTCCTGGGTCCCCTGCTCCAGTGCTCTGTCCCTGAGTGTGGCAGCCAAGCCCAGGCCTGCCTTTGGCTGCTGGTTTGGAAATGTTTTCTTCCTTTTCCTGGGCCCTTCTGGAGACCTTCTCCAGGGTCAGAGAACCAGGAGGCCTTCAGGGTCTGGGAACGTTCCTCTGAGGCCCAGACTCCTAAACGTCACCAGGCGTCAGTACTCTGTGCCAGGCACTTACCTCACTGGCTCTGCCACCATCCCTGTTCACAGGGGAGGCTGTGGGGTGGCACAGTCAGGACAGTGGAGCGATCAGTGCCCCATGGCTGCTAGGTTTATTCTTCGGGCCTCTCTGCGCTTCCTCCTGCTCATAATGCCTCCTTAACCTCCACCTCATTCATTTCGTCAGCCAGCCTCTGGGTGAGGCCCTGCGCAGATCCCTGTCTCTCAGAGGGAGGAGAGCCAGAATCTAGTTATGATGCCAAGCTGATCTCTTGTCTCTCAGCCCCTTGGCTGGGCACTGTGGATGCAGCAGTGAGTGGGGAGCAGGAAACCTGAGCAGCCCCTGTGATGCTTCCAGGCAAGCGCAGCTCATGGGAGGGTGGGCACAGCCTCAGCCCAGAGGACTCTCTTGGAGAGCTCCTGGAGGAGGAGACTTGGACACCAGCATGGCTCTCCTCCTCCAGGAAGTCCTCTCTGACAACCCAGGCCCCCCTGGCTTCTCCCTTCTCTGACCTTGGTTCTATATCACTGCGGTGCTGCTTGTTGGAATTCAACTTTTCATGTTTTTCTCTTCTATATATGGCTTGCTGCCAGGACCTGCACTGAACTTCCTACATCATGCATTTGTTATTTTATTAGCTTATTCAATGAAACTATTGGATTCCGTGCCAGGTACCATGTTAGTACTGGGCAGACAAAAACCCAAGAGCTTCTGTCCTCTCAGGGTGCTTTCCTACCTAGTGTAGAATGACAATACAGGATAGTAAGGAATAAAAAAGCCCAGAGGGAAGCACCAACAAATGCCCTGGGCACTGAAGGCTGAATAGGAGTTTGTGAAGCAGACAATAGGGACCAGGGCATTAGGCAGAGGGAACAGCCTATACAACAGCACAGGGGGCCTTTTCAGGAGTGTGCTCCATCTTGGGAATGGTGAGCATAGGGGTGGGCCAGGTGACTGGAGAGGTGGTCAAGCCCCTCCCTACAGGGCTTTGAGGTTGAGTGTGATTAGAGCCTCAGCTTAGCAAGGTTACTGGTGGCCAGGGATAGTGTGGCTAGTAGTAGACCAGATGGGAAGCTGGAACCAGGCCAGAGTGGTCCTCCAGGCTGAGGTGATGAGGCTGAGAGGGAGGGAACAGTGAGGATGGGGAGGACGGGGGCAGGAGTGGACAATCCAGATAATAACTACTCTGAAACTGAGCAGCTTAATTCACTAAATATTTCACTGTGTCTCACAATTTTGTGGGTCAGGAATTTGGAGCAGGGCTCTTCTGAGTGATCCCTCTGCTCCATGGGACATCAGCGTGGGTCACTTTGGTGATATTCAGTTGGTAGCAGGTCTGATTGGAGAGGCTAGCCCAGATTGATGTTATGCTAGTTCATGGGTAGGGTGGCTGGAAGGCGGAGCTCAGCTGAGTCCTTCTCCCTCCCGATGTCATCTCCATGGGGTGTCTCCAGCAGGGTAGTCAGACTTCCTTATTTTTTTTAAGAAGTTTTTTTAGTTTATTGATTTTTAGAGGGTAAGAGAGAGAGAGAAACATTGATTTGTGGTTCCACTTAGTCAGACTTCTTATGTGGCAGCTCAGAGCAACAGGAAACCAAGAAGGAAGCTGCTTGTCTTGAGAAAGGCAGGCTTATGAACAGGCACAGCCTCCCTTTCACCTGCTCCATTTGTCAGGGCAGCCACAACCTGCTCAGACGAGAGGGGCACAGACTCACCTTTTCATAGGAGGACTGTCAAAGAATTTGTTGCCATCTTTAATCCACGTGCAACCCTGGTCCCATCTGCCTCGGAAAGATCTGAGTCCCTCCGAGGAATGGGAGGTGGAATCTTCCAGATGGTGGGTAACAGCCATGTGCTAAAGAAACTTAGATTTGTAGCTCAGGTTTGAATCTCTGAACTGTTAGCACACACCTCAACTGCTGACCCACTACATACATCCGAGCCACTAGCTTACAGCATAATTGAGATCATTAAGAGTTTAATGCACACTGCCGGTGCTCCAGCCCCCAACATGAGGCCCTCCTGGTGCATGAGCCCAGGGCTGGCAAACAGGTTTCTGCTCTTAGCCCAGCTTTGGCTACTTACTAGTGCTGCCTGGAGAATTGTGTTGAGGAGGATTTTGAGCTTAGCAGGAAAGATTTGGTGTAATTAGTGATGTCTGTTTTGTCCAAGGTATGGGAGGAAGTGTTGTCACTCTCCCTCAGCTCACTGGTTCTGTTGTCCATTTTCCCCTTAGCACCTCCAGGACCACTGCCATTCTAAGGATCCCTCCACAGCTCTGGTCTAGCCATGTATACCCAGAGGGTCAGCAGATTTGCATATACTTATCCCTTCAGAAACCTGTCAGCGTGCCTCTGCTCCCAGCCCATGGCCACAAGCTGGACATCCAACCCAAAGGCACGTGCCTGGGTTTCAGATGCACAGCACACCCGGACCCTCCCCTGCCAGCCAGTACCTGAACCACAGACACCCAGCTCTAGGTGCTAACACCAGCCGTTATCAGCCTCACACCACATTCCTTAACTTCACCATCTCCCATCTCCCGTTAGCCCCCTCCGACCCCTTTCTCAACCACGGAAGGTTTAATTGTTGCAAATGGAATCCGTGTTCTACAGAAGTCCAATAAATCTGCAGTCTGTCTTCCTGGTAATCAATCACAGATTGCAAATCGCACGAGGAGAAGTCTATAAGATATGTTCTTCATGTCTAGTATGTTGGGTTATTTTCATGTCTTGTGGTTTGAATTTGGCCACTGTCATTTTAGAGGAATTTCCTGCCATCTGCGTTCAATTGAATTTTCTCACAGATTTGTGCTTGCTTGTAAATACTAGGGGCTGGCAGAAAGGGGAGCTTTGTTCTTGGTGACATTTCAGAAATCCGTTAATGTAGCCTTGCCGGCTGATCTGCAGCTTGGCTGGGAGGGAGGCGTGAGGTGAAGGGAAGGCAGATTCCCAAATGGCAGTGATGCTTCTCTGGCTCAGGCTTGGCTCAGCTCTGGGGTTGGGGTGGAGTAGGGTGGGTCTCTGACCCTCCTGCCTTTCCTGTGTATACCCAGGCTTTGTTTTCCTCTGTGCTTCTGCTAATTATGACATGTTGTGCATTTGCCCAGCTAGTCCTTCCTCTTCTGCTGGGGGCAGGAGAACAATCAGGCTGAGAGGCAGTCCCTGACCCTCAAGCAGCCAGATCCCAGCAGTATAACCTGCCTGCACCCTTGGTGATAGGGAGAGGCCATTAGCCATGAGACTAGGCACCCAACTTCCCTGCTGTGGGCCCCAGCTCTGCTGTAATTTGCTCTATGACCTTAGACAAATCATGTTACCTTTCAGAGCCCCAATCTCTCTGTCTGTAAAATGGAATATTGATCCCACCTCAGTGGTTGTTGCAAGGATTGACTGATGTGCGGCTCACAGTTGGGCCTCAACAAGTGGTGTTTATTTCAGCAATGTTTTTTTTGACCCCTGCTATGTGCCAGACCCTTGGCTGGGCAATGGAAATAAAGGATGAATAAGAAATACATGGTCTTTGCCTTTGAGGACCTCACTGGGTGGACCAGCAATTGCTAATATGGGGCAACAAGACCATCTATGGGATGACGAGAAATATTAGGACATGGTTTACATTTATGGCTTACCTCATTTTAGGTGTGATGGTAATGATGATGATCTTATGTGTCAGGCATTGTTCTGAGCACTGCATGTGTATTTCATTCATGTGGTCTTCACAACAACCCCATGAGGCAGGTGCTCTTATTATCTCCCATTTTATGAATGGGAAAACTGAGGCAGAGTGTTTACTTGGGCAACTTGCCCAAGGTCACATACCTAGCATGTGGTAGAGTGTTTTCTGACATTATATGCCTCTCTCTGTCTAGATAGTATCCAGCCATGTACTGTGAAAAATACATTTATTGAAGAAGATACAAAATAGAAGAAATATTGTACACAAGACAATGACACCTCTGTCCCCTTCAAAGTGGGCACCTTGGGACCTCACACAGTTCTCCCAGCATCGTTAGCAACTGCAACATGTTTTTTCTGCTTTGATAGCAGAAGGCACCAAACGAATTTTGCCATAACACATTTCATACCAAGATCTTGAATCAAAATCTCGGACAAAGTAGTTCTTGGCTGTCAGTCACCCATCTTTGTTGATTGCAGCCCATACATATTCAACATTCTCAGGTGTTTTGCTTGTTGCAGGTCTTCCAGAACGTGGATCACTTTCAACAGATTCTTGACCATCTTTGAAGCATTTGGGCCACACTTTTATTTGCTGCACTCATTGCGTCATCCCTGAAAGCTTTCTGAATCATCCAAATAGTTTTTGTGGAAGAACGTTCAAGCTTAATACAAAATTTAATGCAGATTCGTTGCTCTACTTGCTCAGTCATTTTGTATGTGATGGCCACACAGTACACATGTTCACTCAGTGGTATCTACCTCCCTCACTGAGCAGTACAGTGAAGTCTTCATTGTTCACGCATGCACACTCCAGTCCATTCTCCTTGGCTGCCAGGTTACACAAACCACTCTTGTTATATTAACAATGGCTGGACTTTTTCCGGACAGATCTTGTATATAAGAACAGTAGTTTATGTCTGTGATTTATAAATGAATATGTTTTCTCTTGAGAGGGATATAAGATAAAACAAGTTTGGAGATGACTGATTAGAGTAATGATTGTCAAACTTTAATATGCATGAGAAAAGTTTAAGGAGCAGGCTAAAATGCAGATTCCTGCTCTGCCTTAAGGGGTATAAGACGGTTTTAAGCAGGTGTTAGGTAGCAGAGGGAACTCTGGGTGACTATTCTGGAGGTGCATGTTAACGTTTTCAGACTCAGCACTCTTATGTGAAAAATGAACACAGGTCCACAGGCCCAGAAGCCTTTGTGGTGTGTGGGTGTCTAAGGAACCAGACACCAGATTCTGCTTACCTGCTCAAGGGCATGGCCCCAGCCGTCTGCCTGCTCCTGCGGCATCAGCGCTTCCTTTCTGCTGAGTCACTCCCAACCCTACATGAGCAAGCTGTTATTTCTACCACATTACAAAACAAAGCAAACCTCTCGACCCACTTCCCTCTTCAGATACCACCTCGTTCTTTCCTTCCTTTAGAGCAAAGCTCCTTGGAAGAGTGGCTGTACTTTTATGTCTTGTTTTTCTTCTGAGCCCACGCTAGGCTTTCATGTCCACAACTGCTCTGACGCTGCTCCTATAAAGGTCCAGTGTCCTCTGTGTCACCCAAGTCACCACCGTCATCTCTCAAGCCTCTGCCCACTCCCCTCCTCCCTGACAGCACACTTTCTCCATCTCCCCACCTCTTTGCTCCTCCCGCCCCTTCCTTGGGTCCACCTCATCTCACTGACCTTCTCACTCTCTCAGTGATCTCATTCTGCCTGTGGCTTTGAAGAACATCCATTTGTTGATGACTCCCAGACCTTCCCCTGGGGCTCAGATGTGTACAAGTTGCTGACTTCCTTGGACATCCCCACGTGGATGTCCAGGCGGCACCCCAGACTTAATGTGGTCAAAACCGAGCTGGGGATCCTCTGGTTCCAGACCCGCACCTTTCACAGCAATGGCAGCCCCATCATTGCCGCCCTGTATATTCTGATTATGTACATTCCTTATTGTCCACTTTCCTCACTAGAATATCAGCTCCACGTGGGCAGGGGATTTTGTCCATCTTATTTCTGTTCTGTCCCAGGACCTAGAACTGTGCCTGGCACAGGGGAATGCTCAGTAAGTATCTGTTAAATGGATGGCTGTGCTGTCAGGACCTTGGAAATTGAAAAGTGCTGGTGCTTACATGTGCATTGCTGTTGTGCTGAGGTGCTTGCCTGTCTTGGTCTCAGTCCCAAGCCAGGTGGAATTTGGTATTGTCCCACACAGAGAGAGCCCTCTGCTTCTGCCCCATGGCCAGGGCGGCAGTACTTTGGCTGGGAGTTCCTTAGGGAAAATGAAGTCTAGAGGTCCCATAGCACCTGTTCATTAGGGTCTGGTGTAGGTGGAGACCTCTCCCTTGGGTGCCCTTTTTCTTTTTCACCCACTGCTGGCACCCAGGAGGGCTGGGCCAAGGGAGATACAGGGATGGGGAGAAGGTGTGATGCACTGGTGGGGGGTACCTGGCAGGGACACCCAGACCTGGCTTACAGCTGGGCGTTGGGCCATGCCCCCTTTTAACAGGGGGATCTCTCACCCCATCTTCCCTCACTGTTTACAAACAGGGTCTCTCTGGATGCAGCATCTGCAGGCACACCTATGCCTGGGGGAAGCAAGGCTTTCACAGGGGAATTGGGAAGACAGGCAGGCAATGGGGCCAGGGGAAGGAGAAAGGAAAAGAGAGGGAAAGAAGGGCCAAAAAGAGGCAGAGACACCGGGAGACAAGGAGAAGGATACCCACCTATAGAGAAAAACACAATGAGACAGAGAAAGTCAGAGACCCAGAGAAAGAGACCAGAAGACAGAAGAGAGAGACCTCCAGGAAGAGGCAGACTGAGACAGAGAGGGAGGACAGAGACTCCAGTAGGGGTGCCTTCAGCATAATGAACGCTGTTTACAAACACACGTGTGTGTGTGTGTGTGTGTGTGTGTGTGTGTGTGTGTGTGGCACAGCATACCCCCTCATGGGAGAAGGAGGAACCAAAAACTAGGTTTGAATCTATTCTTTCATTCCTTCGTTCCCCATTGCCTGTCTATCAATCCAGTATTTACTAAGCTCCCATTCGTGCCAGGCACTGTGTGTCCTTTTCTTTCCCCTCCTCCCCTTAAGACCCTGTCACTCACCTCCAGTCGGACCTCTAGCCTGGGCTCTTCCCTGTGGGCCCAGGGCCTTGTCCTCAGTAGGTGAACCATCAAAATCTGCTGAGAGACAGAGACCGAGACAGCAGACAGGGAAATGGTGAGCAGCTCTTGTGGTTCCCTTCTGTTCTGTCATTTGATCCTCTCCGCAGCCCTGGGAGGCAGGATTGCTGTGTCATTACCCCGCTTATAGATGAGGAAGTGGAAGCTCATTGACGTCCCCTCCTCCTTTTTGGTGGCATAGCCTGTCCTCGTGTCATCCTGGCCCAGAGGTCCCCTTCCTCTGTGCCTCCCTGGATCTCAGTTTTATGAGGAGAGACGTGGGAGGCCTCTATTACACAGATATCAAGGCTTCTGCCCAGGATGACCTTCCTCCTGAACCACAGGAAACGTTTGGAAGATGTTGTCTAGGACTTACTTGTTTACCAATAACCGTCAGTGAGTTTTGGTCTGTTCCCAGACTGGCTGGGCACTGTGGACTCAGAGATGAGTCAGACACTATCCCCGCTGTCAGGCGGCTGTCAGCCACAGGGCTTGAGAGACACAGATGTATAAACTATCTGTTCCAGAATGGTGTGTGGATCCCAGAGTTCAAGGCCCTGCTACCTTGGCCTGCCCTCCTCAGCTGTTCCTGCCACCTCCTTTGCTGATCAGCACTGGTCTGAGTGGCTAGCAGCTAAGGACTCCCTGTTCAGGAGGGGCACATGTGGGTCTCACCCCTGAGCCTCAGATCCAACCTCCTCTGCCCTGAGCTCCCACTGCATGCTGCACTTCTGCTCACTGGGAGCAGAGGCCGACTCTGGTCTCTGCATCCTCAGTACAGGGCTGGCATAGAAGTGGGCAAAGGGGCCCAGCATCAGATGACCTCCTGCTATGTGCCAAGCATGTGCTGGTTTCTTAAAAGCAGGGACATATCATATTCACAGAACAGCCCCAATTTATAGATGAAGACACTGAAACTATCAAGCTACAAAGTTGGCACATCTGAGTTTTAAAGGCATGTGTATTGGACTTTCAGTCCTGCAATGCTTTCCTTTCACTAGCTGCCCCACAAACGGGTACCCTGTCAGTACTGGCTGATCATGTTTCTCAGGAAGGCGGTGGGGACTTGCCTTTGTCTCATTCACCCTGATTCTCTCTCACCCTCCACGCTCAGGTGGAGCCCAGGGCCTAGCACACCCCACGTGTCAACTGATTGTTGAACAAAGAGAGAACAACACTCCACTCACCAGCCTCTCAGCACCAGGAAGCAACTGCCTCACCCAAACCCACCAGGAGACAGTGTTCCGGCGACTTGGGTCTCAGTTTTGGTTGAATCTGCATGCTCCTCTTGGTCACGTGTTTCTGAAAAACAACACTGAGGAAACACTCTTGGAAATTATGTGGTTAATTTTGTGTTTTTGTTTAGAGAGGGCTGGGAGTGGGAGCCCTTATTAGTATCAGTTTGGAAAAAATAGTGAGGCATTCACAGCCAACTGCTTAATAGTTTTCATTGAATTAATTTAAAAATGAGAACTTTGTTTCCTTTATTTAATAGTAGAAAACGACTTCCACATTCTGCCCAGTAATAGCCTCGGCTACAGGCCCTCCACAATGTGCACATTAAAGGCATCGCTCTGTCCATATGTGGAAAGAATAATTTTGTGCAAACTATTTATTATAGCACACGATGCACTTAAACTTTTTTTAAAAAAATTTTGTTTTTTACTGTTGTGGTGACAGATCCAGCCCAGAACCGGACTGTTAAAAAAGTCTCCAGGTCTTTCAGGCTGTGAAAAAGTGGACTCACATTTGAGAAACGCCATAGGGCTGAAAGGAAATTGTTAACTCATTTGGCCCAACATTCACGGCTCCCTGGGCCAGTCAGTGTGTGATGCTGGAGAGAGGGTGGTGAAGGGGTTTTACTAGAAGCTGCACTAATTAGGCCAGTGCCAGCCAAAAAGAAATGTAAGCTTGGGGAGACGGTGATGGTGGCTGGGTGGGGTGAGACAGTGTTGAGGGGCATGTCCTGTTTCACCTATTCATTTATCCATTTTCTGTTTTTTTTCTAGTTTTATTGAGATATATGAGTGACATAAAATTTTATTTGTTTTAGGTGTACAACATAAAGATTTGATGTAAGCGTATATTATGAAATGATTACCAAATTTAGTTAACATCCAACACGTAGTTACAATTTTTTTTTCTCGTAATGAGAACTTCTAAGATCTCATTTCTTAGCAACTTTCAAATATACAATATGGTATTGTTAATTATAGTCACCATGTGTACGTTACACCCTAGGGCTCATTAATCTTATAACTGGAAATACCATCTCTTTACTCAGTAATTATTAATTGGAGATCTGCCTTGTTCTAGATGCTGAATAAAAATCAAGAAAATATTTCTTTTGTTCTCGCTTTGACAGGGCACTATATCACTTGTCTCATGGCTCTGTGAAGTGGTAGTGGTGTTCTGATTCCAATGATTTCTTCCTGGAGTATGGTCCTTTTTATGTGCTTATGTTTTTAATAATGCATAGAATTGGATTAAGCACAATTATTAGTTCGTGTTCACTGTCTTCTTTGGTCCATTATTGTGCCCACCTCTCCCTCTCCCTCCACCTTCCCTTCATTTGAACACTAGTAAGAAAATACATTTTCCTATGCACTCTCCCTTACCTGGTCTCCTGCCTCCAGTCCGGAGGTAATCACTTTACCAACTTTTATTCCTCTTATGCTATTTTAATTATGCTTTTTCATTTAAGTAAATCTTATATACAGAAAGTGCATAACATGAACATAATTGTAAGGCTGATACTTAGATTAAGAAATAGAATATTACCGTCACCCAAACAGCTCCGCTCATATCTCCTCCTAGTGTCTGCTCCCTGCCTCCTTCCCCAGGGTAACCTCAGGCCTGCCTTTGAGCACTGTAGAGTGGTTTTACTTATTTCTGAATCTTATATAGCTAGGGTCATATTATACATATTCTGTGTGTTTAGCTTCTTTTACCCAACATTATGTTTCTGAGATCTGTTCATGTCATATAGCTATGGCTAATTCATTTTCATTGATGTATAGTATTATAGTTTATGGGTCTTTTCCTCTGAAGATGAACGTTTGGGTTGTTTCCAGTTTTTGACCATTATGATTAACATTCCTATGCATACATCTCTCCCTGCACTTCTGTAGGGTGTCTGTGTGGGAATGGAATTGCTGAGCTCTACAGTATGGATCTATTCATTTGGAGGTGTAATGCCGTGTGGTTTTCCAAAGTGGCAGCGCTGTCGTAGCACTCCCACCAGCAGAGGGGCAGAGTTCTGTTGCTTATCATCCTTGCTCACACTTGATGTTGCTTGTCTTTTAGATTTTAGCCACTCTGGTGTGGTGTGGTAGGGTGATGCTACTGCTGTGGTTTTGGCTTGTGTTTTTCTGATGGATGATTATATGGCACACTATTTCATGTTTTTTGACCATTGAATAGTCTCTTTTGTGAAATGCCTCTTCACGCCCTTAAAAAATTTTTTTTTGGATTTGCCTCTTACTGTGTAGATCTTTATTCTAGATCTAAGGCCTCTGTTAGTCATGTGTGCTACAAATACCTATCCCCACTCTGTGGCTTGTCCTTTTCTTCTCTTCATGGTGCCTTCTGATGAGTAGAAGCTTTCAGTTTTGAAACAGTGTGCTTTATTAATTCTTATTTTTATGGTTAGTGCTTTTTGTATCCTATTTAAGAGATCTTTGCCTCCCTCAAATTGTGAAAATAGTCACCTGTATTTTCCTCTTGAAGCTTGCTTGTTTTACACTTTGTGTTTAGGTCTATAATCCATCTGGATTTGATTTTTGTGTATGGTGTGTGGTAAGGGTCAAGTGTCTCTCTCTTTTTTTTTTTTTAATATATAGGAATCTGATTTAGCCAGCAGCTTTTATTGAACACGCTGTCCTTTCTCCACTCTCCCTTGTCCATAAATCAGTTTGGTGAGTGGGTCTATTTCTGAATTCTCTATTCTGTTTATAGGTCTACTTATTTATCTTTGTGCCAACTTCACAGTCTTAATTATGGCAGTTTTACAATAAGTCCTGATATTTAGTAGTAAAAGCTTTTCAACTTTGTTCTTCTTCAGGATTACCCTGGTTATCCTTGGCTGTTTGGAATTTAATATACGGTAAATTTTAGAATTAGTTTGGTAGCCCTGGCTGGTGTGGCTCAGGGGATTGAGTGCTGGCCTGTGAATCAAAGGGTCTTTGGTTTGATTCCCAGTCAGGGCACATGCCTGGGTTGTGGGTCAGGTCCCCAGTTGGGGATGTTCGAGAGGCAACCATACATTGATATTTCTTTTCCTCTCTCTCTCCTGCCCTTCCCTTCTTTCTTAAAAAAATAAATAAATAAATAAAAATAGAAGAATTAGTTTGGTAAGTTCCATACACAAAAAAAGCCTGCTGGGATTTTGATTTAGATTGCTTTGAATCTCTACATACTTTTGGGAAAATAAATTTGGAATTTCCTAATTCACTTTGGAATCTTTTGACCCATGAATATGTATATCCCTTGATTCATTTAGGTCTTCATGATGTTTTGAAATTTTCTAGGTAGAGATCTTGCACATCTTATGGTAGATTTATCCTTGGGTATTTGATGTTTTTTGATATGATCATAAATATCTTAAAATTTTCCTTTTCTGTTTACTATAGATAGACTTGCAATTGATTTTTGAGTATTCACCCTATGAATACTCACCTTGTCAAATCTGCTTATCAATGTTAATTTGTTTCCAGATTCTTTTGATTTGTTTGTCACTTGTGAATAATAACAGCTTTCTGTCTTTGTTTTCAATTCTTATATGTTTTATTTCTTTCATCCTTACCTACCCATAGAGGTAATTTTATATTTGTCCTTACCTACCCATAGAGATAATTTATAAAGAAATATTCTATTTCTTTAAAGTAGTTTTTTTTAATCAAAAACAATTTTTTCACATGTGTATGTGTGCTTAAACACATATAGTTTTAGTTGATTTTTTGACTTTATATTCTGGGACTCACTTTTTAAATTCAGCATTATGTTACTGGTCATTGCAAGTGCCTCTAATCGATTCATTTTTCACTGCTGTGTAATATTCCACTTATGAATGACTATCCCATACTTATTGTTATCTGCTCCTACTGGGTATTGGTTTGGTTCCAGTTTTGTTTTTCTTTTTGCTGTTACCAGTGGTGCTGCTGTGTAGACTCTTGTACACATTTCCTGGTGCATGTATGCAAAGGTTTCTCCAGGGCAGTGGTGCTCAAGCTTTTTGGCCTGAGGACCCCTTTATACTGCTAAAAATTATTGAGGACTCTCAAAGACCCTTTGCTTATGTGGGTTATGTGCTAATAAATATTTAACAATAGACTCTCTGAGGGGGGAAAAAAAGCTGTGATTGTAGCATTTGCTGATTTCTGTGGCCTGCAGATCGCACTTCGGTAACCCTTGCTCTTAAAAGTCACCAGGCTGTGGAACCTGTGGGCTGAAGAGCATATGAATTCTTTTTTTAAAGATAATGCCCAGTGGGTTTCCAAAGTAATGGACCAGTAATATCCCCACAGCACTGCATGAGAGATCCTGTTGCCCATAGCTTCTCCTGTGATTGGTACTGTCAGACTCACTAGTTTTCGCCTATCAAGTGGGCACAAAATGGAACCTCTCTGTGGTCTTGATAGGCATATCTCTGTGGTCCTAGCTTTCTACTGCATCTCATGAGGAAAGCTGGATATGCTCTGATTCCTACCCCCTGTTTCAGACTCCTCTTAAAGGTCTCTGTCCAGACCAAACCACTTACCTCCAGGCCTTTGCACATGTTGTTCCCTCCATGAAATCCCCCTTTCCACTTCGGCCCCTGGCCCCCTTGTTCACTGCTGTATTCCTCAGGACCAAACACAGGGTCAGCCATGGCATGGCAGGTCAGAAAGCTTTGATCAACTAAGGACTGGAAGGAATCAAAGAGGCTTGAGTTCAAATTCAAAACTTGCCACTCCTAAATTCTAGCTTCTCTGTGCTTCAGGTGTTCCTCTTGAGTAAAATGGAGATGATAATACTTAGTTTATGTGACTACCATGAGATAACTTGCTGTGAAACAACTTACCACAGATAACATGGCCCTTCCTTCTGCTCTGGCCTCTCCTTCTTGGGCTGTGGTTTACAGAGGGTCTTGTTGGTCATGGAGTCCTTGACTGCCCCTGTTGCCCTGGTCTACTACCCTGCTCTCTGAGGCTTGACCAAAGAGCCAACAGGAGGAAGCGCACTCATTAATCTAGCAAGCATTTTATGGGTTCCTGCTATGTGTTACCAACTGTCCTAGATACTGGAGATTAATCAGTGAATAAAACAGAAAAAAATCTCTGTCTCTCAATAGCCCATTTTATAGTGGATGGAGACACATAATAAGAATGGAAAATATAGAATATGTCATTTGGTAACAAGTGCAACAGAGAAAAATTGAGCAGGGAAGAGAGACAGAAGTATTGGAGAGGGACATTTGATCCACTTCTCTTAAATAACACTTACAGTAAAGATCCACACTGTGGGGATACCTAGAGGAAGAGCATTCTGGGCAGCATGCACAGTAAGTGCAAAGGCCCTGAGGCCAGAGTGTGCTCAGCATGGATGAGGAATAGCCGAGGCCAGTGTGATTGAATGCATGTTTGTTTGTTTAGTTAGTCATTTCACAGAAATTTTCTGAACATCTATATGTGCCAAGCCTTGTTTTAGGTTCTGAGAAGATAAATAGTGATTGACACAGATCAGGTGCTGCCTTCATATTTTTGTGGAGCAGATAAACAATAAACCAGCAAACAAGCAAGACAGTCTGATCCTAAAACAACAATCTGAATGATCCTCTTATACTGAGTCAGATCTGCCACTCTTCTGCCATTAATACTTACCATTGTGAAATGACTCCCCAATTCACTCAGAGCAGTAGCCCGAGACCCCTCTGACCACAGCATTGTTTACTTCTCTCCTTACTTCCTGTACTCCACTGAGCACACACCCTCTTCAGGGCCCTTGCCCTGTCTGTGCCCTCTGCCTGGAATGCCCCTCTCTCACGTGTCTGCTGGACCAACTCCTGCCCTTATTATCTATGGTGCCCACCTCAACACCTTATTTTAAAATGCTGTCCCTGCCCAACCCTGGCATACCTAATCCTGTTACACTGCTCAACTTTTTCAAATAATTTTCACATTCTTCCATGCTATATATTTCATATATTTATCATGATTATTATCTATAATTTATCTCCCCTTCTGGTATGTAAGCTCCAGGAAGACAGGGTTTTTTGTCTGTGTTATCCACTATCATTTCCCAAACATCTACAGCAGTTTCTGGTATATAATAGCTGCTCAATAAATATTTGTTTAATGAAGGAAAATTTTGCTGTTGTGTCTGGTAGTGTGATATATGGTAATTTTTAAAAAAACAGGTGAGAGGCTGGAGACTGAGGGGTGGGGCGCTACTTTAGCTGCATGGGGAGGGCTTTCTGGGGTGGTGGCCCTCCGGGTGGAGTGAGGGAGGATGTGCAGGCAGCCTGGTTGCTGTGGGAGCTGCTCATTGGGGTGGGTGGACAGGGAAGAAATAGAGGCAAGCCAACTGACCCTAAATGGTGTCTTTTAGGCACATTTTCCAATATATGTGAGTGGATTCTCACCCCTATCCCTCCACTTTGCCCCCCTTCTTTTTAAAACAGGTTGGTCTAGAGCATTTTCTGTCAGGGAAGGAACACTGGGCTTGGATTGGAAGTTCAGGGTCAGGCTTCCAGCTCACTGGCGTCTCTCTAAGCCTCTCCCGCCTCATCTCTAAGGTGGATGTAGCACTGTGTACCTCCTAGATTGTCTGAAGGATGAATTTGGACAATGGATCTGGAAGGGCCTTGTCTCTACTTGCCAGTGTGTAACGGCTGAGGGTGGTGGGAGAAGACCCACAAGAGCAAAGTGGAGAAGGCTCACCATCATGTGCCAAGCGCTGCTCTTCCCCCTTCTCCAACATGAATCCCTCAGAGCGCATAGCAGCTCTGAGAGGTAGATGCCATCCTGATACAGTTCTCCACATTTGAGATGTGCAAAGTGAGGCAGCGAGAGCTTCACTAACTTGCTCAAGGCATGTAGCTAGTGAGACTCGAGTCCATAGCTGCTGGGTTATGCTGCTTCCTTGAACATAAGCCCTAGATCTGGCCTGAACACCTCCTTACCTGTGGTCATGGCAAAGATGGGGAGACTGAGGCCCAGATGGGGGAGTAGCTCATCAAAGCCACACCCATGTGCGTGTCAGAGTCCGTACTTGAACCCAAGTCTCCAGATCCCATCCATTGCACCTTGTTCAGGTGACTTGACTTACAGGGTTACCCAGAGGACAGGCGCATCCGTGAGCCCCCTTCTCCTCCCCCAGTTATCACCCCCAGTTAAATGAGCGATTTCCTGTTGCTCTGAAGGTTTGTTCCCAAGGCTTGCTGGGGCAAAGGTAAAAGTTTATAGAGCTTCTAGAAAGAAGGAACCTGAGTGTAAATCAGGTTTATGGCCTGGATAATAAAGTGACTGTTCCAACTGATACTTCATTCCTTAGTGCTCTTGATTCCTTCCATATGAAGCCCTCTGCGTTTGCATCTTGGCAGTTTTTTGTCATTTCACTTATTTAGTTACTAGAAGCTGGTTCTTCTTGTCAGTCTGAGAAGACAGAACACTGAGGACCCAGACCACAGTCTGTGGGTCTTGGATTGGCCTGCCCCATGGCTGTTTGATAGTGACTGAACACATTTCTTTAGCACACATTCTCTGAGCACCCACTGGTGCCAGGCCTGTGCTGGGCACCAGGGACAGAGAGCTTCCAGGTTTGGATGAAGCACAAACATGCAAACTGACAACTGGAGTCCAGGGACAAGTGCACGGAGTTGGGGAGGTGTGGTCAGGGCAGCGCCCAAGACAGGGAGATGGCAGATCAGGGAAGGCTTCCCAGAGGAGATGACATCTACTTTGGGATGAGAAAGGTGAGTTGGAATTAAAGCTGCAAGGGAAGGCAAAGGGGATGGCATGTGCAAAGACACGAGAAAAGATGAAGCTTAGCTTCTGTGAGGCTGGACAGACAAGCCTGATGGCAGGAAGTGGGAATGCTTTACTATGTGGGATGCTCAGAAAGCTTCCTGGAGGAATGGCATTTGAGCAGGGTGCTACAGGATGAATAAGACTTCGTTAGCCATGGAATAACTTCTGCAAAAGGCCTGGAAATGTGAAATGGCATGGCAAGTATGGGTAGCAATGAGTAGTCTCAGTGGGGTGTTACAGCGGTGGGGGCTGGAGAGATTGGAAGGTGCCCATTGGAGGCAGGCCATGCAGCAACCTGACCCTCCTAATGGAGTGCTGGGAAGTCGGTGCAGAGGACCCTAGCTCCTTCTGTCTGTGATGTCCAGAACAATCTAAATTGAGCTCCTCTGCTGCTTGCCCCCATCAAAGCAAGGCACTCCCCTTATCCCAGATTGCTGAGCTGCTGATGTTTATTATTACAGCATCCCACCATCAGAATCTTTGTTCATCAGACTTCATAAGGCTGATTTATTTGACGGGCACTGGTCCTCACTCATAATAGGGAACAGAAGTGGGCAATGTGCTGCCTGGGGATTCACCAAGGTGTGTGGGGCCTGGCTCAAGGGGCTCTTGGGCCTGCTGGGCTGCTGAGATGTCCTGACTCTGGTTAGCTGGCCCCAGGAGCAGCCTGTGAGACCCCATGCCTGACATCTTTGAGCCCAGCTTAGAGTGGCAGGCACAGAAAAGTACAAGCTCTGGGGTGAGGCCCTAGGTATGAGACTTGGGCCAAGCACTTTACTCCGTGGCTTCAGTGGCTTCCTCAGTAAAGGGAGGTATTAGGCCATCACCCCTTCATAGGGCTGGGGGATTAACTGAGGTGCTAGCTGTGGCAATGCCCAGCACAGATGGTCAGACAGACTGCCCCTTCTCGAGAAGCTTGAGAAGTGGTGAATAAGTGTCAGGAAGACAGGTTAGGACTATCACCCTCACTCCACCACCAGGATTGCCTGTCCCCCATCATCATCACTACTCCTCATTGTCATTATTTATTTAAAGTTTCATAACTTGCAAAGTATTTCCATACACTCAATCTCTTCTTGTATGTGTAACAACCCCACAGGGCAGAATTTGTTACCCACGTTTTTTCAGGTGAGGAGCCCAAGTCCTAGCGAGGAAGTGAGTTCCCCAAGGTCACACAGTTGGCAAGTTATGGAGTCAGGACTTGCACCCAGGACTCTTCCCAGAATGCTCGGCTCCTCTGGCCCTCCCTGCCTTTCTCTTTCACCAGACACTGCTGGAGCTCCTACTGTGAGCATTGGGATGTGGCAATAGGAAAGCCGTTCCTGCTCTAGAGGTGCTCGTCCATGGGCGTCAACAGATGGGCAGAGTCATTCTGCACTGTGCCACGCAGGGCACAAGAGAGGACAGCACGGGAGCACGGAAGAGGGGCCAGGGAGTACATCCTGGAGGAGGTGAGCACTGGACCAAACCTCCTCTTATGAGTTCTCCAAAGGGAAGGGCTTTCCAGGAAGAGAGAACAGCATGTGCAAAAGCCAAGAGGCTTGCCTTTGCTGAAGGATGGCAGCCCTATTCCTTTGTGGTAGCACACCTGACACTTCCAGCACACTCTGGTTTTGTTGCTCAAAGATCTCCTTTGGGTAATGGCTCAGGAAAGCAAGTGGGGCTCTGTCCAGATGGATGGGCTGGACCAGGGAAAAGCGGGTGGGGTTCACAGTCGGGTCTGGATTTAGATCCTGCTAACTCTAGGACCGGTGTGTGTCTTAGGGCAAGTCCCTTTGCCCCTCTTGACCTCTATGTGAGACATCAGTGAGGATGTTGTTAGTGGTCTGAGCTGCCATTGTGTGAGGCCCCTGGATTTTCCTAGACCTGGGTTTCTGGGATTCTTCAGCCTTTGGGTTTAAGTTTCTCCAAGTACAAAGTGGGAGTAGGGACATTTGTTTCTGATCTGCTCCAAAGAGAAGCTATTGGCCAACTGCTCCAAGTCCAGGCAAGTAGGGGCAGGGGATTATCAGGGCTTCAGTTGGGAGGCATTCCTGACTTCGTTGGGAGAAGAACAGGGAACAGAGCAGTTCCACTGGCTGAGTGGGGAGGGAGCACTGGGAATGTGTGCGTGTGTGTATGTGTGTGTGATGAAGTAAATAACTAACCCTGGAAAGATGTTCATTCTCAGAGCCTCAGGGATGTTGGATCAGGCAGTTTGCTGCTTCTCTCAGAAAACTTACCATCTAGGAGTTTTGTGTTTGAACCTGCTGTGGCTCCCTACTGCCTCAGATAAGCCACAATCACTTTCAGAGGGAGGCAGCAAAATGACAAAATGATAAGCACTGGTGTCAGATAGACCTGGATTTGACTCCTGGTCTGGCCTCTTTTCATGGAAAGAGCATTGCACGGATCTGACTCTAGGTGTTCATTTTGAGCATCCCAGTGCCCCAGTGCCTGTTTGTCTATTTGTCTGTCCAGAGCTCACACAGCCGGGCGACCCTCTGGAGCCAGGAGGCCTGGATGCCACTGGTTGTCGAGTCCCAGCTGGGCCTCTGATTGTTCAGAAGAGCTGGGGCTCTTTCAAAGGAAACTGCAGTCAATTAGTGGAGAGTGGAATTTGAAAGGCCCAAATCCCTTTTTTCCCCCAAACTTCAAATCTGGTTTTTGTCAGTGGCTTTGAAAACAAATACCAAAAGAACCCTTTTTTTTTTTTTTTATTATTTCTTTCCTTCTCCCCTTTTCTCTTCCCTCCCTTGTGCACTCTTGTTTCCTGGGCTTTTATCTCTTCTCTGAGTCAGCTCTGGCAGCCCGGCCTACCTGGCCTGGCCACGCTGTTGTGACTGAGCAGGTGGCCAGTGCGAGTCACAAGCCCACCCTTCTGGTGGTGGTGGTGGATGGGAAGCCCAATGGAATACTATTATCTGCAATTTACAGCCCATCTGAGTCCCTCTGGTTAATTTCCACGTTCCCTGTGCCCAGCCCAGAGAAGGTGTCAGTAAGGTGTTCCTAAGGAGAAGTGTAAGAAAGATGGGTGAGTAAAATGCTGTCGGGGAGTGAAGAGAGCTTCACAGTGGGGAAGGGAGCCAGGTCTTCAGGGAGGTGCATTGGCCACCTGTCCCTGCTTCATCCATCTTCTGAGTTACTGACTCATTCATGCCGTAAATGTCCACTGAACACTTGCTGTGGGCCAGACCCTATGCTGGGGACCACAAGTGAACAGACATGACATACACCCTGAAAGAGCCTGGTCTAGTGGGGGAGAGTGTGTAACAGCAGTATCACCCCAGGGTGAGCAGGACTGGGATGGAGAGAGGCCGAGAGTGGCCAGAGCCAGAAGAGGCACTGACATAGCCTGTAGCAGTCAGAAAAGGCTTCCTGGAGGAGGTGGCTGTTGAGCTTAGTTCTGAAGGATGAGTAGGAGTTTGCCAAGGAAAGGGGAAAGGAAGGATCTTCCTAGCAGAGAGGGCTTAGAGAGCAAAAGCCCAAGGTCAGCAAAGAGCCAGATCGCTGTGTAGGTGGTTGGGTGTGATGACCCCGAGAGCAGGTCATGGTGAGAGGTGGGCAGAGGTCAGACTATAGAAGGCCCTGAGGGCCAGGCTGAGACCTATGCTGTCCGCATCTTGTAATTCTCCATTGGCTGTCCTAAGGCTGGGGAGGCAGTGTCAGGTTCACCTCTGAAACCGACTCAGCTGGTGTTTAATCACTAGGACAACCCTAGGACAAACTCTGGGTGCTGTTTCAGCATAGGCATGAGTGAGTGTGTGTGTCTGTGTCTGTGTGTGTGTAGGGCGACAGGGTAGGGGTAGGGGCAGCTGAGTGGCCCAGGGGCCAGACTGCCTGGGTTTCGAATCTAGCCTTTACCTCTCTGATGACTTGGGGCCAGGTCCTTAACTTTTCTGTAAGATCTCCTCTGAGCAGTGGGCACAGTGATGGTGCTTCCTGCTTCACAGGGCTGTGGAGGGGAGTGAGCAACAGTCCGAGTAAGTGCTCAGCATGGTGCCTACACCAGTAAGTGCTCAGCAACGCTGTGGTTGCTGGATTTCACACACCCATCCGACAGGCAGGTTCATACCAGGCCACGGAGAAGGGCAGAGCGCTGGAGACCTCAGTAATCCTGCCATCCGATGAAAAACTGAAACCAAGGGAAGGGCAGGTCAGAATTTTAGCCAAAAAGAAAAAAAAAAAAGAAAAAAAATGTGTGGAGTAACTGGTCTGTTTTTAAACCAGACTCATGGCCTTTTTTATATTCTTCCTATTTGGTTACAATGAAAAGTAGTCAAATTGCTAGCTTGTTCTGGATGCAAACTCAAATATTTTTCCTTCTTTTTGGACATTCCTCATAAAGGAGGTTTGCGGGACCTTGGAAAGGTGAGTCAGTGTTTGCCCTGTCTGAAGCCTGGCTGCCCAGGGAACCAGCTGAGTGGTGCTGGGCACAGCATCTCGACTCTGACCTTGGTGTGTCACATCCCTGCTTCACGGGGCAGAGCCCAGTACACAGGCACTCCCACTGTGGTGCATTTTTCTTTTCCTCAACCTGACTGGCTGCTCTGGTGCCCTCTGTGTTGGGGGAAGGCCGGTCCATCCAGTAGACCATGGAGAAAGCTGAGAATGATCATGGACTCTGGAATCAGGTGTCTGAACTCTGACTGCGCAGTGACCTTGTCGTCGGACTAGCTGTGCCCCTTCTCTGAGCACTCATATTTTAGCACTAATGGTGGCGATTTATCAAATCTCTAAAATGTGCTGGGGTCTTGTATAAGCCATTCATGTATTTTATTTTAACTTAAACCTCCATTATGGTTTGTTAAGTATTGTATATGATCTCTGTTTACCAAACAAAAGTATAATGGAGGCTCAGTGAGGTGTCAGACCTGGGATTTGAACCTAGGACCATCATCAACAAAGCTGCAGCTTTTAACCACATGCACACTCTCCTGGTTTCCTCAGGCAGGGCTTCGGGGGTGGCTGCGAGGAAAATGGAGTCCTGTGGGAGGAGGCATTTGCAGGCTGGGAAGCCCACAGCATTGCTGGCTGTCTTTGTGACTGGCTTCCCCAAGCCCAGGGGCCTATAAATATGCACTGAGTAAACCTGGGTTTACTGTCGGCCCAGGATAGAGGGCTGGAAAAAAACCCCACCCTGTCTCCGAGGTAAGACAGGAAAGAAAATATTATCGTCACCCTCTGGTGGATCCAGGCCCAGCCCTGTCAAATTGTGAATCACCTGAGAGGGTCTGGTTTCACAGCAACCGCAGAAAAGGACCAGGGTTCCAACCCAAACAACTTGTGCATGTCTGCTTGGAATTTATTGATTGATTTATAGGGCGGTCCTGCCAGCCATGAGGAGATGGACAGGCCTCAGAGCTGTCACCCTGAGGGCCAAGGGGGGTGGGGAAAAAGAGCAGCTCTTGGGGGCCACGGAGAACGCCTCTGAATGAAGGGGGGAGCCGGCTGCAGCCTGAGAGGTTTCCCCAGCAGCCTGGCATGAGGGCAGCAGACTTGGTTCAGCTGGGAGAGGCTGCCAGGCCTGGTGGAGCCCACTGGCCACACCCTCCCCCCGGCCTCCCCAGCTTCCTCCACGTAGTGCTGGACAGTGCGGTCATCGTCATGCGGCTGCTCTGTGCCACCTGGTGAAGTTTAATCTCTAGAACAACCTTAAGGAGATGCCGTTGTTATCCACATTTTATAGATGAGGAAACTGAGGCGAAGAGACAGTACGGATTTGCATAAAGCCACACCGTTCCTAGCGAGCGGCAGGTCCTGGTTTTCATCCTTGCACGTTGAGGTTTGTCCTGTCAGTGCGAAGCTGAAAGGCCTTGGGAGCATGTAGTCCAACTCTCTCCCTCGCCTCCACTCCCTGCCCCCAATTTTTGGATGAGGAAGTTCACGCACTGAGAGGGTTCGTGACTTGTCTGAGGCCTCCCCTGGGTCAAGACAAACCTGGGACCCCAGTGGTCTTACTGTTTTCTAGCCCTCTGGTCAGGCCCACCTCTTTCAGTGGCCTCCCTGACCTCTCCTTTCCAGGGTCACTCCCAGTGTTAGGTCCATTGGCTCCTTCTGTCCTCCTCCTTTGTCCTCTGGGTGTGTGAAATTTGGGCTAAGAAAGGGGCTTATTGGCAGCTGTCTGGTCTGAGGCAGCAGCAAGGTGAGCTGTGCAGGTGGGACATGGATACAGGGCTCGGTGGCCCTTTGGGGTGGGAGGGAAGCTGGGCTGGTGAAAGGGGGAGGACAGCCCAGGTTCAGGCAGTCGGGGCCACTTCTAGACTCTGACTCTGCAGTGGCCCCTGGTTAATGCTGTGCTGGTCTAGTCCTCATCTGTCAGCTGAGGGAGTGACCTGGACTCCTGCAGCTCTGGGCCTGGGCTGACCTGGATGCAGCCCTTCCTTTGAGCCAATAGCTGTTATGTTCCGTCTTCCCTTCCTGCAGCCAACACTGGTCACAGTGGCTGAGATGGTAATGAGCCAGTGGCACCCTTGCCTTTTTACATTTTTGATGTCCAGCACCAAGGAGGCCTATGGTTATTATCTGTCAAAATGAAAATAAACATGTAAACCCCGTTTCCCCAGAGATGCCCTGCTTGGTCCCCCTCTCTCAGGTCAGGGTCCCCTTGAACAGCATGGCAGTCAACAACACGGTTATGGATATGTTTCACACCCAACCAGAGTGATCTCTCTGAACACACATTGGCCCCGGGTCTCTTCTGCTCTCTGGATAGTGTCTGTGCTCTGGGGTCTGTCGTAGGGGCCGACTTTTCCCAAACACATCCAGTGTCCTGGCATTGGACCCGGCAGCCAGGCCCCCTGAAATGCCACCAGGTTCTTTCATGCCCATCCCCTCTGCTCACGTGTTTCCTGTTTCAGGATCATCCTTCTCTCCCCTGTCTGTTTGGCACATGTCTGTCCATTGTTGTTTGGCACATGGTGAGTGTACAGCAGTTCTGGTAGTAATGGTGGGGGGCTCACAAGGAGGATGGTGACATTCCCTCCTAGTGATGGAGTCACTGAAGGCCTGTGTCAGGAGTGCTCTACATGATGCTATGAGCCAAGGCCGGCGGGACCCTTGCAGAGTAGAGGTGGGTGTATTTTTCAGCTAGGTGTCCAGCCTTTGCCCTCGGGCGTGGAAATGGTTACTTTGGATCCTAGTGAAAAATAACCAGGTGAAAGTGGACAGCAAATGAACTTCAGTTGTGCCTTTTCCCCCTAAGCCTGGAATAGTTTAATTTTGCCATTCTCAGGATATAGTCTAGAGAACCGAGGGGTCCAGTGTGGGCTTCAGGGTATGTGTTCATGCATTTTTCTGTGGTCGGGGAGGGTCCACAGTTTCACACATTATGGGAGCTCTCTCTTCTGGTCTCATTTCTCCCTGATGACTCTCACAGTGCTCTACCCTCAGGGATCCACCTTAGCTCCCCAGCCCCAGACATCCTGCCACCACCACCCTCTTTCAGACACTAACACCCACTTGTTGTCTAGAGCTCAGTTGAGAAGGCCCTCCTCCTGGAAGCCTCTCCTGATCTTACAGACTGGGTCAGGCACCTTCTTGCCCCCACTACCTTGGTTGGCCATTGTCAACCTGCCAGGGAGGGAGGGACAGGGTCTCCCTGTGCCCCTTTGTGTTCCCCGTGCACCCCAGCATAGAGCCAGTACAGAGCTGCTCAGTACAGAGGAGCAGGAGTGGTCTCTTAAGGAAGAAAGGAAGACGCTGCTAGATGGTGGTGAAGCAGGAAGGCCCTGCCTTGGAGACAGGGTCCTGCTGCCTCCATCACGCTCTGCTGACTCACTCCTCAGCCAGCAAGCGCTCGCTTCGCCCTGGTGCACCTGAGGGGCATGGCACGGGGAAGTAGCCCTTGTCCTGCCCACAGGAACTGAAGGAGCTGAGGGTGGGACAGGGCAGCTCACAGAGCAATACCAGAGTGGTCCCTACCCCAGAATGCAGTCTGTGAGGAAGGGAAGTCAGAAACATGCCACAGGTACAGTGCAGTGTGAGGCAGAGAATGTCTGGTTCCCAGAAGGCCCAGCAGGCATTTGCTGAGTGGCTGAGTGAGGGCGAGGATTGCAGGCAAGTTAAGCTTGGGTTGGAATCGGAGGTGGCAGTGCTCCCTATGGCCTAGAATCAGAGAAAACTGGGTGTGGATGTCAGCTCTATTCATACCTCCTTAATCTATTTATTGTCTTCCATGCTGGCTAGGGCCTCCAGAATATAATATACAGTATTATTGCATAGAATATAATAAAAGTGGAGGATGGAGGGCAACCGTGTCTTGCTTCTAGTATCAAAAGGAAATCATTCAATATTTTACCACTAATTGTGATATTTATTGTTGGCTTTTTGTAGATACTCTTTATCCCATTAAGGAAGTTCCTTTCTTCTTCAGATTGGCTCACAGTTTTCTTTTAAAATCATGAATGGATGTTGAATGATATCAAATGTTTTTGCTGTAATTATAAACATGTTCACATTATTTTCTCTCTAAATCTAATATGGTGATAACATTAAATGATTTTCTAATGTTAAATCAACTTTGAATTCATTGGATATATGCAACCTGGTCATGATGTATTTTTCCCATTTACATACTGTTGGATTCAAGTTGTTCATATATATATTATGTTTTTTAATAATGTTTTCTTTTTTTTAAGTATTTGTTTGTTTATTTATTTTATTTTTAGAGAGAGGAGAGAGGAGAAAGAGAGGGAGAGAAACATCACTGTGTGGTTGCCTCTCACTTGCACCCCCAACTGGGGACCTGATGTGCAACCTGTTCATGTGCCCTGACTGGGAATCGAACCAGCGACACTTGGCTCGCAGGCCGACGCTCAATCTACTGAGCCACAGCAGCCACGGCTGTTCATATATTTTTAAAGAATTTTTGCATCTGTGTTCATGAATGAAATTAACTTGTAATCTCCCTTTCTCATACTGTCCTTTTTGAAGTTTAATATTGGGGTTTTACTAGCCTTATACAACAAATTGAGGCATATTCCTGCTTCTTCTAGTCTCTGGAAGAGTGAGTGTAAGATTAGACTTACTTCTTTCAATTTTGGGTAGAAATCACTGGAAAAACCATGTGGGCTTGGAGTTTTCTTTGTAGGAATATTTTAGACCATTTATTTATATACTTTAATGCCTATAGGACTACTCTGGTTTTCTACTTCTTCTTTAATCAGATTTGGTAAATTGTGTTTTCCTTGGAATGTGTCCATTTCGACTCCATTTCAAAATTACTGACATAAAGATATTATTCATCATATTCTCTAAACATTTTTTATTGCCTATAGCACCTTATTTTTATTCCTGATTTTAGTTATTTGTTCTTCCTCCTTCCTTGTCACCTGTTCCATCAGTTTTTTGTCCATCTTATTTATCTTTCCAAATAACCAGTTTAAGACTAATTTATCAATCTTTTCTATTGTGTGTGTACTTTTTGTATTATTTATTTCTGTCCATATCTTTATAGTTTCTCTTTTTGTTTTATTTTGCTCTTCTTTTTTTAATACCTTGAACTGAATGTTTAACTCATTAAGTCTGAACACTTCTTTTCTAACAAAGGCATTGAAGACATTAAACACTACAAACTTTTCTTAAATACTGATTTAGCAACATCGCACAAGCTTTGCTATATAGAATTTTCATTATCAATCAGTACAAAATATCTTCTAAATTTCATGATGTTTTTGACTTACGGTTATGGGACATGTTTCTTAATTTCCAAACATATAAGGTTTCTAATTATCTTCTACACTGTGTTTGAAGAACATGTTCTGTTCACTTCAGTTCTTTGGAATGTATTGAGACTTGTTTTGTGGCCCAGCACATGGTCAGTTTTGTAAATAGGCCCATGGACCCTCCTCTCACTTAAACAAGGACACCACTGTTCCAGCAATCTCACTTCTCTATCCTGTATCAATTTTTGCCTCCCTCCTGGACCATTCCCATCAGCATATATACAAGCCTGCGATTATTTCTATCTTCTCAAGACAAAACAAACAAACAAACAAAAAAAAACACAAACCAAAACCCAAAACCTCTCTTGACTCCATACCTACATCCAACTTTCTTCTCATGTCTCTCCTTGCCATTTGTCTTATCCTGGGTCCCCTGAAAGCAGAGATTTTCATGCTATGCTGCAGGTAGTTTCCTTGGGAGGTGATCCCAGGGAGCGAGAGATGGGGGTTGAAACAGGGCAGGGGGAGGGAGAGCCCATCAAGGGTGTATTACTGAGCTGTTATGCCTTTTGAGAGGATGACTTTTAAAATGCATCTCAGAGCACTGCCAAAGGGGAAGCATCATTCATGGGTGCCCATACCCCTGGGTCAGGGGTGCTCCAGAAGCATTAACTCCCATCCACCTCAGGGTTGGGTGTGTGGGGTTGTGTCATGTGCTTGCTTTGTAGGAAGTGCCGTCAGGCTACCCCTGCCTGAAGCAGGGAAGCCTGCCTGCAGTGTCTGCTGCAGCAGTGACAGCAATATGAGGCCAGCCAAGAGGATAGCAGAAGAGCTCGGGAGGAGTCTGAGAACCCATTATAGTAAACAAAAGAGCTGCCATTTTTAAATGTCTCAAGTTCCTCTCCTCCCATCCCTCATGAATGAACTCCATCCTCACCCCCAGAACGTGCTGTTAAGGTTTGTAGTGACTTCCGTGTTGCCAAGTCCAGTGGATAACTCTCAGTCCTCATTTTAGTTGTCCTGTCAACAGCCTTGGACACAGTTGATTACTCTACTTGTAACACTTCCTTCTCACAGCTTCATGCCTGCTTTTCCTTCTACTTTTCTGGCCCCTCCTCTTCAACTCCTTGACCTTTAAACTGAGTCCTTGGATGGTTTTTGTCTCTGTTTATATTCCTCCCTTGGTGGTCTCATCCTAAATCATTGCATTTCAAATACCATCAATGCTATTGCTCCAAAGTTATATTTCTGGTCCTGATCTTGCCCCTCAACTGTAAGTCCAGTGGCTATTCAGCATCTCCATTTACGTGTCTAAAAAGTGTCTCACATGTACATGGCTGACCACAACTGAGCTCCTTATAGTCTCTCCAACACCTGGTAACCTGTGGTTACCATCTCAGTAAATGGCAACTCCATCCTAATAGATTCTCAGGATGAAAACCTTGCTGTCATCCTTGATTCCTTCTCTCACTCCCTAGAGCTGATTTGTCAAGAAATCTAAGAGGCCTTCACTCTCACAGCATATCTACAATCCAACCACTTCTCACCACCCTGGCTGAAGCCATGGTTATCTCTCACTGACTGACTGCAGTAGCTTCTTAGCTGGTTTCTCTGTCTCTGCCTTTGCCCCCATCACCACAGTGGCCAGAGTTATCCTGTTGAAACAGTGGTTTTCAGCTGGGGGCCATTGTGTTCCCCTTCAGAGAACATATGACAATGCCTGGAGACATTTTTAATTATTATAACTCTACATGTGTGCACACATGAACTATTGCTGCTAAACATCCCGCAATACACAAGACAAACCCCAGAACAAAGAATTATCCATTCCCAACAATGTCAGTGGTGCTGGGGTCAGACAAACCCTGTATTAAAACATAAATAATGTTGCTCTTCTGCTTAAAACTCACCAGAACTCCTCATCTCATCCAGATGTGGAGGTAAAGAAAGATCTGTACAAAGGCCTATGAGGCCCTGCATGAAACACACACACACACACACACACACACACACACACACACACACACACCTACCTCCCTTATTTTTCTCATCTTAGCTCATTTGTGCTCTCAGGCTCAGTCCACTCCAGCCACACTAGCTCTTTATTTTTTTTTAAATTCTCACCTGAGGATATTTTTTATTACTGATTTTAGAGAGAGAGAGAGAGAGAGAGAGAGAGACAGGGGTGAGAGAGAAACATTGATCAGTTGTCTCTTGTATACTTTCTGCCTAGATATCAAACTCACAACCTAGGTATGTGCCCTGACCCAATATTGAAACCACAGCTTTTTGGTGTACGGGATGACACTCCAACCAACTGAGCCACTTGGCCAGGGCCACACTGGCGTCTTGCAGCTCCTAGAATATGTTAGTTCTCCTGGTGCCTCAGGGCCTTGGAATTGGCTGTTCCCTATGGCTGGAATGTCTTCCCCTGAAAGCCCAGACATCCATGTGGTTCAATCCCTCACCTGCTTCAGGTCTTCACCCAAACATTTCTCAGTGAGACCTCCTCTGAACATCTCATGTAGATGTATTTTCTTCCCACAAATACTTCCTATCCCCCTTCGTGCTTTATTTTTTCCTTATCACTAACATTCTGTATAATTTATTTATTTATTTTGTTTATTTCACAACCCTCATTAAAAGGGGTGCCCCATGAGAGCAAAGATTATTATCTGTTTTATTCACTGCTGTATTCCTAGCAGTTAGACTAATCCCTAGTGTGCATAGCAGGGGCTCAACCGAAATGTGATGAATGAATGATGAATGAATAATGTCTTATAAAGTATAAGTACATACATGTGATACTTGTGATTATTATTACACTATGATGCTACTAAGGGAGATGGTAGAAAACCTGCCATAAGGGTCTTGAAAAAAATAACACAGATGGGGACAATTGGTTAACTATTGGGGGAAAAAATAAAGTTAAATCCTCACCTACATTATCCTGCAAAATACATTCCAGATGGATTAAGGAGTTAAGGGTGAAAAATGAAGCCACAAAAAAAAAAAAAAAAAAAAAAAAAATTAGAAGGCATAATAGGGAAATATTTATCTGGCGTCTGGTTGGAAAAGGACTAGCTTTACATAAAATCAATGGAAGTGATCTCAACTAAAGACTGTTAGATACAACTATGTGGAATTTTAGAACACTTTTACATGTAAAAATTTATAAACATTGATAAAAGGCAGTGAACAAACGGAAGTGTTTGCTACAGAGAGCGAGACTGGTATCTTTAATATATTAAAAAGCAACCCCAAAATGATAAGAAAAATGGAGAAATACAGTTGACAGAAGAGATACAGATAATCAAAAATATTTTCAAGTATGTGCCCCTATCGGTAATTAAATCCAAATAAAAATTAAGTACCAGTTCAGTCTTACCAATCTGTAAAGATGAAGGAAAGCCGATTCCTTGTTGCTGCAATGTGCAGTGAGGTTGGCCCTCTCGCCAGTCACTGGGGGGAGTGTAAATTGGGACAGTCTTTCTGGAGGGCAGACTGGCCATGTGTTCCATGATCCTGGAAAATATTCAATCCCTTTGACCCAGGAATTCCTCTTCTTGGAAGTTATCCTGAGGAAACATTTGGAGTTGCAGACAGTGATTTATGTTCAAGGGTGCTCACCACAGTGTTATT
Source organism: Furipterus horrens (assembly GCF_987537825.1). NCBI lineage: Eukaryota > Metazoa > Chordata > Mammalia > Chiroptera > Furipteridae > Furipterus > Furipterus horrens. Next base: position 37,128,178 of record NW_028327173.1, on the reverse strand, counting down.
TATAATAGCAAAAAATGGGAAACAACCTAAATGTCTAACAACAGGGAATAGCTAAATAAATTATGGTGCAATCCTATGACAGAATACTATGCAGCCATTCAAAAGGGGGTTTTTGAAAAATTCTTGGTGACAAGGGAAAAATGCTGGTGATTTGATATTGAGTGTAACAAGTACTAAACAAATATTGTTATGTAGTAAGATGTCAAATATTTGTATATGTATATGTGTGTATGTACATATATACATACTGATGTAATCACACATAGGTGTAGTGAAAAAATGAACATATCAAAATCTAAGCAATCTGAGAGATGGAATTAGGGAATTAAAAACATTTCTTTTGAAGGTTTTTTTTTTTCCTAAAATTCTCTACAAGTGAACATGTATAGTCAGCCATATGCAGGGGTTGGCAAAATGGGTTTACAGTTATTCATATGGAAAAAGACATGCAGGTTATGATTATTACAATAGCTTTAACTCTGTTTTGCTTGCTCACAACTGTAAACCTACTTTTGCCTACCCCTGTATATATCTCAGAAAGGAAAACTAACTCAAGGCTCACGTATTGAATGATCTAAGATGGCTTTCTCAAGGCCTGTGTGTGTGTGCAGGAATGATCAAGTTCATCTGACTTAGCAATTAGCTATTGAGTCCAAAGAGACTACTGCCCTCATGGAGCTTATGTTCAAGTGTTGCAGACAGACCATAAATAAACAGAATGCTGTGTAGGTAATGGTAGGTGCTAAGAAGAAAAATGAAGCAGATGAGGGAATGGTGAGTGAAGAGGGCAGGGGAGGGCAGGGGAGGCCTCTCACAGGAAGTGAGATCTGAATGACCAGAAGCAGCCATCCTGATGAACTGTCCCGGGCAAAGCACATCGGGCAGAGGAAACAGCTAGTGCAGAGGCCCAGCAGGAGAAGCAAGCTCCCGGAGTGGGTCAAGGCCAGTGTGGCTGCAACGTGGTGGCGAGAGGGAAGCAAGGAGCCCAATGAGGCCTCCCCTTCCCCTCTTCATCTTTGGGTCAAGGTCTGTTTTCTGAGACCATCACATGCCTCATTTGTTTCTAGGGTACCATTCTGAGCCAGGTGCTGGGCCAGGAAGTCAGGCTAGGGGGAGGACTAGAGAGAGGCCCTGAGGAGGGACGACAGCTGGGGTTCAGTGGGGGCTTATTCCTGGGGCTGTGAAGTATAGAGGAGAACGGGGAGGTCTTCAGGGAGGAAACATTTGAGCTGGGCCTTGAAGGATAAGTAGGAATGAGTTCACCAAGTTGAAGTTGGTAGAAAGTTATTTCAGGAGAGAGAACAGCATAAAGCATGGGGGGGGAGGGTTTGCACATTCATACATATTGGACCAATGGTATATAGCTGTCCGGCCTGGACTATTGACTGTATGGTCTGTGTGTGTGTGTGTATGCATGCATGCAGCTCCAGCAGATCAGACCAGAGAAGTGTATGGTGTGTGTGTGTGTGTGTGTGTGTGTACGCATGCATGCAGCTCCAGCAGATCAGACCAGAGAAGTGTATGGTGTGTGTGTGTGTGTGTGGTGTGTGTGTGTGTATGCATGCATGCAGCTCCAGCACATCAGACCAGAGAAGTGGTGGTTTGGAACCAGGCTGTCAAGGGCATTGAATATGCCACTGCCAGGCCAAAGAGGTGATATTTCCTCTTGAAGTTTGGTGGTGGCCAAACAATATGTAGGGCTGGCACCAGGCAGGCCTCAGCAGAATACTATTGGGCACTCATAAAATTAAGCTTCCCAGCTCATCTCCCCTGAGATTCTGACTAATATATCTAGGGCAGGGTCCAGATATATTTTTCAAAATTTCCCTAGGTGATTCTGATGTGTTAGAAAGTTCAGGACCCGCTGCTGTGGACGAAGAATCATTGAGAATTTCAAACAGGACTCTGTTTTTTGCTTTGGAGCTTTGGAGCCTTCCCCGAAGGTCACCCCTTCTGGCCTCTCAGGAGATTATTTTCTGCCCCTGTATTTGAGCCTTTGGTCATTAAACCATTCTGTACCCATCCTGCATTTTGCACCACTGGCTGCCTGATGCTCTGCCACACAGTAGGTGCACCTAGACCTGCTGAGTTGGTGAGCAGGGCAGGGCTGTGATGCTGCAGGGAGGGCCTGTGGCAGAGGAGCAGCATTGCAGTGGGTGGTCTGCGTGTGTATCTCACTGGATCGTGGCCTAGTCGCTTCACCTTCTGAAACTCAGTTTCCTTGTCTGGTAGGTGGCAGTAGCTGTTCTTCCCCATAGGGTTGATAAGGTTAAATTAGTATTTTAGGAAGTGCCTGGTACTCGGGCATAAGCTCTGTGTGGGCACTATGTCTGGTTCACAGTTCTCTCTATGGTGCTGGTACAGAGTGGGCACTCAAAACACGTGAGTTGAATGAATCAGTGAGGTACTCTGTAAATATTAGCTTCCTTCCCTGACCTTTCCCCTGCCCTTGGTAGATATGATGATGCTGGTGTTCGGGGTACTGAGACAACAGAGAATTCATTTGACAGTACTGAGCATTTTCTGTGTGCCCATGGGAGGATATGGGAATGGATAAGGTCATATTTATTTGAGGCAATTTGGGGATAACGAAGACAAAAACAAACATGCTGTAATTCAGGGCACATCTTGAAGGCAGAGACCCAGGCAAGAGCATGAGCTCAGAAAATGACCACTGAAGGCACCCAGAGAGAGGGCAAGGCTAAAGGACCAGGGGTGGAGAAGTGCACAGGTGGGTGCAAGAGCTCACGCCCTCCCTGTCTGCCTGACTGTCTCTCTCAGGTCCTCTGTGCTCTCAGGTTGGGCTGCCTCTTTTCCTACATTTCTTGGTGGAAAGAGAAGAGCGTTAAAGTCCAGGAACTATATAGCCTGGAACAAATTTTCTTATAGCATCTTAGAGTCCTCATCCTTAAAATGGGGATAGTATTGTCTTCTTCACATGGTTGGCATTATGGCTTAGGCAAAACAAATTATGCCAAGCTCAGTACCTGGCACACAGCAGGAACATAACTGATGCTAGTTCTTATGTCCCTCCTCCCATCCTGTCCCAGCTCCTCTCTAGCTGATAATCAGCCTTAGGAAGTCCCCAGCGGATTTCCCAGCCAGGCGCTGTGGCCCTGCATTCTCCTATCTCTTTGAGATAATAAATACGAACAAAACTGAAATCCATTATTAGCTTCTTCTAGACTGTCTGCATGATTTATGGCTTCAAAGTGTCTCTAGTTAATCTGTCGAAAGGGATTTTAAATTTCATCCGTCTTCCTTGCTGGCAGCCTCCTCTACCTTGAATTCAGCTGTTTGACATGTCTAGTACCGGGGTCCCATTTTAAAAACATTTACAGTGGGCCGGCAGGGAAAAAAGTCAGAGATGGAGCGGCAAGCAGGAGGCTCAATTTGGCACATCTGCTTTTAATTCTACGCATCTCCAAAAGTGCAAATAACTTGAAAGTTTGCCCAGGGAAGAGGTCCACTGTGCCCACGAGAGCTGCCTTAGGTGACTTTAAAGGAGAGAGGGATAATTACTGAAAATGAATTGTCACTGAAATAGAACCCTCCCCATCGAAGGGCTGACCATCTGCTGCTCACATGTTCCGGCAGCTCTCCACAACCCCCCTCCTAGGGCTGGGGGCACTCAGCTCTGTGGTTTTTTTAACCTCTGCCTCTGGTCTGCTCAGGTAATGAATGAGTGGTTCAAGACTCACGCCAACTGTGGCTGCACAGTTCCAACGTGTGGCTGTGGTTGTGGGAATTCAGTCTAGCAGACTTGTGGTAAGGCCCTGTGACTGTCAGGCTCTGGGGAGAGAGACAGAGAGAGTGCGTGTGTGTAGCACTCTACAGTTTATGAAGCCCTTCCACATTTAATGCAGGTGGGGAAACTGAACTGCATTCATTTATTTATTCAGTGTGAAAATGTATTCAGCCCCTGTGGCAGGCCAGTGCCTGTTATGAGCTTGTTGTGGAGATGATTTAGCCATGGCCTTGCCCTCAGGCACCAGGGGGAGAGAAAGAAGAAGAGAAGGGATGGTGAGGTCTGCACCTCTGAAGGAGCAGAGCAAGGGTATTCAGGAAGGTCTCACTGAGGATGTGTCCTTTGAATGTGGCCTTAAGGATTCGTGCATGGGACAAATATTTGTTGAATTCCTATTATAAGCTAGGCAGTGTTCTTGGATCCGGGTGATGTTCAAAACAGACCAATACCATGGCCCTATTAGAGAACAGAAAATAAAGATGTGAACAAACAAACAAGATGTTTTTAAATAATGCTGAGTGCTATGAACATGTCCAGACAGGATGGCATGATGGTGAGATTCTCTGAGTGTCAGGGAAGGCCTCCCAGATGAGGCAGCATTTGCCCCAAGAATTGAATGGTGACAAGGAGCTGCGCAGACCTGGGAGAAGAGAGGCTGGAGACTAGAAGAAACAAAGCTTCTGAGGAGTGTTTGAGGTTGAGGCAGGGGTCTTAGCCTGTTCAGGCTGCTATAACACAAATACCACAAACATTCACTTCCACAGTTATGGTGGCTGGAAATCCCCAAGGTCAAGGCACCAGCAGACTCAGTGTCTGCTCCCTGGTTTATAGCCATCTTCTCACTGTGTTCTCATATTGGGCAGAGAAGGGAGAAGCAAGCTGTCATGACTCTCATAAGGATACTAATCCCATTTATGAGGGCTCTACCCTGATGACCTCATCAAAGGCCCCGCCTTCGAACGCCATCACATTGGGGGTAGTTTCGACAAATGAATTTTGGAGGGGACACAAACATTCAGTCCATAACAGTGGGTGTGGTAGAGGCAGAGCAATGCGGGGCTGATAAGGAGGCAGAGAACTCAGCTCAGTCAGTTCAGGGATCCCCTGGATGTAGGTGGGGGCCATCAGGCCTGGGGAATGGGGGCCACTAAGGAGTGTTTGGAGCAGAGATGGGGGTCCCTTGGGTGAGGTGGCACTGTGCAGAGCCTGTGGTTGCCAGGCTATGGAGGATAGACTTGGCAGGAGTTCCAAAGAGGGGTATAGGGAGACTGCCTCCTGGGGAAGTTATGGGTTGTATCTGCTGTTTGTTTATTTGACTTGCCTCTAACTGGATTAATGACCCTAGTAGTTGCAGTAATGGGAACTTTACTATTTCGCCAGGGTCTGGTTATGCCAAAGAAAGGTATAGCTTTGAAGGGGAAGGGCTGGGCCTTGGCAAGGGCCGTTCCCAAGAGCATCCCCACTCTGGGCCTGGTTCTACCAGGAGGCATGACAGAGCATCTATTGTCATGAGCCCTAGAGAAGGGAGTCAGTGAGACCAAGAACAAGGTCACTCAGCCTGGGCACCTGGGGGCCTGCCTGGACCACTGTGAGGGAAGGTGGCTCCACTTCTAATGGGAGAGACAGTCACAGGCAGGCGGGTATGAGCTCCTCAAGGGCAGCATTGTGACCACCTGTGTCCCCAACCTGCGCCCCCATGTGGGTCACAGGGCCTGGCCCACAGCCTACACTTGTGCATTGCTTCTGCAGAAATGGATGAGATCTGAACAGGGGGTCGGGAGTCAGATAGGCCTCGGCTCGAATCAGCTTCTTCTCTGAGCCTCTCATTTCTTCATCTGCAAAATGCTGAAAACATGAGGATTAAATAAGAGAATCTGTGATAGAGGATAAAGTCCAGGGTTATTAATGTGGCCCACCAGGCCTCACCTGCCCTAGCTCCTGCCCATCTTTCTGGGATTCCTGGTCCCAGGTCTGAAATACTCCAAGCTCCCAAATACTTCCTGCCATTGCATGTCTCTGGCTGGGTGCTGGTCCTTGAACTTTTGATGTTCTTTTTGCCCTGTCTTCCTGGCAAATAATCTCTCAGGATTTAGTTCATGTGTCATCTCCTCTTGGAGTTTTTTTTTTCCGACTTCTTCCTGCTCAGAAATGAGAAAAGGAGGTCCACTGAAGCCAGGTGTGTAATTGAGACCCGGAGCTGCTGGAAGCAGGACTTGTATTTTCTCTTCAGAATAGACCAGCAGGAAGACAGGCCTCCATGCCAGCAACACTCATCAGCCCTTAAGTGGGTGTTCAGTTGCTCATATCTCAGAAACTAGTGTTGCATTGTCTTCCTGATAACTAAGAGGTAGAGCGTTTTTGCATTTTCTCATGGGCATAACGGTGTGTACGTATTTTCTTTTGAGAATATCTATTCAAATCTTTTGCCCATTTTTCATTTGGGTGGTTTATCTTTTTATTATTAAGTTGTAAGGGTGCTTTATATATTCTGGATACAAGTCTTGTTAGATATATGTGAGGGTATTTTCTCTCATTCTCTGCCTTGCCTTTGCATTGTCTAAATGGTGTTTTTCAGAGAACAGAGATTTTAAATTTTGAAGCAGTCCAATTTTAACAACTTTTTCTTTGCTGTTCCCTGATTTTTTGTGTTCTAAGAAAACTTTGCCTGTCCTAAGGTGTGCTCTCTGTTAGACATTTTATGGTTTTAGCTTTAAGTTTAGGTTGATGATGCTTTGTGAATTGATTTTTGTATGTGATTAAGGGTCAAGGTTCATCTTTTCCATACAGTTACCTAGTGTTCTAGCCAACATTTGTTGAAAGGACTTCTTTCCCTCATTGTTTTGTCTTTGCATCTTTGTAAAAAATGAGAATTGACCATATTAGTATGGGTTTATTTGTAGACCTTGCATTTGTCCCATTGATCTATATGCCTGTTCTTATGCCAACACTACACTATCTTGATTACTGTGGTTTTATAGAAAATTATGAAACCAGATAGTGTGAGTCTTCCAACTTTGTTATTCATTTTCATTATTGTTTTAATTTTTCTGAGTACTTTATATTTTCATATATATTTTAGAGTCAACCTGTCAAGTTTTACCAAAAAGCCTGCTGGAACTTTGGTTGGGATGGCATTAAATTTATAGATCAATTTGGATAGAACTAACATCTTAACAGTATTGAATCATCCATTCATGAGCATAGCATCTCTCCCGATTCTTTTAGGTTTTCTTGACCTTCTCTCAGCAGTGTTTAGTAGTTTTCATTGTAAAGGTCTTACACAACTTTTGTTAACTTTGTTCCTAAGCGTTTTATGTTTTTTGGTGTTTTTGCATACGATATTGCTCTTTGAATTCCTTTTTCCCATTACTTCCTCCAGTGTATAGAATTACAATTGATTAAAAAATATATTTTTAGAATTTATTTTTAGAGAAGGGGAAGGGAGGGAGAAAGAGAAGGAGAGGAATATTGATGTGCAAGAGAAACATAGGTTGGTTGCCTCTTGTATGCCCCCTACCGGGGACCTGGTCTGCAACCCAGGCATGTACCCCAATGGGTAATCAAAATTACAACCTTTTGGTTTGCAGGGTGGCACCCAATCTGTAACAGAACGCCTCGGCTGCTCCGATTGAAACAGAACCCACGGGCCGATTGCCCGCTGCCAGAATCATAACTCTGAATACCAGAGTTTGGTGAAAAGGAAAAGAATTGTTTATTTACACAAAGTCCTGCCTCCCCCTCCCAGACCTGGCCAGTCTTACGGAAGTCAGAAACACCGTTTCCCTACTTCCTAGGCACAGTTCAGCTTTACCAGTAGCTGCCAATCACTCGGTTCTGATTGGGGAGGTCCTTTCTGTGCTGTGGTGCCCTCCAGCTCTCAATGCAGGACTGCCTTGGTTCTCAGCCTCCTTGTAAACTGCCTTCTTCCTGCAAACCACATGGATCTCCTCTCCTTCTCAAAGCAGCCTGGCAAGAGCCTCTTCTTAAAGCAGCCTGGAGATCCCTTCTCCAAGCCACATGGAGGGAGCACACAAGAGCCAGAGAGTGAGGGCGTGAGGGCCAGAGAGAGCGTGAGAGAGAGAGCCTCCTAGAGCCAGAGCCAGCCCAAAATGTCTCCAGCTCCTTCTTCTCTTCGTCCCTGCCTCCTCTCTCCCCCTGCATCCTCTCACGCAGTGGGTGTTGCAAACAGTTCTGACCATTCACAGAACCCTATGATGGCTCTGTCTGCTTCTTCCGTACCAGCCCACAGTCCAAGATCCCTCCCACCTTCCTGAGTCTTGGAAGTAAAGCGGATCTTTGCAACAATGTATCCAGCCACTAGCTCCAGGCATGCAAGGGCATCCCGAAAGCTGCTTCCTGCCCCCTATCTCCCAGCCGCAAACTCTGGGGTTTGTTTTTGGACTCCCCTGTTTCTGTAACAAATCCACTGAGCCACACCAACGAGGGCTACAATTAATTTTTTTGTTGACTTTATGTCCTGCCACATTGTTAAATTAATTTATTCTCTTCATATTTCTGATTTTGGAGATTCCTTAGGACTTTTTATGTAAACAGTCATGTCATCTGAGAATAAAGAGTTACTCTTCTTTTTCCTATTTTCATGCCTTTTTCTTTCTTTGTTTAAGTGTACTAGCTGGGATCTCTACTGTAATACTGAATAGAGTGGTGAGTGTGGACATCCTTACTTTGTTTCCAATCTTAGGGAGAAGCATTCACTTTTTACCATTAAGCATGATATTAACTACAGTTTATTATTGATGTGCATTAGTTTACTAAGAACATTATTTTTATTCCTGGTATGCTGAGAATTTTTGTTATAAATAGGTATTGATTTTTTTGCATCTGTTGAACTGATCAAATGGCTCCTCTCCTTTATTCTTTTGATTTAGTGAATTTTATCACTAGATCTAGAACTTTTCATTCTGAGGGTAAACCTCACTTTGTCATGATGAATTATCCTTTTTATACATTGCTACACTTTATTTTATTTTTTAAGTATATTTTATTGATTATGTTGTTACAGTAGTTCCAATTTTTTTCCCCTTTACGCCCCTCTGCCCAGTACCCCTTCCCCTCCAGCAAACCCACCCCCCTTAGTTCATGTCCATGGGTCGTGCATATAAGTTCTTGGGCTTCACCCTTCCCTATATTATTCTTAACATCCCCTGTCTATTTTGTATCAACTGATTATGCTTCTTAGTCCCTGCATCATTTCCCCATTTCTCCCCCTCCCCTCTCCCAGCTGATAACCCTCCAAATAATCCCCATACCTATGATTCTGTTCCTATTCTGGTTTGCTTAGTAGGATTTTGTTTTTACTTTTTAGATTCAGTTGTTGATAGTTGTGAGTTTGTTGTCATTTTAGTGTTCATAGTTTTGATTTTCTTTTTCTTTTGACATTTCATATAATAATGGCTTGGTAATGATGAACTCCTTTAGCTTCACCTTGTCTGGGAAGCACTTCATCTGCCCTTCCATTCCAAATGATAGCTTTGCTGGATAGAGTAATCTTGGTTGTAGGTTGCTTTTCATCACATTGAATACTGCTTGCCAGTCCCTTCCTGCCTGCAAAGTGTCCTCTGAGAAATCAGCTGATAGTCCTATAGGCGCCCCCCTGTAGGCAACTCTTCGCCTCTCTCTTGCTGACCCCAGGACTCTTGTCTTTATCTTTCACCTTTGGCATCTCAGTCATGATGCATCTTGGTGTGGTCCCCTCTGGGTCCAGCTCACCCGGGACCCTCCATGCTTCCTGGACCTGTATGTCCATCTCCTTCGCATAATTTGGGACGTTTTCCTCATTTTTTTCAATTCTTGCTTCCTCATTCTGCACTGGTTGACTGTTTTCTTCTTCCTTATGTTCTACATCATTGATTTGAACCCCGATTTCCTTCCCTTCAACATTGGTTTTGTGTGGATTTTCCTTCATTTCACTTAGCATAGCCTTCACTTCTTCTCTTATGCATTTGCCATACTCAAACATATCTGTCAAGCCTGTGAGCATTTTTATCACCAGTGTTTTGAATTCTGCATCTGTTAGGTTGTCTATCTCCTCATCTTTTAGGTTGGCTATCTCCTCGTCGCTTAGTTCTCCCTCTGGAACCTTGATCCATTTCCCCTTTTGTGCCATACTTCTCTGTCTCCTCATTCTGACAGACTCCTGTGTTTATTTGCCTCCGTGTCCCAGGTAAAGCTGTCGCTCCTGTTATGGTGTAAGGGGCGGAGCCTTAGGCATTCGTCAGTATAGGGCGACCTGTTTCACCACGTTGTGGCACTGTATGTGGGGGAGGGGTCCAAAGGGAACAATGTTGCCTGCCCAGCACTCAACCCTTTTCCAGGCACCTCTCCCACTTCTGCACCAGACTGGTGCCCCTCTAGCTGCTGCCCTGGCTGTCGTTCCCAGAATGGATGGGACTTCAGACGTTCTAGGACCGTGGGGGCCCTTTAAACAAGCGGACTCTGCTGAGACCGGCAGTTTCTGCCTCCACCCCAATCCCCACTGGTCTGCACAGTCAGAGGCAATGAAGCTTGATTTTCCCAGGTGCTGGGATCGTGGGCTGTGAGGTCCGGTGAGGAGCTGGGAACATTCCCCAGGTGTCCCTTCTGACTTTTTAAAACGTGTGACTTCGCTTTTCGCTGGCCTGCCGCTGCCACCGCTGCTGCCGCCACCACAACACGTCCTTTCTGCCCTGGCTCTGCCCCTCCTACCTGTCTGGATGAGTATTTCTTCTTTATATCCTTGTTTGCTGGACTTCCATGCAGTTTGATTTTATGGAACTTCTGGTTGTTTCTAGTTTTGAGGTAGTTGTATTCCTTCTTAGTTGTGGAGGGAGATGCAGCATGTCTGTTTACGCCTCCATCTTGGCTGGAAGTCCCTCTACATTGCTACATTTTATTAACTATTAAAAGTTACAAATGTCCAGTTATAAAATAAATAAGTCATGGGAATCTAATGTACAGCATAGGAAATATAAGCAATACTATCATAATAACTTTGTATGGATACTAGACTTAACGATGGTGGTCATATCGTAAGGTATAAAAATGTTAAACCACTATGTTGTACACCTGAAACTAATATAATATTGTATGTCAACTACATTTTTAAAAGACTAGTTATAAAATTTGATATACTTTAACCATAAGTATGAAATCGTAAAAAAAGAATAAAAAGAGATGGCTGTAAACCATAAAAAGTCCAAAATGATGGATAAAGTAATATGTAAACTAAGAAGTAGCTAAGCAGCCAAATTACAGTTGTGTGTTAATTGCTAAAAATAAACAAGCTGAAGTTAATAAGATTTTTGAGAAATTAGCAAAAGAGTCTTTAAAAAAATATAAGGTAAGAATTGGCAAAACAGCAAAGGATATAAAACAATCATTCAAAAATGTATACCAGTTTCCTAAGGCTGATGTTATAAATGACCACAAACTTGGTGGCTTAAAAACAACAGACGTTTACTCTCTCCCAATTCTAGAAGTCTGGCATCAAGGTGCTGACTTTGGAGGCTTGAGGGAAGAACCCATTCTTTGCCCCTTCTCGTGTCTGGTGGTTCCATTGGCATTCTGGGACTTGGGGCCACATTGCTCTATTCTCTGCCTCTGTGGTCATGTTGTCTCCTCCGTTCTGTCTGTGTCTCTCTCATAAGGACACTTCTCATTGGATTGAGGGCCCATCAGGATAATCCAGGAAGATCTCATTTCAAGATTCTTAACTTCATTACTTCTGCAAAGACACTTTTCCCAAATTCACTAAAACTAGAACCATCTCCTGCAACACAAATTGTTGTCATCGTTATAAATGGTTCAAATAAACAAGCTTTGGGTAACTGTTTGGCTAATTTGGGAATGTAGCCATTTGGCGAGGTAATCTGTGGCTAATTGGCTTTTGATGAATTGGTCATTTGACACATTGATTTTTAGCCAACTGGCTCTTGGAGACTTGATGTTTGTCAAGTTGGACTGCCTCCCACATGGGCCTCGGGCTTGATGTCTGGGGCCAGGCTGAGGCACATGGGCGCCTGGCAGGCCGAGCTATTGGTCCAGGACTCAAAGATCATCTTAAACCAGGAAGGGAGAATCCCAGAAGACCTGGCCATTGCCCAGCCTTGGCTACCGGCTTCATCCTGAGAGCCTGCTCCTCCAGGAGAGGCTGTGTGAGATTTTGGGTATACAAATACTAACAGAATGAGAGTGACTTTTATTGACTGTGTGCTGGGCACCGAGCAAAGCCCCTCTGGGCATTATCTCAACTGACCTTCACAAAACTCTGTGCAATAAATACAATCGGTTTGCATTTTACAGATAAGGGAAGGGAGGCTCAAAGAGATTGGGTTACCTGGCCAAGGGTACACCAGAAGGTGAATGGCAAAGTTCAGATTCCAGACCAGGTAGGGGTCTCTCTCTGAAGTCTGTGCCATTAACTGCTGGGCCTAAATGGATCAGATATAATCCTTATACTCAGGCAGCTGCTGGTGCCATTGGCTCATTCGTTGCTGCTTGACAGTGGAGTCCTTCCTGTTTCTCCAGATGAGGAAACTGAGACCCGGGCTAGGTGTGAGATTTGTGGAAGGTCATATGGGATCCGTGTCAGAGCTAGGACTGGAACCAGGAGGGGCCTTATTCCTTCTCCCTCCACTTCCAGCCTGGCTTCTGGGTTTCTTCCTCTGTGTTCTTGTCTCCAAAAGTGGGACAGACCCCAGTGGCCTCCCTGCCTTCCATCCCCCAGCTCTCCATGTTTATGTCCCTGTTAATGGGCCTTTGCAAACCGGCCCAGCTGCCGAGCGCGAGCCAGCGAGCCACCTGGAGCTGCGTCTGCCACAGAATGTTTACGGTGCGCGGAGCTGAAACGAAACAACATCCATCTTGTTGACTGGTCCCAAACACTGGACTCATTCATGGCCAGACCGCTGACAGGGTCCCCGTGCTTGGCAGTGAGCTGCCACAGCTCACCCGGCAAAATCTGGCAGCGAGAAGAACGTAGGCAGACTTTGGGGAAATCACGCCCTGAGCCCAGGCGGCCCGCTGGCCCATTTTCTAATCACCCTAGTCTCTAAGCAGATGCATCCATTAAGGTGGTACATTGTGACATCAGGGTTGGTCTGAAGAAAAGATGCTAGGCACTGGACTGGCATCAGAAGCACAGATCAGGGCTGCATGAAGGCCTTGGTGAGGACTGATGAGGTAGATCATCTATGTACATGTAAAGTATCTTGAAGTTTGGCAGCCCATCACGGAGAGAGTCCAGTCTTTACCCCAGACAGATTGGCTTCAGTCCTGGCATGGCCCCATCATCCCTCAGACTCAGTTTCCTCATCCCTTCAGCTGGGTTAGTGATGGCCTCTGCCTTGCAGAGCTGATAGGAGAACCTTTGAGAAACTCTCATAAACCAAGTTGTCCCTATAAGTGTCCCATCTCTTCCAGAATGCCAAGGAGTGTTACAGAGAGGGCACTGCCTTTAAGAGGCATTAGGAAGGTGCTGGGGAATGAATGCCTACTGGGGATCAGGACACCTGTGTCTGGTCCTGACTTGGCAACTGGCTGTGTGACCTTGAACAAGCCTCTTGCTCTCTGTGGGCCTCAGTCTCCTTTTTCTGTAAAATAGGAGGCTGAGATTAGATTATCTTTTAGGGCCATTGTAGTCCTGACATCTTACAATAGAATGACTGAGGGATGCTCCTCAGGAAGTGTGTTGTTCCCCTAGGAACCTGGACCTTTGGTCAGCCCTGTGGGTGAGGCATGGGATGATCACTGTAACCCCGGCCAAGGACTACAGTCTGGAATGACTGGCCCTGGGATTGAATGCCAGGTCTTCTTCCTATGTGTGTTAATCAGAAGAAGTCATTTAATCTTCTTGGGCCTCAGTTTTCTCATCTGTAAAATGGGCTACTTGATCATCTAGAAAGACTGTTAAGAGGCTTAGATGAAACATATTGCACAGTGTTCTGCCGTCCAAGGTACAGACACAGCACTTACATTATATGGGAAGGGCTATGGGGGAGGGGTTCCAGCATGCATGGGATTGGCCAACCACAAGAGGAGAAGGTGGCAGGGTCAGGGAAGGCTTCACGGAGACAGTGACCACTGGAAGAAGGATAAGGAAAGGAAGGTATGCTCTCTTGTCCTCAAGGGAGGGGGAATTTGAGACCTGGCACTGATTGATCCTGGCATCCTTTTCTGTTTATGGGCTTTTGAGAATGGCATCAACACCTGTCTCATCTCTGTGTCCCAAACCCAGCCCAGGCACACAGTAGGAGCTTGGGGGTGTGGGGTGGGTAGATAGGTGTGTCTTCAGCTGTTGCAGAGAAAGCATTGGGTCCCTGTGGGAAGTAGCAGGCTTATCAGGTAGTGAGGCATTCCAAATGTTGGGGCCCAGGGAGGGAGAGGTCTAGGTCCTGTCTAATACCTGCCCCTCGGGATCATGAGGCTTTTTGACAGGGGATTCATGATGGCTCTCTGGGGCTAGAAGAGAATGCAAACATTTAGCCACACCTCCAGTCCACTTTCTCTGTTGTACAGCAACGGAAACTGAGTCCCAAAGGCTTGAGGCTTAATAACCAAGACATGTAGTGAGCCTTCGGGGAAGCCTAGAGCTCTGGGCTCTGCTTCCCCACCCAGGAGGCCTTTCCTGGGACTCTCACACCGAAGTTGGAAGGGAGGTTGGGACTGAATGAGGGGGCTGCTGGACTAATACACACGAGTGTTGATTCATTTATTTTGGTGAGAACCAGACTCCTTCCCCATGGATGTGAAATGTGACCTGTGGCCAGGCTTTCTCTGCAGCTGCCCAGCCATGAGTGTCCCTGAATGGGGCGCCTCATCAGCTGTATTTGCCTAGAAACCCTTGCATGCAGCCTCGGAAGTAAGGGCAGTGTGGTCCTACCTGGGCCAGTGCAGCCCAGAGCAGCGCCTAGGCTGGGCTGGGCTAAGTCTGCAGTCTTCCGGCCTTCCAGAGGCTCCTGTTTGGGAGGAAAATGCTGCTAGATGCTGCTTGATGTTCCCTCAAACACATTTCTGGAAGTTCATTATGTTTCCAACCCCCACCTCTCCCAGGAAATTGATGAGTTTCAGCCAATAAAGCTGTAATGGCTGGAGTGGGGTCTGCGGCCTGGTGGACCCACCCAGGGGCTGCATCTTAGAGAAGAGGCTTCTGTCTTCCTAGATCCATCCTCCCTGGCAGCAGAGGTTCAAGTGTCATTCAAGGCCTCGCTCAGCTCTCACCTGGTGTATTCATTTGTCTTCAAACTGGTATTTGACACATTTACATGTGAGCCACACTACACTGTGCAAGCGGAGCTCTGATGGGGGACACACACAGGGCTGGGGTCACACAGAGGAGGAAGTGAGGGCATGCTTGGTGGAGGGGGATAGCAAGGGCATGGGGGTGTAGGGGAAGAACAGGGCAGGCCTGGGGGGCTGTGAGCAGCTGGGCACAGCCGTAGGGTGGGGAATGTTGGGGACCAGCAGGAAAGGGACTGAACGGTGGGAACAAACTGAGGGTGCAGGGTCTTGTTTGCCTGGTTTAGGCATTCAGAGGGTATCTCGTGGGTAGTGGGAGCCATGGTGGGTGAGGAGCAGGATAAGATGGGTGAGATTCTTAGGCTTTGGAAAGACCACCCTGGCTGTGGTGGAATGGATGGTTGCATTAAGGGAGGAGAAGAAGCTATTGTTCAGGATTATTGGTGGTTTGAACTGAGGCAAACACAGTGGGGATGGGGAGGAGGGATGGACTGAGAGCTGGTGAGGGGGGAAATGGGTGCTGAAGGCAAGGAAGGAGCTGAGACCAGGAGCACAGAAGGAAAAGGAGGTTTGGGTCGGGGAGGAAGGGAGTGGGGAGGGGAGCCCCATCTCAAGGTCTCAGCACCCAGCCTCTGCTGATCAGCTGGTGCCAGGAAACTATCTGTTCGAGACCCCTTCTTGGGCCCGCCCCTCTAGGGCTTTCCACAGTCAGCTTGGCACACCCCTACCTTGTGCCTCCAGTACATAGTCAGGCCTGGGAGCCCGCACAGGGATCATGTGTCTGCCTTCTCATGGATCCTTCTGGGCTCAGGACCGTCTTTGTGTTGCTGAATCCAGAAACAGACCCTGGGATTCAAAGACATCAAGGCAGAGCCAGTCCACATGGATACTGTACTTATAGGGGGAATCACTTCATAAGTTATATAAATGTCTAACTACCATGCTGTACAACTGAATGCCAAATGTCACTTAAACATTTTTTAAAATGAAAACTAAATAAATAAAGACATGATTCTGTCCTTGGAGTGTCTCAGTGCTATCGAGTCAGACGCACTTAGCCAAATCCTGGCTCTCCTGGTGTGACTTTGGAGGACACCTCACTTTTCCCAACTGAAGAACAAGGAGTTGGCCTCCACCACTGGTTCTCAGAGCGTTTCCTTTTTCTACTTTTTCTAACAGGGCCTCCTTTACCGTCCTGAAATAAAACTCATAGATAATGTAACCTGCCTACAACAAAATTCTTAAAAATTCCATATAATGTTTCATTGCATTATGAAGAAGAAATGCAAGGGAAATCACTCATAGGTAATGTGTATTTCCATATAAGTGCTCGGGCTTGACTGGGCCAGAAGGCGCAGCGTTCTCAAGCCTGACAGCTACAGACACACAAACGTCACAAGCAAAGTGACCAAAGGTGATGTGATTTTCTGAAACGGTGAACACCTCCTGTTTAAGTTCCAAACAAAACACAGCACAGTCTCTCCTCAATTTACATGGTAGTTCCATTCCTGGAAAATTCAGTATATTTTAAAACCATGAAAAAAGTACTTTGTGTTTATGTGTAAAATGGAGCTGTGTTCAGGCTTAGATGACCAGATTACTTGTTTGTAGTTATTTTGAATACCTGGCAAGATATTCAAAAGTTAGTGTGGGGCTCACCCACCCTTGGCCATGAGTTGTCCGTCTCTGGCTCCTCCCCACTAAATAAGTGGTTCCTAGTAGTTGAGACTACCAGAATTTCCTCCCTCCCCCAATGATTTTCAGCATGTCCCCTGGAGAATCCCTGCTGCATTATGCCTCTTGTGCCCCAGCAAGTAAGGGTGCAGACTGGAACACTAGCTATATGTCCTTAGGGAGGGCAGAGAAAGAGAACAAAAAACTCTTTGGAACAGGGTTGGACATGGAAGGCTTCCTAGAGAAGGGGCCCTGGGAACTGGGTGTTTTTAGAGCTGAGGCCTAGGGAAGGGGGATTTTTCAGAAACCAAAGCAACTTCTATGACTTCTCTAGTAGGCTTTGTCTTTCTGTCCATACTGTGGAACAAATCATCTTTTCCACAGTGTCTAGAAACTCTGAGTCTCTTGAGGGATAAGGAGCGTTCCTGCTGCTTATTCTGTGTTGTATTTCTGGTGGTGCCCTTTTCTGGAGGTCAAGCTGTCTTTCCGAAGAATGGCAGTATTTTCTCAGTCAGAACAACTGATCCTTCCCAGAGAGACCCAAGAAGAAGGGAGGGGATTTTAAGATGTTGGCATCTCATGCCCCTCCCCCTGCCCAGCTGCCTAGAGCTGTGCCTTTTCCCCTTTGCCCTCATGTATTCCTTCTTATTTTAGATATTTTTTAGCAGTTGGGAGGTGGGGATGGGATGGGAAACATAGACTTGGAGTTAACTAATTAGCTTGATTTAAGTGGAAGATGTTAAAAAGGGGTGGTGGTGCCCAAACATGAAATAATAAATATATGCCTGACATAAACATTTATGGTTCTGTGTTTACTGAAAAAACACAGATGGAAATGTTTGTCTTTGAGAAGTTTTTATAGATTTCAACAGCCATTTCCTCTGAATTTCTTGTCATCCCATTACTCTCCTGGCTGTTGTGGGCTTGAACAAAAACAAAGGGTTTTGGGTGATAATCATTGTTGCTCCCTGATAATCTGGGCCAGGCAGGGGCTCCTTTGGGGCTCAGGGCACCCTAGGAAGTGATGAGCCTTTGATCAGTGAGGTCTGGGATTTTACAACCTCAGAATCAGAGAATCTTTTTATGTCTGATGCATGACATCAGAAAACCTTAGAACGATAGTAATATAAATGCTTATTAGCTTTATAAAATTGCATCATTTCAGAATGCAAGAATCATAGAATCCAAGATTCATGGAAATTTCTAATCTTAAATTTTGGAATCATGATGGCTCAGTATGATGAAATGTAGAATCTGAAAATTTTAAGGGATATTAGAGTTTCTTATTAGGCCACCCTTCTTCACCCCTGGGATATAATTAGCTAAATACGAGCAGTACTTTCTTCTGCCAGACCTTGGGTTCTTGCTTGTGCTGTTCCCTCCTTGTTTCAACCTAGAATTTTGGTCCCCCGTTGGAGCACACTAGTAGTCATTTACACTTGGTGTGGGAGCAGTCTTTCTAGGAAAGGAACTGGGGAAGGGGAAGAGGTGCAGTAGGCTGTAGTAGGAGGGGGAAGAGGGCAGAGGCTCTCTCAGACCTACCCTAAGGAGAGGGAGCCCTGGGTCCTGAGATACACTGGATAGAGCATCCCTCCTGTCAGTAGCCTTATCTCATGTGAATGTGCCTGTCTCCTTTAGGGAAGTGGTGACCCCTGGGTACCCTTCCTCTTAATAGCTTACTGAATAAAAGGTTAATGAACAGGAAAATAGGTTAGTAGACAATGTCTAGACTGAAGCATAAAAGCTTAAAAAGGATGAAAAATTAAGAAAAGAGCATAAGAGATATATAGAACATGGTGTAAAGGTCTAACGTACATTATTGCTCAAGAAAGATAGAGAAAAGATAATGGGGAGATATAATGTCTGAAGTGATAATGGCCAGTAATTTCTTCAAACTGACAGAGGACATCAAGCCACTTATTTAAGAAGCCCTATGAACCTCAAGCAGAATAAAGGCAAAGAAAATCACACCTAGGCACAGCATAGTCATAGTCAATCTACTGCAAACTAAACACAAGGAAATCTTAAAAATAGTCAGGAGTAAGGGGAGTGATACAGTATTTTGGAAAGACTTGCAGATAACTTTCTGATAACAATGATGAAATCCAGAAGACAGTGGAAGAAATCTGTAATATACTGAAAGAAGATGACTGCCAACTTAGAATTCTATATCTAGTGAATATATCCTTCATAAATAAAGGTGAAAGGATAACATTGTCAAACAAAAGTTGAGAGAATCCCTTGCCAGTAGACTCAAAGTTTTTAAAAAAACTTCATGAAGAAGGAAGATGACTCTATATGGAAGCAGGGGGAAGGGAAATATTTAAATAAATATTGACTCTACAAAACAATGATAATATGTGGTGAGTTTTAAAAATATACAGAATTAAAATATGCAACAATAATAATCTGCGGGGTGGGGCGGGGTGAGGGACAGGGGGGAATAGAGTTAAAGAGTCCGAAATTCTTCTACTTTTCAGGAAGTAGTAAGTCTACTATTCTATATTAGCCTGTAATAGTAAGTCAAGGACAGATGCTATAATTGCTAGGATAACTAATAATAATAAAAAGAATGGGTATTTAGCAAATTAATAGAGAGAGAAAATAGAATAATAAAAATATACTTGATTAATCTGAAAGAAGGCAGAAAAAGAGAGAAAAAGCATATGGAATAAGTGGGATAAATAAAAAGCAGATAGTAAAGTTGTAGATTTCAACCCAAATATAAGTTAGTTACATTGAAGGTAAATGGTATAAATTGACTAAATATGCAAATTAAAAACAAAGGTTGTCAGAGTGGATAGAACTTATTTTATGGAAGAATATTTAATCAGTAAGGATGCTTTTGGTTGTGAGTGGCAGAAAATACATCTGAGACAAGGTTATTGCACTATAGGAATTTTACTATTCACACAAGGGGTTCTTGGTGCAACCAGTGCTTTGACTTTAGTTTCTATGCTGTCCTGGTTGAGATGCCTTAATTTATTGACATTGCCCTCCAATTGACTTCCAAGGTGGCTTCTAGCTGCCAGGGTGACATGCTTGCTCATTCACAACTAGAGGAGAAGAGACTGTTCTTACCCAAGTCATCAAACAGAAGTCCCGGGCCTCGGTCTAATTAAACTTACTTGTGTTGCGTGCCTGTCTCGGAGCCAGTCACTGTGGCACTGTGGTTGGGGAAATGAGATCATGCTGATGAGTTCAGGCTGCTGAAGCCACCTGGAGTGGGATTAATAAGAACAACCATGAGAGCCAGCATTTACATAGTGCTTATTACTATGTGCCAGATGTACTGTGCAAGGTACTTTATATATGGTATATGAATCCACTTCAAAAAACTGTGCTATGGAGAAGCTTAAACAAGGTCACAGCTAATAGAATGCAAAACCAGAATTCAAACCTTATAGATTGGACCCCAGAATCTGCACTCTTATCTATTGTGAGATACTATCTCTTCATCTCAAGCCCAATAGGTAGATGTGGAAATATGGAACCCTATTGTGGGGGAAGGAAGGGAATGAATACTAGGTGTTTTGGACTGGATGTTTGTGGTTTATGCCCCACCCTGCCCACCCAATTCTTATGTTGAAGCTTTAACCTCCAGTGTGGCTTTATTTGGAGATAGGATCTATAAGGAAATAAGGTTAAATGAGGTTAAGGTAGTGGGGCCTGCTCCTCTAATAGGATTAGTGTCCTTATAAAAAGAGATACCAGAGCACATTGCATGCTCACTCTTGCTCTCTGCATGCATGCTTGAGGAAAGGCTGTATGAGGAACATAGTGAGAAGGTGGCAACCTACAAGCCAGGAAGAGAGCTCTCACCAGAAACTCAGTCAGCAGGAACCTTCATCTTAGACTTCTAGCTTCCAGAAATGTGAGAAAATAAATATGTTGTTTAAGCCACCTAGTCTTGGGTATTTTGTGATGTCAGCCCAAGCTGACCAATACATCAGGAAAGTAATCAGCTTCATTGACTCTGAGTTGCTTAATGATGTGGAACAATGTAAGGGCCAGCATTGCTCTCTAAGTTCGAGAGAGCTGGGCCTGCACCATGTACCAGCTTCATGACCTCAGATAAGTCACTCTTCCTCTGGAAAATGGCATTAGCAATACTGGCATGGAAAAAGCCTCACACTGAGCCTGGCATGTAGCAGGCACTCTATGAACTTTGGTGCTCATGATACATTACATTAAAAAAAAAAAAATGTAGAGAAAGCCCTGGCTGGTGTGGCTTAGTGGATTGAGTGCTGGCCTGCAAACCAGAGGATCGCCAGTTCAATTCCCAGTCAGGGCATATGCCTGGGTTACAGGCCAGGTCCCCAGTTGGGGGCGGCACACAAGAGGCAACCACACATTGATGTTTCTCTCCCTCTTTCTCTCTCCCTTCCCCTCTTTTTAAAAATAAATAAATAAAATCTTAAAAAAGAAAAAGCAGGGTATAAGAAAATAAGTATATCTGGTAGGTTTTTATTTTTATTTATTTATTTTGGTAAAAAATATATAGAAATGCATATGGAAATACCACAGATGTTTATGTGTCATTATGTATGCTGTGGCTTTCTCTGGTTGTTGACCTTATAGGTGTCATTTATTTTCTAATAGTTGCCTAGGTATATTTTCTAATTTTTTCATCCAACAAGTATATGCTAATTTGGTGGCAGTAAGAGAGTCCAAGAAAAGCTTGACCAGAGTATGCGTTTATATGCATAGATGCCGGCACCTACTTGTGAAACCAGCCCTGGGCTCTCGCTCCCTGGCCCTGGACTGGGACTGAGCAGAGGGCTCTCTCTCGCTCAGGTTTCTTTGCGGCGCCATCCTGAGGTGAGCCTGCTCAGGTTTTACTGGCCTGAGTCCCTGTAAATCTAGCTTAGCTTTAAAGGAGAATTTATGGAGGTTTTGTGATGTGGGATAAAAGATGACAGGTGGCCATAAACCTGACATAAGGCCTTGAACATCGGGCTTCGTAGCTCTGAAGGCCCTGCCAAGCTTATAGCCCACCCTTGCCCAGTGACAGTGAACCCCCAGACTGTGGTTACCAGGTCTTTGGGTTTGGTGGGGAGGCGAGAGAGGGGATGAACGAAAAGGCAGCGTGGTGAGGCAGAAGGGGCTTAGAGTACAGATGCAGCCTCTGCTCAGCCTCTGCTGTGTGTACTTAGAGAGCCGCTTACTCCCCCTGGGCCTGAGAAGCGGAGCCCTGTGTCTCCTGCTCTTGGGGGTCTCTAGGGCCCCTCCTGCCCTGCCTGGAGCTCTCATAAAAGCTGAGGAGGCTCAGAGAGGGCCTGCAGAGCCAGAGCTCAGACTCAAGACCCCATTGGCCTGAGGCTGCTTTCTATGGCCCCTGGTGCTCACTGCCTGGGGAAGCAGGTCTTCATTCCTGGAGACACAGATCACCGAACGGTGTCTGTGACCCTGTCTCTACTGCCTGTCAAGAAGGTAAAAGGAGGGGTCTTTACTAAAGTGCTGACTCTGCCAGTCACCACACCTCTACATTTAATCCTCACTGCCACCCCTTGGAGCTGGGTTTCTCATTCCCCTTTTACAGATGAAGAAACTAAGGTTCAGAATGACCCTCATTTAGGGTCAAATAGCCAGAAAGTTAATGGTGGAGCCAGGGCTTCAACCTAGGTATGTGTGACAAAAGCTTGGTCTGTTTTCCTGAATGGCAGCATCTGGCATATAGTGGCATGAAAGTTAACTCTGGATGGTTCTTTCAGCCACCCACCTTCCCAGTGTCTCCAAGCACCTCCTCCTGGTCCGAGCATGTGCTAGGAGGGAGGGCAGTGTCCCCAGTGGGGCCCAGGTGGGTAGAGAATCTACTTGCTGAGCAACTAGGACAAGCTTCTTCCCCATCTGGGCCCCCTATTTTTCGTATGTGAAGTAAATTGGACAACATCATGTCTCTGGATGCTCTGACATTCAGCAGCTCTGGGGTCCCAAGACCCTTGTTCTGAAGGACTGACTTCACAGACTCATGGGGGAGGCAGGAATTTAATTGCACTTAAAAGCATCCATGTGCCAGCACAGAGTGTTACAGTCCCAACTTTGTGGTGATGTCGTGGAGAGTTAGAGCTCAAGCGTGTGGCGTGTTTGGCATATGCTGGGTGTGTGGAAAGAAGGTATTCGCCAGGCAGCTATTCACACGGACTGCTGTGAGCTGAGGTGCAGGAGCTCTGGGAGGGCAGGAGAGACCAGGGGACATTCCGAAACAGGAAGCACTTCTGTTGAGCTCCGAGGGCTCAGAGGGTTTGGGAGGTGTCAGGCCACCCTGACTGGTTGGGTGAGGACGTGTGCAGCACAGCAGCAAAGCGTCATGGGAGTATGAGGTAACGCCCAGGTGGGAGAGTGAGCTCAGGCTGTGGGGGCCCCGGAGACAGGTCCAGGCACTTTCATTTATTGAATGCTCACCAGAGGCCAGCCCTGCATTCAGTATTTGACAGTGATTTTCATACCATCAACTTCACCCCATAAAATTCTCCCCATTTTACAGATGCAGGAAAATCTTTCTAACTGCAAAGCCCAGCAGCACTAGCTCAGGGGTTGGAAAATTATAGTCCAAGAGCCAGTGAACTGTTTGTTTCTTTAAATAAAGTTTTATTGGAACACAGCCCTACTCATTTGTTTATATATTGTCTGTGGCTGCTTTTTATGGTCCAAGTTGAATAGTCGTGACAGTGGACTGTATGTCCCGCAAAGCCTATAATATTTACTGTCTTGCTCTTTACAGAAAATGTTTGCTGACAAGACGGCTGAATCAGGAGATCCAGTGTTAAGTTCCAGCCCTACATTTTGCAGGGTGATTTGGGCAAATTGTTTGTCCTTCCGCCTCCCCACTCTCCCCACCCAAGTCTGCCCAACCCTATTCCTGAGCATTGTAGTGAAGCTTGTAGGTGATGGCTGCACAGTGTTTTGTAGACTGTGCAGGACCCTGTCACCCGTCTGGAGCCTGGTGGGCACTTAGAAGTCTGCTCTGCTTGTCCATGAATGAGGAGCTGTCGTGTAGGCTGTCCTAGACCTGGCTGCTGACTTCTGCTGGGATTGCAAGGAGGCAGCATCTGGGCCTGAGATGCTGAATGCATCATTGTCCCCTTCATGCCGACTTGGCAGGTTTCAGAGTACATTAAAATTCCTGTGGGGAGTCACCTTATATGTGGTACTGCTTTATAGCCAAGTCATTACGGTAATTTGCAAAGCTCTGTGGTGTGTAACTGGAGACATTTGCTTCAGATTTGCTGGCTGTGACTTCATTTGTGCTGCCAGGTCCTCATTTGGTGACCTCTGGGCCTTGAGGGCTTGTCCTTTTGAGTTTGACCTCAGGGTCGTCTAGACTTGACCTTCCTGGGGATAGAATACTTCTTGTACAGGGCCCTGTATCCTGGCCCCACCCTAAGCTCAAGGATAAATGGAAGAGAGATAATTATCATTATCATCACTATTATTTTTCAAGTGCTTACTGTGAGCCAGGCATTATGCCAAATGCATTGTGTTCATAATCTGTTAATTATCAACAGAACCTTGTGAAGTAGGTGTTAGCACCATTTTACAGATAAGAAAACTGAGACTTGAAGCGGAAACTAAACCAAACTCCTACCTAGCCCTGGAGGTACCAGTCCATGCTGTAACGGATTTGCTATGTGACCAAGAGGTCCATTCCCTCTCTGGGCCTCAGTTTCTTCATCTGTTGGTGAAATAGATGGTCAGTCAGTTTCAGTCCTGACGTGCTAGGTTTCCTCACCAACTTGTAAAAATGAACATGGGACCCCCTCAGCCTCTTATCCTTCCCCAAAGCTTTATTGACATGGAGAGAGCCAGGTCCAGGGTCTGGCCCCTGGGGCACAGTGGGAGACATAGCTGCTGGGTGCAGCCCTTTCCCAGGGTATCCCCACCTTCCTCAGGCCAGCAGGGCAAATGTGGCCCTCTCATTCCCCTGCTTCTCTTGAGAAAGACTTCACCCTTGCTTCCTGGAGATGGACAGTGAGCAGGGGTGGGCCCTGTGATACACTAGGCGACAGAGAGGCGAGATGCCAATAGGCAAGACAGCAGTGGGTGGTCTCCTGGCTGGTTTGGGCTTGGGATGGGCAACAGCGACAGTACCCACATCTTCCCAGTGGTGGCAGCATCTCTGGGAAACATATTACAGTCTTTGGTTTAATTTTCAGCTTTTGAGAAAACAGGTGGCTTGGGGTAGGGTCTGGCATAGGCCTTGGGATACCTGGGTTCGAGCCCTGGCTATGCCAGCAATTGGCATGTGGTCTTGGGCAGCTACTTGCCAGCTCTGGTGCGAATGTCCCCACAGGTGGGGAGGCCCACGCTTTCATCCAGTGTCTGTGAGGGTTACATAAGACAACGTTTGAATGAGCGTGGAGCCTTGAGCAGGGCCGGACTGTGACCCAAGGGGCTCCTTCCTTACTGCCTCCCAGAGCTGGATTGCTTATTTATTATAGGAAAATCTCTTAATGTATCCAGCAGAGAAGAAGCCAACAGGCCTGAATCATTAGAGTAATGACCATCTCTTCCCACATCTCAACTTGGCCCCTGACTGTCTGTGTGACTTCGGATGAACCATTGAACTTCCCTGAGCCTTTGTGTGCTTGTCTGTAGATGGAGTGATCCTATGCCCTGGCAGAGTTTAGGAGTCATTGTAATGGTGGTACTTTGACTTCCCCAAAGGCCCTCCAACATGATCTTCATTGGAGTCACAGGTGGGGATGCTTGTTGATGCTTGTTCGGCCCCCCCCCCCCCCCAGTGGTTCATCAGTTGGCTGAGAGACAGCAGCAGAACTGAACTTGGGCTTTGAAGTAGGAGAGATCCGGGTGGGGCCACAAGTCAAACCTAGACCATTGGGTCCAGTTAAAAGCCCTAGTCTCTCCAGACCTCAGTTTTTATAATCTGGAAAATGGTTGCAATGAGCCTGTCTCACAGGGATGTACACTGGGAAGTACTGAATGTGCCTGATGCCTGGGAAGTGCTGGATGAGTAAGGGCTTGAGAAATAAATGCTGGGCTTCCCAGCATCTTTCTGGGGACCCACTGTCCATTGTTCCACACATCCTCCTAAGTGAAGGAGAGTAAATGACAAAAAGATCCCCAGTGGGCCTGGTGGGTCCTTGAAAGAAGCTCAGAATGCCTCCCCAACCCAAAGACTCTGGGATAAAGACCCTGCTGAACAGCCCTGTGTGATGATTAAGCTCTCTCTGCTCCAAATGCTATTAATGGTCATAAAAATCATCCAGTTTTCTGAGGCCCAGCCCCACAGTTTGCCTCAATGGGGTAATAAAATCGCATGCAGAAACGATGTGGAAAAGGCAAAGACCGCCAAGCAGAGACAGAGTTAAATGAGCAGCAGCCTGCTCTCATTAGCTTGGGCCATTCACATTTGTTACCAGGGATTTCTTTTTAATTAAAAAACAAGCAAGTTATTAAAAAATAAGCTTGCGAGGGGCTGGCTGAGCAGCAGCCAAAGCCAGAGGGAGCGAGTGTTCCTCACAG
This sequence comes from Furipterus horrens, assembly GCF_987537825.1. NCBI lineage: Eukaryota > Metazoa > Chordata > Mammalia > Chiroptera > Furipteridae > Furipterus > Furipterus horrens. The sequence continues at coordinate 37,102,035 of NW_028327173.1, read as the reverse complement.
CAGGACACGGGCTCTGCCTGGGAAGGTGACACTGAGGGCAGCTTCTGAGCAAATGTTCATGAAAGCCCTCTGGAGCAGGCTGGGCTGTGCCTGGGAGCCTGGAAATTTGACCCCCTTACCTGCCCTGGGACCTCGAGAGCATTGCATTCTGGTCTGCAAACTGTGAAGTGCTCAGCAGGTGAATGCCTGCCTGATGCCTGTCCAGAGTCACGGGCCATGGCAAATTAGCTCAGAGTGTCTGGCCTTGGGCATGGGCTAGAATTAGGGTAGGGCTGGATCTGGCTAAGAGGCCACTTTTCATTCATAGTGATTACGATGTGGGGTTTGGGTTTGGCAGACCTGAGCCACAGATTCAGCCCAGACTCTTACTAGCTGTATGATGTTGGGCGAATAATTTAACTTCCTGAGCCTCTATTTTCTCTTCTGTACAATGGGGATAGTGATACCCATGCCTTCCTCAGAGGCCAGTGGGGAGGCCCCGCTGAAACATGGACCTGCACCCAGGGCTGCACACACTGCTGGGCAAACGGCACTCTATCGTTCTCCTAGTCCTTACATCAGGGGTGTTCTGGTGTCAGTTCCTTTCTCAATATATACTTGGGTCTGTTAATAATGTTTTGTTGCCTTTCTAGAGTACTTTATGCTTTTCAAAGTGCTACTTAACAATAAGAACAATTTCTTCTCCTGGCACCTAGGTGCCAGGACTGTGCTAGGGGCTCTGCACCTCGGTGCTCAAAACCTCACAGCATCTCTGGGGAACTGGCATGACCCTCTCCATCTTACACCAGGGAGCTGAGGTTCAGCCTCGGCGAGGGGCAACCTCGGGACGGGGCGTAGCCCAGGGGAGGGACTTGTTCGAGTCACAGGTTAGGTTGGGGGTGTAGGGGCTCACACCAAGGTCCACAGGGCCCCCAAAGCCATGTATGTCCCTTCTTCCTTGCATAAGCTGGCCAGGTGACAGGGCAGAAAGCCTAAGGAAGAAGTAGAGTTTCCAGATTAACCCTTCTCACACTATAGATAAGAAAACCAAGGCCCAGTGAATGGAATTTAACAACCATGCCTAATATTTTTGTTACATGTGATGTAGTTTTTCAAGGACTCTCAATCTGCTGCCTCAGTTAGTCTTCATAGAAACCCAGTAGCTGGGCTGGGCAGATAGTTAGGCTGTAAAAGAACCATGGAGGATACCAAGGTGTGAATAACCATATACTGTATTTCTATGGTATAATTTGGAAAACAATGAAGATTGAACTTTGGTGGTAACAAGAAGAGGTGCTGTTCAGTAAGCACCTGCTCCTTGACATATACTGTCATCCAGCCTGCTGGTCAGCTGAGCTCTAGATCACCAGCTCCAGCACATGGCCACGTACCTTGTCGAATGAGCATTAGGTGATCAATATGAGGATCATAGATTCTGAACCTCCTGGGGACTGATGCTTGTCTATCTAGTTCCCAGGTGTTTCCTACACCTGGAGTAGTGTGTGGTGCTATTACTGATTCTACAGGTGGTTATGGGAATTAAACGAGGTATCCCTGTGCCTCAGATGTAGCAGGGGTTCTGTTAGTGTTGGCTCAAGGGTGCTCTCTTTCATGATGTCCCCAATGACTGCCCCCTCCCTGCACCCCACTGCCAGGCTGTCCCTATTTACTTTGTCTCCTCTTCCTGTCTTTCTTTGCCTAGTGAACGGGAGCTACGGCCACTGCACCCCAGGCTCGGAGAAGAGCCTGCTGGACCTGGACCTTGCCGAAGGCCTTGGCTCCACCTGCCGCCAGGGCCTGTTTCTCCCGGCAGGAACCCCACCACCCCGGGGCCATCCCCCAGCCTGTGAGAGGCTGCTTCATTTCCCCCACCCCAGCAGGTATGTGCTCCATCTTCACCATCAGCTGCCCTCTGTGGACACTCCCTGGAAACCAAGGACCGAGGGCCTCCTGACCTCACCTAGTCTGCCTGGCTTGTGGGATACACAGGGAAACTGAGGCACAGAATTGCCAGGGACCAGCCAGAGCCCAGTAGCACAATGATGGCTGCCAGGTGTAGGCCCCGCACCTCCTGCATTGCAGTTCCTCCTGAGAGACAAGGGTGGTTTTATTGAGGTGTGACTTTTCACAGAGAATCACTCATTTTAGAAGAGGAAGATTTGGAGTGCTTTGGGGAAGGAAAACTAGTTTAAGGTCACAATGTCAAACCCTGGACTACTCAGAGAGCAGAGAGGGGTTCCTCCACCTGGGCCATCTCCTGCCTCAAGAAGCCATCACCCCACAGAACTCTGCCAAGTAACTATCACATTTAGTGCTTGCATGTTTCCAGTGATGTGCATCTCTGCAAAATGTTTTATTAGATGGCACATTGGGTTGAAATAAGCCCCTGTGGCCTCTCCCTGAGCCCCACCCATGCCTCTGTGCCCTCTGGTTTGCTGACAGGCGTAGATCAACCACAGGCAGGCCTGTGTATCCACCCCCTTGGCCCGAGATCCCTCACCCCACTGCTTGGGGCTGCTCACCTGAGGCCTCTTCACAGATCAGAGATGCTAAAAACTGGCCCAGATGCCTGTTCACAATGTATCCCTTTAGCAACCACTTATCAAGTGCCTCCTGTGAGCCGGGCGTTGTGGGGTGCTGGGGTGGCATGGTGAAGGAGGCAGAGGTCTCCCTGATGGGGTTTGCTTTCCAGTGGGAGCTCCACAGGGGGAGATATTACTAAATAGCTTTTTTCCCCATGGGGAACCATTTTTCTTTGAGAATTTAGGTTCCCTCCGGTCTTCCTTGTTGTTAATGAGATCTCTGATTTCTAGGAGTGTATTAGTCTGTTTGGCTACCATGACAAAAGGCCACAGATTGGGTGGCTCCAACAATAGCCACTTATTTTCTCCCACTTCTCTGGGCTGGAAGTTCAAGATCAAGATGTCAGAAGGTTTTGTTTCTCCTGAGGCCTCTCTTGGCTTGCAGACAGCCTCCTTCTCACTGTGTCCTCATGTGGCCTTTTCTCTGTGTGCAATCCCTGGTTTCTCTCCCTCTTACAAGAACACCTGTCCTTTTGCATTAGGGCCCCACCCTATGACCTTATTTAACCTTAATCACCTCCCTAAAGCCTTTGTCTCCAAATACAGTCACAAGGAGGGTACAGGCTTCGACATATAAATTTAGGGGACCATCACCCACTGGATTGCCTTGTATTTGGGGAACCTCCTCTCTGTTCTTGCTGTTCCCTCCTGATCTCTGGCACCTTGATCCACGGCCTGGGTTCCTGTGGCAGCTGTGCCAGCCACCTCCTTGTCTCCAGAACAGCTTTCTAATGCCTGTGAACAGCTCCCACTTTCTGAGGGAACGCTGCCTGTGCAGCGTTCTCTCACTGAATCCCCACAGTCCCAGGAGGCCCTGGTCCTACTGCTAAATAAGCCACCATCCTGGAGTACTTACTGTTTGCCACACCCCAGGCCAAGCACTTTATATAGGTTATTCATTCAATCTACAAGTGCCTTAAAGTGGGGAAACTGAGGCCAGAGGGACTATAAAACTAGCTGGAGGTCACCCAGTAAGTGGTGAGGAGTTTTAAAACTTCAGCAATGTCCTGATTTTGTCATTTCTATGCTTAAAATGATTGCCCACCACCATCATGGTCAGCAGCATGTATTGTTAATTGCAGCTCAAGTCCTAGATGCATCACTAGCTCTCTGGGCAAGATGCTGACGTTCTCCAAGCCTCATTTCCTTACCTGTAAGATGAAGGTGGAAACAGAGTGTGCAGGCCCCCAGCAGTGTTGCGGGGTGCCTGTGACTGGGCTCCTGCCTGCCCACCACCAGCTTCCTGGTCTTGCTCTGGCACATAGTTTTCTGTCTTCACATCTTGGCCTCCAGAGCCTCTGGGCTCTCTTCTGTTTGCCACAACTCAACCCATGCCTCAGCAGAGTTTAAGCATTCCCTCACAGGACTGGTCCTCAGTTTCCCCATTAGAAAGGGAGATTCTCAAGGGCAGGAAGTCCCCACTGGCTGACTAGGCAGAACAAGAAGCCTGCCTATGTGCCTAAACTCTTGACTAGGACACCCCGTGTGTCCTTAGACCTCGCCCCATATGAGCCTCTGTTACCTTGCCTGTGAAGTGAGAACCAACCCTCTCTAACTGTCTTGAGTCCCCAGCATCACCCAGCATAGTGTGAAGAACCTGTAGAGTGAGCTCATTAACCCTCAGCCCAGGCTGCAGTCCTTGACCCATCAGGTGTGTTGACCCCATGAGGTCCGACATCACCTTCTTCTTCCCTTGAGTCTCTGCTGGGGAAACACTGATTTTCCCAATTTTGACAACTCCCTTCCAGAGTCTAGGATGATAGGAGCACATTGAGTCCTTGAGACTCAGAACTTTGAGGCTGCCGAGTAATAGTTTTTTAAATTAGGTAATTTTACAGATAAGGAAGTAGGGGCCCAGGGCATTAGAGTATATTGTGAGAAAATCCCAGGCTCTTATTTAAACAGATCCAGGTTCAAATTCCTGCTCTATCACTGACTGCCTTTGACAGCGTGGGCAAGTTGCTTCAGTTTTCCTAAGTGTAAAACAGATGGTGGTCTCTCCCTTGGAGAGTTTGGTCACGCACGAGACGGCCTGGGAAAGCACCGGGAGCATGGGCCTTCTGTGCAGTTGTTTGCTCTGTCTGGGGACTCACACTCACAATTTGTAGAGGTGAGGTGGGAGTTGCCTGGCGTGCACAGGGCTCAGTGGCAGAGCAGGGCCTGAACTGCTGCCTGGCCGCACAGGGCAGCGTGGGCAAGCGGAGGCCGCCTCAGAGGGCATTTGGAGCTGTGGGACACCAGGTTCAGAGCTGCCTGCTCCCCACCTTGATGTCGTTTGAGATTTTGCTATTGATTATTCATTCCACTATTTGGGTGACTCAGTCACAGAGAGCTACAGCTGTTCTCTCCTCCTAGTGGGGGTTGCTTTAACCTGGCCCTGCTTTTTAAAGGGTTTGCTTGAAACAAAGGCTTGCCCGGCTGCCCTTCCCTGCCCATGCCCACCTCTCTCCGGCCCAGGATTGAGACCATGCGGGGAACAGCTAGCTGTACTTTTATTTAATTTTTTTAATCTCCACAGTCACAACTTGGATATCAGATCCTTAAGGTACTTGGAGCTTTCTGCTGGCAATGGTGGACCCATCATCCCGAGCCCTGGAGAGGAGTTATGTGTTTGCTGTCTACTTCAGAATGCAAACTCTTTTTGATTCCACTGACCGGGCAGCAGAGTTCCTGGGTGGGAAGAGAGGTCTCTGGTGAGCTAGCCTGAGAATTGTTCAAGTGCCGTTGAGAAGTAAATAAGAGAGTCCCTCCCCCAAACTTTTACCCAGGCCAGTGCTATGCAGGAGAAAACGCACACAGACAGAAGGGAAGCCTGGGTTCTGGCCCCAGCCCTGTCACTGCTTGCTGCTCGTGCCTGTGCCCTCTTGGCCCCTTTCCTGACCCTGTAGTGATAGGGTTGGAGGCGATGCTCTTGGAGGGCTCTGGGCTCTGACCTTCCTTCTCCTCTGTCCCTTCCCCTCCCCTCCCCCTGTGATTAAAGCTGGGGATGCCACAGCTGCACAGCCAGAGAGGGGTGGGCTGGAGCTGCAGGAAATGGCACTGGGAAACAGAGGGGGAGACAGTGACCCCACGGGCAGACAGTGACCCCACAGCCCCATGGGCCTCACTTCAGAGAGCCCCAGGACAGCAGTGGTGATAATGGCACTACTAAGGCAGTAATGATGGCACCATTCACTTTGCCATCCTCTTTCCAGATGGCTGTCTCGGCATCTGTCCTCTCACTTGATCCTGGCAGCCACCCTTTGAAGTCAAGAGGGTGGGTCCTCATTTCACAGGCAAGGTAACTAAGGCTCAGTGAGGGTGAGGCCTGAGGACGCTAGGGTGTCCTAATCAGAGTTTAGGCACATAGCAGGCATCCTGTTCTGTCTAGCCAGCCAGTGGAGGCTTCTCTGACCCAAGGCCCAGCATCACCTTGCTAGTCTCTCCCCTTCTCAGAGTCCTCAGGTGACCAACAGGCCCTGGTGTCTCTACCTGCCCTTACTTGCTCACATTGGGGAGATGCATATACCTCTAGAAATGCATGTACCATGTGCATGATGAAGTTACCACCTCAGCCAGCCCAGCCCTGCCCATCACACCATCCTCATGCAAAGAAGTAGAACCGTTCTGATGTTGGGATGAGGAGAAAGGCCCAGAGCACCTTGTTCAGGTGTGCACAGCTGGAAGTGGCTGAGCCTGGCCTTGAACACAAGTCCCTTGCCTCCCGTGTGCTCCTTTGCCTGGCTCGCCTGCCCATGGCTTCTCCCCAAAGTTTTGTTTTGTGCAGTCACCGCGGCTAGGCTTGAAATTCTGAGACATCCCCACTCAAGAAGCTTTTTCTGTTATTCCTAGGTTGTGCCCTCACCATGACATGTTTCAAAAACCCCACGCACTGATGTTCACAGTGTAAAAGACAGATTGCTTGGGGCAAAATTTCACATAATAAACATTCTTAGAAATTATCAAAGATTACAAAAATTAATAAAGATTTAAAGGACATGTAAGCAGAATTTAAAAAAATGACCTAGGTGTCCCTCAAAATGTCAGCCTCGGCCTGCCTTCTCCCTCCTGCGCTCACTAGAAGGTCAGAGGGAGGAGGTCAGGGCAGACCCTAGGGAGGCCACAGAGGCAGGGTGGGGTGGCATCCGGGGCTGGGGGTGCGCTGGGCTTGGTAAAAGGATAATGGTGCCTTTTCTGGCATTCTCCTCTTCAGACCTCTGCCTCTTCTGAACCTCTCCCCAGCCCACTTTTCTCTCTCTCTCACTCCCCCATTTCCTCCACATTCTTCCTTGTTGACCAGGCAATATTTGCCCCCCCCTCCCCCGCCTTCTATCCCTCATCCTTTCTCTCCTGCTCCGGGCTTCCCCAGCCTTCAGGTTCCGCTATCCCTGCCCACTTTCATGGCCTCTCTGGCCCCTGTCTTCCAGGTCACCCAGACCCCAAGCCACATATATGAATGGTAGCCTCCCGGCTACACAGCACATCAAGCAGGAGTCCCTGCCTGTCTATCGGGCCATGATGGAAGCTCGAGCACCCCTGTCTGCCCACTGCCGGGCCCCACCAGCCACCGGCCTGCACACAGACCTGGACCTTTCGGGCCGAGGCCTCGCCAACCCAGCACCTTCCTGCTACCTTCTAGGCAGTGAACCCAGCTCTGGCCTGGGCCCCCAACCTGAGGCCCACCAGCCCGAGGGCAGCTTGAAGCGCTGCTGCCTCCTGGGCCTGGCCCCCACATCCTCAGCCTCCTCCTCAGCCTGTGCCTCCTCTGACATCACCTCCATCATCCGCTCCTCCCAGACTGCTCTGGTCACCTGCATAAATGGACTCCGGAGCCCCCCTCTACCGGGAGAGCTGGGGGCCCACCCCAAGCGGGCCCAGCCGGGCCCTGCAACCACTGAAAGTCATGAGGGCAGTTTGCAACTTGAATCCTGCCGGAAGGCGGGCTTCCTGAAGCAGGAGCCTGCAGACGAGTTCTCAGAGCTCTTTGGGCCTCACCAGCCGGGCTTGCCGCCTCCCTACCCTTTGCCTCATTTGCCATCAGGCCCTAGTCTTGGAGGCTTGGGGCTGGGCCTGTCAGGGGGGGTGGCTGGGCAGCAGGCATGTCGTTGGGTGGACTGCTGTGCAGCCTACGAGCAGCAGGAGGAGCTGGTGCGGCACATCGAGAAAAGCCACATAGACCAGCGCAAGGGCGAGGACTTCACCTGCTTCTGGGCGGGCTGCGTGCGCCGCTACAAGCCCTTCAACGCCCGCTACAAGCTGCTCATCCACATGAGGGTGCACTCAGGCGAGAAGCCCAACAAGTGCATGGTGAGTTCTCACGGCTACCAGGCCATGTCCCTGGCAGAGCAGCACCCATGTCACTCGCTGAGAGGCATACCTGGGCCTCCTTACTGAGGGGCTCGCTGAGATCCCTGTGCTTGTTGAGGGAAGGAAGAATGCTATGGATGTGGCCACTGGTCAAGATTGTGAGTGCCCCTGTCACTGGAAACCTTGGCAGAGGGGCCTTCATACTTGCCATGTGCCCCATCTCTCATCCCAAGGCATATTGCATGGCCTGGTGTTGCACACACAAGGTTAGGAGGTGACACAGGTGCTCTGAGGTCAAAGCAGGCTTGGCCAGCCTTCTCTCTTGCATGCGTGTGCTCAGTGTCCCACTTACTGATGGCGCAGTGAGTTGTGGGGAATAGGCTCTCCTACTGGGTCTTTACCTTCCCAGGGAGGCTCCCTGGGCCTCCTAGAGAAGCCCACAGGCTAGGCTGGCTTCCTGTACCGGGCACTGGGTCTTCACGGGCATCCAGCTTGAGAGCTGTGGGTCCCCGGGGCAGGCTTTGGGGCATGACTAAGGCTTAACAGATAAAGCCCTGGATAGTGTCTGCAGTGTTTTAGGCATCTGAGCCTCTGGCCGTTCTGACTGATCATTTCTGTGTTTGCATTCACTGTGGTAGAAATACGTGTCAGAGGAACGTAGGCTTAGTCCCTGGTATGCTCATCTGAGCCACCATGCCTACCACCAAAGCTCAGCCAGCCCTCCAGGAGAGGCGCCTGCCTGTAGTAGTAGAAGGGCTGGTGGGGACACCAATGCCCACCCACTGGGACATCGATGAGGCAGAGGAAGAAAGCAGTGTGTCTGGTCTATAGGCGAGTGTCATGGCCAAGGTTGAGTTTCTCCACACTCATGTGCTGTCACTGTCCCTGGGCCCTGCCTCATGGAGTGCTCAGTCTGGGAAGGGGTGCAGTGGCAACAGTGGCACACACCTATCCCTGCTCAAAGCCCAGGGCAGCATCTGTAGGACCAGGGAAGAGGCAGGAAGCATTGGCAACTGGCAGCACAAACTATCCTGCTGGGACCAGGTATTTGCCCTTTCGTCCCCATCTGCTTGTGTTGCTGTGAGCTGGACATCCACTGACCCAGCCTATTCAGCTTCAAGGAGGCTGGGTCTTAGGTATGAGAAGGAATTCACTTTTATAGACAAGTGAGGGACAATGAACAATCTGGTTGTCATATTGGTGGTGTGGGGAGAGGCTAGAGTGCGTGTTTATCACATGCCTTTGGCCCAGGAATATACTATAGGGAGAGCTGGTGGCCAGGCCACTCTCTGGGGATGCCCCAGTTCACTTGGGGTGTTGTGACACATGGCTTGCTGAAAGGCATGTCCCTGCTTGGAAGGAGATGACCAATAGACGTTACAGGCCAGCGCTGATGGAGGACAGAGGGGCCCTGTCTGTCTCTGAAACCCTGGAGCTGCCAGCTGCTAGGCTACAGTTCTTCTTCATGTCTCCTTCCCTGTGGGGGGTCCCGCTGCCGTCGGTGGGGGACTGCGTTGTGGTTACGTAGCCTGATCCCTGGCGTGGTGTGGTCAGTGCCCTTCTCATGCTAGGGCTTCCCATGTGGAATCACAGCATCCAGGAGAATCCGTGCTGCACACGACGCCCGTGGCAGCAACTGAGGCTCTCACTGCCCATTTTCCAGTTTGGTAAATAGAGGACCAGCAAGTGGGTCAGAGAAACCCAGGTTTCTCAGTGTGGCCTCAGGATCTCTCCCCAGGGTACCTTCTTCTGTGCTAGCTTGCTAGGATCTCGTTTGATTCAGCGGACTCCACAGAACACACTGACTTACACCTGACCCATGCCTGACTCTGGGTACCCAGACCCAGACCTGCCAAGGTCCTTGCCCTGGGGGCATTCATGGTCAGGGATGGGGGTGGAATCAGTGATGAGTTCTGGGGTGGAGTTTGCATAGGCTCAAGGAGGGGAGGCCCAGAAGGGCTTCAAGGAGGAGGTGATGTTAAAGCTGTGTCTATACTCACCCTTTTAATCTTCACAAGAATCCTGTAAAACTAACAGTTTTTATAGGTGAAGAAACAAAGGTTCAATGGGTTCCAGCTGGCCTTCCACTTGCTACTGTAAGAACACTTCATCTTGCCTCTTTGGGGATTTGGGATTATGGCGATAATACTGGCAGGCAGCTTCTGAGTGTAACCATGTGCAGGGACTAGTCTAATCAATAACTGTGTGGTCCTCACAACTGCCCTATGGGGTAGTTACTATTAGAACTCCCATTTTATAGATAAGGAAACTGAGGCTCAGAGAGATTGCATAATTTGACCCAGGTCACAGAGATGGACAATAACAACAACAATAATAGAGGCTAGTGATCATGCTAGTAATAACAGTAACAACAATAAATAAATATAACTTGCCCGAGGTTATACAGTTAGTAACCATTGGAGTGGACTCACATCTTTCTAAACTGTGATGCTCTTTTTCTGTGTAGATAGATTTTCTTCTGTTCTACTGATTATTCTCTGGGGTCATAGGGCCATCCCTGCTGGGTCCTGCCATTTGGAAATGGTAGCAGAGGTCTCTCCTGAGCTCCTGCTTGCCCACTGTGGGACTGCTCCCCCCTCCTGAGATGCTGGCACAGCAGGCAGCCACTGGGAAGGGGCGGACTCCAGCCCGCACCCAGATAAATAAAATCACCCTTCCCTGTAAAATTATTAATTTCTCATGACAGGCCTCTGCTACCATGTGCTGTAATAGACAAAGGAATTTTGGACCCGGAGCCTCTGGAGAACAGGAAATAGATGAGACACTTTGATTGAAGAGTAAATGGCCCACTAAAATAGCAGTTAATCCTTTTATTATCTTTCCAGCAGCCGTTTCCACGGTTCTTTCATGAGGTAAGCCTTCCCCACCCCATCCAACTGTAACACTCTGGTCCTTGCAGCTGGTTTACATTTAACCTAAGTGTGAAGCCTCTGCTCCTGCACCAGGCGGGCCTCGAGGTGTCTGGAGGAGCCCCGCTCCCCTCTGCCCAAGCCTCCTAGATTTCAGGCCAGGCCTGGGACCAGGTCCCACCTCGCTGGCCCCCAGGGTAGACCACACCATTCATCCCCCACCCTGCCCTCTCCCTGGCTGTCCACGCCATCCAGAGGAAGCCCCCTAATCTCTTTGCAATATCCTGTTATGTTTCTTAAGTTGTCCGAGTTGTCTTAGCCTTATTAAATTTGGAGTTTCATCTGTGTTACGATAGCAAGGTTACGTCCAACCCAAATACTGCCGCGACGCCTCGAAGACGTTAACTTTGAGAAGATTAATTTCTTGCTTTCTTAGGTTGGCTCTCCCAGACAGTTGGAATTCTGATTGTCTGAGACTGCAGAAATTAGCAGACTGAGTAGTTTGCTTTTCTCCACATCAAGAAAAGGAAAGGCAGTATGCAAAGGAAAACTTCTCATAGCTTTGGATTTTATAAGGAATGATAATGACAATAGTCCCTTGACTTTTGTGAAGAGTTGTTACCAAAGCTATGGATCCGCCATGGAAACTGTGTGCAGAGAGGTGAAAAGCTCAGGTCTGGAGTCATAAAACCTAGGATCCTGCCTGGCCCTGCCACTTACCAGTTGTATGACCTAAGGCAGGGGACTTGGCCTTTCTGAACTGAAGCACATTGGTTATAAAACGGGGCAATAACAGTACCTGCCTTTCAGGATTATAAGAGATGACCTAGGGAAGAGCTTAGCTAATTCTCTCCTTCCCACATTACACTGCTCATCTCAGGAAATTCGTACAGTAGCCCTAGGAGTTAGGACAGGATCATTTATGGCTCTTTTACAAATGAGGAAACTGAGGCTCAGTAGGCAGTCAGTGGTGGAGCCTGTATGTGAGGTCAGCTACTTCCAGCAGCTTCTGCAGTTGGTGAGGTGAGCAGGGCTGTCACCCGTGCCATTGGCCATGTGTCAGGTGTCTGCCAGTGATGCAGAGCACCTGCTCTGTGCCAGTGTGTCTGTCCAGGGTGGCTGGAATAGAAGGGGGTTCTGGGGCAGGGTGACAGGGAGGAGGTTCTAGTCTTTGGCCTTTCAGTCCCAATGCGCAGCTAGAGCCTCCAGGCTGGATTTCCATCCTGCCCGGATTCCTCTGGAAGCTGCAGCCACACTGCTCAGTGGTCCCCTTCGCTCTCTGTGATTTGCGACTCTGTCTCTGGTGCCATTGGACCTGGGGCCAGGGAAATGTATCCGACCAAAAGCTGAGCATTATTGATTAGCCTTAACCAGCCAAGATACTTTGAACACCAGCCACTGACTGGACCTCCTGGAAGGGCCTTGCTCATCTCCGAGAGGGTCCAGCCAAACTTACTTTCATCTCCCACAATCCTGGAGCTTCTGGCTTCCTTTTTTTGCTCTGCTCCAGCACCCCCTCCCCAAGAAACAAAACCCTGGGTGCTGGGTGGGGGTGGAGCAGGTAGAGGGGGCTTCTGTTTTAAGATTCAGAGACTTTTATATTCTGGCTTCGTGTTGTGTATTCTAAATTTCATCTTCAGAACAGTACTGGTCAAAATTCTGAGGCTCTGAGAGGCTAAGTCATTTCCCAAGGTCACATAGTACTGATCATATATGCCCAGCCAGGCTGTGAGCTGAAAGTCAGAGAGAGATTTGATTGGTGGTCTGGGATCATATGTCATGGGAAGTCCTGTGAGAGGAGAGGACTAATACATCTGAGACACGCTGTGCCCATCCGTGAGTTATCATGCCCATTCTACGGAAGAGACGAAATGTTCTGTTCTGTATCCCCTGGCTCAGCTGCCTGGACCAGTCCACAGGCCATAGTGCCTTCCACCTACCCACCTTTGCCCAGCCTCTTCCTTTCAAAGAGTAGAGTCCTCTGTACTTTTCTAATCACAGTGGGCGAGTCCCTGGGCATCTGCCCCTTCCCTGCCCCTCAAGGCCTGGGACCAGCCTTGTGGGTTGGGCATGTTTCAAGGCCAGCAGCCATCTCTGACTCACCTCAACATCTTAGGCTCAATCCTAGGAATTATTTGGGAGCCTGAAATATCTGAGTGGGCAGGTCTACCAGGATAGACAGGCCCTGAGAGGCCTGAGGGGCCCTGAGGGGCCGGGAATGCACAGCAAATGGGCTTCAGTAGGCATGGAGTTTCCTGAAAGGGCTGGTTGGTATCCAGCAGTTGTTTGTAGGGTATACTGGAAAAGTGACCCATAAATGGAGGAGGAATCCTGAAACACTTGCTTCACTCGAGGGTCAGGCTGCCCTGTGTGCGGGGCTTGTGCTGCGAGCTGGGGGTCCAGAGACAAGAGGATGTGATGCGAGACTTTTGGCACTGTGGGAAGGACACTGCCCTCGAATCTTGTGATGTTATTGCTGGACGAGGGAGGGAGGGAGGGGAGCCAGGAGCTGAGGATTTGAGGCCTGGCTGCATAACCTTGTCCAAGTCGGTCAAGGGGGACGGGAACATTGTTGAAACACTGAAACACTCGGTGGGTGTTTTTTAGTTTATATAGGGCTTGCTCTCAGAACATTCATGAAGACTAGAATTATTACCTCCATTTTACAGATGGGGAAAGGGATGTCCATTTCATGCTCAAATTCAGGCCCAAGTATATCGTGGGTCAGATTTGAGCCCAGGTCTCAGCCTGACTCCAGAGACTATGTGCCCACCAAGACCTCAAGCCACTTTGCAGGCAGAGAATCATCAATCTGTTTACAAATAGTGAGAGAATATCTAGATCTGAGACTCAGTGAGCAAGTTGTCACCAAGCACCTCCTCTGAGCCAGGCCCTGTGGCTTCTGGCTTCCTCTTGCTGCTTTGCCTTAGCGCCTACCCCTCCTGAGAAACAAAGCCCTGGGTGCTGAGAGGGGTGGGCAAGGAGAGGGAGTTGGGGTCAAAGAAGGGAATCAAAGCCAGTCTGGCCTTGGGGAGTCCTGGTGGAACAGGGACACTGAGACATTTGCATTTAACTAGTGTTTTCCCAAACCAGTGCTCCCCTCACCTTGACGACTGTTGTAGGTCCCCTGTCCTGCTGACATGACAGGTCTTTGTTTTGTCTTGGAGGAGGAAGTGCTCATAGGATAAGAAGTAAGACATTTCATCTTAAAAATAAATAAGTCACCTGAAAACAAGCTTTCTTTGTGGAGGCAGGGGTTTCTGGAGAGATTAGAAAAACCACAAAGTGGAACATGGTTTAAAACCCCCAGAGAAGCCTGCTGTAAATGAGCCTAGAGAGGCCAACCTAGCCCAGCCATTCAGGTTGCTTTGTCAGGTCCACCATTTTAGAAGTAGGGGTCTGAGTCTCGCCTCGTTCCAGGGAGGAAGGGTCTGGGTAGGAAAACCTTCTTGGGCAAAGTCAGCCTTCAAGTTGGCATCCAGATGTGCCTTGTTAACAGCCCCTCTGGGGTCCCTCCTGGGCTCACGTCAGTTCTCATGTCTACTCATTATTAGATGGGCAAGCTGAAGCCCTGAGAGGCGGCGTCAGTGGCCCCGTCACCCAGGGAGTTAACCGTAGTCCTGGAATGCCTGCTTTATTTCTCCCTGCTCCAGGTTTCCTCTCCCCAGCCTCCTAGAGAGTCTTTGCACACTCAAGCTTCTTTCGCTCCTTCGCTCCTCTGGGCCTTGGCTTTTGCTGGTGCCTTTGCCTGGAACGCCCTTCCCGGAACAGGACATTTTTAACTATCCTTCACAACCCAGTCCAGTGTCACGCCCTTAGCTCTCCCTTTCTCTGTGTCTCCTGCTCTTTCAGAATATGTTGCCCCATGTATAGAAGTGTTTCCTGGTGTGGTCGAGTGTCTTGGGGACCACATGCTCTTAGACACCTGGCCTGGCCTTGGAGGCAGTGGACCTGAACCTGCTCCCTAGTACAGAGGCGCTGGTGGCGATCCAACCCCTCTGCTCCAAGGCTGTGTAAGGTTGCCTGGATGCTATCCTCCGGAGCAGTTTCCTGTGAAGTCACACGATTACAGGGACCTTAAAGATGGTGGTGTCCATTCCCTAATCTGGTGCTTGAAGTTTTTCTACAGAAAAGCCTTCCTTTGAATCCTGGCTTTGCTATATCAGCCTGTGATTGTGTGCAAATAACTTCACTTGTGCAAGCTTCTGTCTTCTTACCTATAAGGTGGGGGGATGGAACAGTGGTCAGGCTTCCACGAGATACTATGCATGAGGTGTGTATGCAGTGCCTGGAGTACAGTAAGAGCACAACAGATGGATCTGTCTGTTCTGAGCAGTTTGCATTAGGAAAGGAGAAAAAGGAGAGTCTAAAATGGATAGTGGCCCCGTGGTTGCCAATTTCCTCAAAGGAACAGAAAAGGCTGTTGTAAGTCCCAGCTCTGCCACAGACAGGCTGTGTGACTTGGAGGGGACTTGGCTGTTCCGAGCCTCAGTTTCCTGAGCTGTGAAATGGGATAATGCCGAGCACTCTGAGTTGGGATGCCTTCCTCTCACCTCTCATTTTTAAAAATCAGACTCAGGCTTTTTGAAGCTCCAGCCTTATGATCAGGTCAGAGCCCTGAGAGTCTCCTCTTGTCAGTGTACAGAGTGGGAAACTGAGTACCTAGATGGAAATAAAGTGCCTGGGGCAGGGCAGAGGAACTGGAGGCAGGTGGAGCTGAAAACTCATCCCAGCTCTACTGCCCACTAGCTATGCAACCTTGTACAAGTCACTTCACTCCCGAGTCTCAGTGTGTGCATCTAGAAGATGGGGCTTGTGCTGCTGACTCCAGAGGAGTTTCTCTGTAAGGGATGGAGGAGCTGTGATCTGGAAACTGTACACTGCTCCATAGAGGTGGTCAAGTTGAGTTCCCAACTCCCAGTGCAGTGCTCCTGCCTCAGAGTACACAGTCACTTTCACAGGCGTGTTCCTGCCAGATGGGCTCCCCATCAGGCATGTAACCTGTTAGCCTTAGGCTCCCCCAAATGCAGTTTCTGGTCTGTAAGCCTCTGCCTGCTGCTCTCCTGACCTTTCCTCCTTCCCTGCCCCACAGCCTGCCCCTACCTCCTCCCCTAACCCCTCACTTACGCCTCTATCCTCCACCACACCTTATTCGCATTCACCTCCTGATCCCTACTCCTACTTCATCTCCCTTCCCCTCTTATTTAAATTATGAACCAGGGTGGATCAATAGCCAAGCGCATAGGATAATGGCTGCATTTCAAATCTCTGATCTGCTCCTTAACCAGCTGTGAGATCCAAGTAAGTCACAAGTCCTCTCTGAGCCTCAGTGTCTTGTCTGTGTAAAGGGGGTTGCCATGAGAATTAAACGAGATCATGTATATGGAGCACTTACCTTATGCCTGGCAAATACTTCATGCCTGAAAACGGGAGCCCTTATTCTATTTTTTTTTTTTTTTTTTTTTTTTTTTTTTGGTGAGTCATCAAACCCAAGCTCTCGCAGAGATGAGAATTCCTGGGAGCGCACGCTTAGGGAGCACGAGCCAAGTTTTGTGAACGCTGCTTTATGGAATATTAAAAATTAAGGATAAAAACATAAAAATCTCTGAATTGAATTTAAAATAATAAAAAGGGGGGGGAAAGCTTTTGAATTAAATGTAAATGGAATTGAAATGATTCTCTTACTGGAATGAGAAAGTCAGATAAAATCAATAGTTACTCTAAGAAAGCATCCAGACCATGTTTTCTAAGAGGGACATCCTGAAAATGGTAAACTTCATGATTGGGAATTAATAGGCTCTGTCTCTGCTCATGGCAGATGGGTTAGCTGAGCCGACTTTATGTGCCTCACATGGACTGCTGCAACGACAGGCCTCAGTGTCCTAGCCTCATCTGTTAAGTGGGTGACGTGTCTAATGACCCCTATGTCCTTGGTCACCTCAGACACTCCATGATCCAGAAGGTTTGTCCCTCTTCCCCCCAGGAGACAGCCTTGGGCTCATCTGTACTGTTTCCTCCTCCCTCCTGCTGACTTTTCAACACAGGCTTTATTGACACACACTGTGTCAGGTTTGACGCTAGAAGCAGGGGGTGGGTGCAGCATCAAATGAGGAAGGATCTGGTGGCAAGGGCATTAACCCAATGATGCAGAGGCACAGAGGAGGGGACAGACTTTCCCTCGGACATCATCAGAGCTGGGCTTTGAGGGGAGGGTGGGAGCTTTTTAGGTACAAACCACAAGGAAAGACATTTCAAAGAAAGGGAACAACATATGTAAAAGTTTTGAGATGTGACAGTGTTGACCCGTGGAGGGGGAGCCACAGACCTCTTCGCGTGCTTGGAGTGAGTGTATTACATGCATGGGAGCTGGGAGCAGAAATGACAGGTGGAATTGGACTTTAAAGGATCTCAAAGTCCCTGCAGTATGTGGAGCCTGGACTCTCCTCTGTGGCCAGTAGTGAGCATGGTGGAAGGGTCCTGAACAGGAGAGTGACACAGTCAGTGTTAACATTTAGAATGTTGGTCAACTTCCGGCCAAGATGGAGGCTTAGATGGACACGCTAGGTCTCCCTCTACAACTATAGAGGAATACAACTACTTCAAAACAAAGGATAACTAGAAATTCCAGAAAATAAAACTACACGGAAGTCCAACATATGAAGTTATAAACCAGCGGTACCATTTGGGCAGGTAAGAGTTAAAGAGGGCAGTGCTGTTTGCGGTTGCACCCGGGCGAGGAATCCCGGCTGCGCAAGCCCCTGGCGGTGCGCGACCCCGGCGAGGAATCCCGGCGGCCAAGCCCCTGGCGTGCGCGACTCCGGCGCTGGGGAGAGCGGCCGCCGCATCGCCTTGAACAGTGAGGCCCAGGGGGGCGGGAGGACGGATCCCGATCTCCTAGCTGAATAACTGTGTGAATCCATCTTGGACCCCCGCCCCCAAAGAAAGCACCACAGGGCTGCGAAATAGGTCGCGGACAGGCAGGCGCCGGCCGGTCGCTGAATTGTGACGCGTACACAGGCACTGCCCCCGACAGCCAGCCCAAGAAAACAAAACGCATCTGTCAAAATGAGGCAGGCAACTTTAGAAATACCGGTAACACAACTCACCAGGCAGCAGATAGAGAACCTGACAGATGAACAGATAAGAAACCTGTCAGAGGCTCAGTTCTGGGCCATTGTTATCAGGTGGCTTACAGAATTCACAAAAGAGCAGGAAAAAGATATGAAAGAAGCGAAAAACTTTCATAACGAAAGGAACAAAACCACATATGAGACAGAAGGAAAGGAAATAAAATCCAGAGTTCATTTCAACAAATTGGAATATGGAGAAGGAACAAGCAGTCAACCAATGCAGCGAGAGGAAATGGGAAGCAACAATGAAAGGATCAGAAACCTCTGGGACAGCTATAAAAGGCCCAACATAAGAATCATTGGTTTGCCAGAGAATGAGGAAGATGAACTAGAACTTGAAAAATTGAGTGAAAATATAATAAAGGAGAACTTCCCAGACTTGGGGAAGGGAATAGACCTGCAGGTCCAGGAAGCAAGGAGAGTTCCCAAGAGACTGGACCCAGGGAGAACCACTCCAAGACACATTATAATCAAAATGTCAAAAATTAAAGATAAAGAGAGAATCTTAAAAGCAGCAAGAGAGAAGAAAAGAATTATGTACAAAGGGGTCCCAATTAGACTATCAGCTGACTTCTCAAGGGAAACCCTACAGGCAAGAAGAGACTGGCAAGAAATATTCAAAGTAATGAAAATCCAAAACCTACAACCACGAATACTCTATCCAGCGAAATTGTCATTCAGAATAGAAGGACAGAGAAAGTGTTTCCAGGACAAAATAAAACTGAAAGAGTTCATTAGATCCAAGCCACTGTTATATGAGATGTTAAAGGGACTGGTTTAAAAAAAAAACAGAAGCTAGGGAGATGAAACAAAGGCAAACTAAATAGGCAACGAGAGTGGAAGAGGAACTGTGGGTACGGGAGGCATATTGGGGGGAGGTCAACAGGGAGGGGGAATGGGGAAAGGGAGGGAGATGATATAGGAATTGGGGATCAAGGTAGGAGGGAATGGAATAGATGGAGAGAGGTTGGGAGGAACTGTATGCACAACTAATGGACATAATCTAAAAGGGGGGGACAACTGGAGGGAGGGGGGCCACCGGGTGGAGGGGAGCAGAGGGAAGGGAAATTGGCACAAATGTAATAATTTAATCAATGAAACACATTAAATCTGAAAAAAAAAAAAAAAAAAAAAAGAATGTTGGTCATGTGGCAGATCTGTTGGCGAGGGAATGACAGTAAGCAGATGAGGATGCGGAGGCCCAGGAAGGAGCCTTCTTCCCCACGTTCACCAGAGCATCCCAGGTTGGCTGTGCCCCCAGACAGCAGGGCCTGGCTGTCAGTCAGGGCCTGGGCACCACGGTCCAGGCCAGCTCAGCCCAGCACGCCATGCCGAGGTGCAGTGTCTGCACCCAGTTGGATAACGGAGCCCAATTCCCTTTGGAAACAGTGCCCAGCACACTTACCAATGGGAAACGGAAAGGTATTTCCCATAATGTAGCTCTGTAAAGTTTGCACAACTGTTCTTTGTTTTCCACCCATCCCCACAATAAATCTTCCTCCACTGCCAGGACTGGGGCCAGCACGGTCTGTAAGTGATTACGGCACCGACTCGTGCAGTGCAGCCTCCTCACCACGCATTCTTCTGGTGTGGCAAATGATAAAATGAGAGTCCATCACTGGGACTCTGACCTTGCAAGTGGCTGTTCTAAAGGACTGGGAGGTGGCTGCCTGAAGAAGCACGACCTGCCCTTTCCCCCTCCACATACCCCTACCCCGCCCTCCCTTGATAAGTCTGTGTGTTGGGGCATAAGCCTCAGAAGGCAGATGGCACAGTGGTGCTGGACTGTGCATTTCTTGCAGATGGGATGACGGGACTGGAGGTCTCTGCAAGACTGCATTTCTGGGGGCAAGACTGGGAGGTGTCTGCTGCACATGGAACAAAGCAAGCACCTAGTGAGTGTAGGTTCAATTGATGAACCATCCAGCAACCTCTTTTTGTTTTACCAGAGCCAAAATGCATAGGTTTTTGAGCTGAAAGTAACATTGGCCCTTAACCAGGTTTGGTCAGGCCTTGGGCAGGGCCCAGGTGCAGTTTTGATGGGTAGTTCCTGTGCTCCGGGAATGCACAGGGCAGTGGCAGGATTTCTGTTTTACAGTGGGGTCACTTAAATCCATGGATCAGACACTACCTGTCCAGGTGTCACACCTGGGACTTCAGTTCATGTCCCTGGCTCCCTGCTCTGCGATTATCCTACTGCCCACAGTTGCCTTCTGTACCCCCATTTAACCATGAATCTGTGCTTTCCAGAATCTGATGAACCCCAAGTTTTGGGAGTCAGTGTTGCCTCTGGGGTCATTTCTGACCTAGTATAGTTGCCAACAAACAGTAATTGGAAGTCAAGAGAGTTTGGCCACAGGGAAAAAAACCAGTCTGCTGTGCCTCAGATACTTCCTCAAGATCCCCTCCCCCTCCCTCTCCACCACCAGCTCCCATCCCTTCTCGCCAGGTGTCCAGGACTGGATGATGTGGCTCATGGAGGCCACAAGTCTAAATGCCTCGTTTGCACTTTTGCCTTTTGCCAGTGTAGAAACGGAGACCTGTCGAGAGGACCTGGCTTGTGGAAAATTACGGAGCAAAAGGGATCTAAAGAACTGAGCTCAGCCCCTTGTTTCCTAGCCCAGTACCCTTCCCACCAGCAGAGCAACTGTCTGTTGACCAGTGACTGTATGCTAGACACCGTCTGTACCATCACTGTCTCCCTCATTCTGACGAGTCCTGGCTGATGCTGGGTTTGCCTTGAGGAAGAACCTTTCAGGGAATCTCATCTGATGCTGCTCCCAAACCCTGCAGCACCCTTTTGACAGATGGGCACCCGAGGCCCCTGGGCAGAGTGATGACTCACTGGAGGTCATGTGGCAGGAGATGGCTGGGAGGCTGGGGTTCTGATATGGACACAGCACCCAGCAGAGTCCAGGGAGACTTTAACCTGTGGCACGTCAAACCTCACACCTCCTTACGTGCACGAGAAAAGCATGATGGTGGATTTCTGAGCAAAAGCCCACAAAGGCGTGCACCGACCCGAGTCTTTACTTCCCCTGCCCATCCCAGCCCCTTACTATCTTCCTGCACCCAGAGCCACCTGGACATGTGGCTCCTGTTTCTTCATGTGTGTGATGAGGACTTTGAGTCTCATGACCCTGATTCAGTCAGTCTTGATAAAGAGCATCGGCCAGGAGTTCAGAGCTCGGTTTCCACCCCAGCTCTGCACTCAAACTGCGTTGTAGTTCTAGGAAAGTCATCAGATCCCTCTGGGCCCTCAGTTTCCTCATCTGTACAAAGTGGAAGGACTCCAGGATGCCTAAGAGCCTTTGAATTCAAGGCATTCAGACATCTATACTTACCTTTCTGCATCCCTAGCATGGCCCAGGGGAGGAGGAAGGAAATGGAGATAGGAAGGGGCAGGTGTGGGGCGCATGCTGAGCTCCCTGACCTCGGTTCCTTCCACATTGTCCTCTCTTGCTCCAGCCTCAATGGATCCAGGCTGTTCCTCAAGCATACTAAGTTTGTTCCCACCTCAGGCTCTTTGTGTGACTGTTCCCTCTGCTTAGAATGCTCTTGCCCCAGCCCCACCTGCATTGACTCAGGCTCATAGAGATTTTCATGGAAGTTCATGTCACCTCCTCCAGGAGGCCTTTCCTGACCACCTGTCTAAAGTAGCATTTCTGCCCCTTGTACTACCTGACATGTGTTTGTCTGTGATCTGTTTCCTCCCCTCAAATGTAATCTCTATGAAGACTAAATCTTGAGGTCTTGTTCCCTGCTGTGTCTTCAGTGTCTGGAAGTAATATGGTCAACAACTGTTTGCTAAATGATTGAATGAAAAAGGGGAGAGAGAGTCTGGCTCAGTGGGGGCAGAAGTGATGGAGTGCACTGGGAGGGTTTTTGCCACAAACTCACAGGGCTGTGGTGAAGATTGCACAGGCTGCTGTCCATGAGACACTTCTTGTGCCTAGAGAGCTTGAACGGCGCCTGGCGCACAGTAGGTGCTCAGCACATTGTTCCCTGAGCCCACCCCATCCCTCACGCTGTTTTCCCTTCCTTCTTAATCTGCAGTATCAGGGTAAAGGAGAAGCCTCAGCCCATGTCCACCAGCTCATGGAACGTCAAACCCAGACAAGAACTTAGAAACCATTTGGCTTAATCAATTTATGGGTTTGGAAACTGAGGACCAGAAAGAAGGAGTTCTCATCCAGGTTCCCACACTATTTCTGGGGCTTGGAAAGAAATTTATAGACAAGTTCTCCTCTTAGATGTTCAGTAATTAGCTGCCGTCTCTGCAGCTGTTTATCATTAATTCTGTCTCCACAGACCCTGTTTTTATGACTATGGCCCAAAGATAGAGCAGGAGTACAATTTTGCATTGAGTGACAACAAAAGGACTATTATAGCCAAGAAGGCAGCAGGGAGAAATGATTCAACTACCCCAAGCAGCTACTTTAAAGTGTGGGGAAGGAAAGAAAGTGGCGTTTGTCTCTTTGGTCCAAGTTGTCTCAGTGAATCTTGTGATGTTGGCATTACTCTCCCATTTGATGGATGAGGAGACTGAGGCTCAGAGAAGTTAAGTGCTGGATTCAGAACCCTGGCCTCCCACTGCTTCAGGATACCCTGTATCAGTGCGCATTTCTGTAATCAAGCAGGTGCTGATTACTCATTTTCATTGAGCTCATCCCAGTGGACCCCTGACAAAGCATCTTTGTTAGTTACTATGACTCCTCAGAGCAATCAGATGTAATCTCAGTTTTTTAGAAGCCTGTTCGTCCACTTAACCCACACCAGGTGGGAGTTGCTGAACCAAGACTCTGCACCCTAAGCCCCAGGTGTCCTCATGCCTCACTTCCCTGGCTTCTGTGTGCAGAAAGTACCTCACCTCACAGGTTGGGGAAGGAAGAGGAAGGGTGGGATTCCAGGACAGCTGCTGCCTAGGGCTCTAGCCCTGAGAAAGGGTGAGGGAGCCAGGCCAGGATAGAGGGGCTCTGTGGCTTGTGTCTGCATACAAAGGGCAAAAGACAGACTGAGGGGAGGTTCCACAGCCAGTAAGAGCTGGGTCAGGACTTGGAACCAAGTAACCTGAGGCGAAACCAGTGCTCAGGAGGTCCTGGACCCTGGGCTTCTGGATCCAGGTCTGTGTCCAAGGCCTGGCCTGATTCCCTATTCACCAGGACCTTGGTTTGTCTCAGTTTATCTGTTCAGTGGGAATTATAATCCTGCCTCATCTGCCTGGAGTTGTTTACTGCCCTTTACCCCATATCATCCTCATGACAACCTCATGTCTTTGGGACCATTGCTCCATCTTCCCAGTGAGGACTCTGGGGCCTGGAGTGGTAGGGTAGCCAGCAGAGGGTCAAATAAAGGGTCAGCAGGGATGCCCAGGGTCACTCAGGGTCAGCAGTGATGCCCGGGGTCACTTGGGGTCAGCAGTGATGCCTGGGGTCACTCAGGGTCAGCAGTGATGCCCAGGGTCACTTGGGGTCAGCAGTGATGCCCTGGGTCACTCAGGATCAGCAGTGATGCCCAGGGCAGGCCATTTCCCTGCTGCACCTCTCCTCTGAGTTCTGTTGCCACTTGTTCCCGGGTGGGATGGTGTTTCTCAAGCCAGTTCTGCTCCTACCCTGCCCCAACAGTGAGCCCAGTGAGGGTTGGGGAAGATGAAGTGTGGTCTTCAGGCGTGAGGAACAGAGGAGGGTCTGCTGCCCGCAGTCAACACCTCTGTCAGGGAGTTCTCGGCTCGTGCCTTCAAAACGCCAGCTCTCTAATCGTCTCCACATTGTGAGCCCAGGAAGGTTTGTCCTGACAACTGGTTGGCGAAATCAGCGAGGGGATCCCCTCCCACAGCCGGGCCGTGGTTTCAGCCTTTCAAGAGCTGTCTGAGGTGGTTACTGCAGGGTATAAATTAGATTCACCTGGCAAGGCCCCACTTCCCCCTGGAATGTTTGTGGAAACACTGCCTTTGGATCCTGTCAGGGAGGAAAGCGCAGAGTGGGCCGGGGCCCCCAGGAAGCTGGCAGGTGGGAAGTAGGAGCTTCCGGTACTCACTGGTGAGATGGGGAACATGAGCAGGGCCTCATTAGGACATTCTTTGTCTGGATATCAAATCCTTATGAGAGTGTCCTGAAGCAGTGGGAGGCCGGGGTTTGGAATCCCGGCATTTCTCTGAGCTTCAGTCTCCTCATTCACAAAATGGGTAATAATGCCAGCATCAAAAGATTCACTGAGAAAATACAAACAAAGGACTGAAGGTGGAATCTGGAGGACAGCATACTTCTAACAGATGCAGCGAGGGCAGTGCAGGGTTATGATTTTGGTTGTCCTTTCCCAGCGGACCCACTGGGTCGCATAGTAGGGATGGTTAGGGTTGTTCACTCCCCCTGGGCCTTCTTGAACTCTCAGCCATCTCCTACGGACTGTGCCTGCCCTTGTCTCCAAGAAAAGGCAGCAGGCCAGTGGACTGAGCCCGGACAAAGCCCTCCTGTGCAGCGGCTGCTGTGCCACCCCCAGGGTGCTCTGCCAGTGCGGGGGCCTTCTGTGTGTGCGCGCGCACCTGTGTGCATGTGCCCGGTCACTGCCGCGTACCTGCTCTGCGCCTCCCTGGTGCTGAGCGCTGGCCACGTGGCAAGCAGTCCTGCCCTGGAAATGCTCATGGTTTAGAGCAGGGAATGCTGATGATGAATCCTCTGAAGGAAAATAAATGGGGACCCAGAGGAGAGGAAATAGCAGAAGAACAGGCTTGGAGGTGAGAGCTGTGAGTGGCTCAGAATGTCGAGTGATGGAGAGAGTGGTGGAGAGGTGAGCAGGACTGGTCACCTCTTCATCCTGTGTCAGAGGGAGGAGCTCGGGCTTTGTCTGCAGGGGCTACTGACATCTGAGGTTGGGCTGAAGTGGGATGGGGGGTGCTTCCTGTGCCTCATGGGGCCCGTGTGCACACACTCATGCCAAGGGATTACTTAAAATCTCTGCCCCCCTCTTGTTAACTAACAGGTAATTATTTGATTCTAGAGGCTTTTTCCAAGAACATAGTTAGTGTCTTTGGTTGCAGTTTCCCAGGGTTTAATAACCCCTTCCCTCCAGATTTATATAGGTTGCTGGAGAGCACTGTGCTTGCATGCAGTTTTCCAACTTGGCCCAGGAATCCTCTGTGCTGGGCCAGGGTGTCCAATGAGAGCCGCTGATACAATATCAGGTCGTGGACAGGGCCGCCTGCTCTGTCTTGAGGTGATTGCACTGTTTTTTGAGAGGGTAGGGAGCCCAAGGTTTGGGCAGGGTGGGTGTCTCCCCTCCAGCAGGCTTGTGGTCAAACTCTGGCTGAACTCAGCCCTGCTCAGCTTCACTATATTTACATCTAGACCCCACAGCTGGGCAAGGATCACAGTGCCCCTCGTTAATGGTATAGCCAGAACCATGAATGTGGCTTGGACATAAGGGCAAAGCAGGGCTGCTTCCTTTACCCGTATTAGAGACCAGCAGACATCAGCACCTCACCAGCATCCCCAGAAGAGCTCCCTCGCCAGAACTAACCCCCAAGAGCAAGCTGTGCTGTGTGACTTTGGGAAAGTTACCTTTCTGAAGCTTCTGTTTCCTCATCTGTGAAATGGTGTTTTGGTGGGTGTCCCAGAAGCAGACCCTGAGAGGAGGATTTTTGTAAAGGTGGTCTCCCCAGGGAGACCGGAAAGAAGGGTCTGCTGCAAGTGTCTTCCAGGGTGGGGAGAATGTTCATTCATTCTACCAACAGTTCTTTATTGAGTCCCTGGAATATGCCCAATAATGTATGAAATGCTAGGGACAGAGGTGAATGGGACCTGGGAAGAAGGCAGGGTGGTGGGCAAGTTGCAGAGAAAGTTAACCAAAGGTCCAGTGACATCTCAGGAAACTGAGGCTCGGAGCTGCACTTGACCAGGGCCTCTTGGAGAATAACCTCGACGGAACTCAGAGCAAGGACTGCAGAAGTGGAGGTCAGAAGTGCAGACGGTCTGGGGTGGGTGAGGTCTGTCTCAGATCACAGCATCCTGCTGCTGGGTGCTTGGGGCAGGCTACAGAGTGGCGTAGGGGGTAGTGAGGTCTCTGCACAAGCAAACTGGCCTACAACAATTGCTGCTCTAATTGTCATGGTCTTGCAATTTGTGAGGTAATTTGTATGGCATGGGTGGAACAGAGATTATGCCTTGAATGTCTGCTTATTCCATTTCTAAAAATGCCCCTCAGATGTCAGGCTTGCTGAGCGACTAAAGGGAGACCTGTGATCTCCAGCATTAGCCTGAGCTGTCCCCAAGGAATGTGTTCAGGGTAAGTTAAGTCCATTTCTAGGAAAGCACAGAGCCCCACTCTCCTAAGAAGCTCTGACTCTGGCTCCCAGGCTCCTGAAGTTCCCATGTGCCTGTGAAGGCCTGTGTTTGTATGCGTTTGCCTGTCTACATGTGCTTATATGTCTAACTATACATATTTGTGGGGTATGTGTGTGGGGGTGTGTTTGTGTGGAGGGGGGTGTACACATGTGAATGTATGTATGTCAGCATGCTAGTATCTGTGGGCACTTTTGTGTGGTTGAATGTGTCTTCCAGAGCCAAGGTGTCATGTGTGTTGCTGTGAATGTTGGTTTGTGACTGTGTGACTATGTGTCTGCACAACTCTGTGGGTCTGTACAGCATGTGTCTGTGAACGGGGCTTCTACAAGCCTGAGGAAGCCAGGGTGGCCAGGGGAATCACCGCTGAAAAGGGTGGGCTGGATTCGGGGCCTGGAAAGTGGGTACAAATGGGAGTGGCGGTGGCGGGGCCGGGGGGGGGGGGGGCTTCTCCCTTCCACTCTCCTTCCTCTATTCTCGAAAATTCAGAGGGAGGAAGCTGTCAGGAAGCCAGGTCAGCTCAGTGCCAGGAAGAACTTTCTGACAGGCAGAACCTTCCCTCCCCAGTGAAGGAAATGGATAAGGTCTCATCCCACAGTGTGGCTGTCCCTGGGCAATTTTATTCAGCAAACAATCCCTAAAACTTCTTATTTTATATCAAACCTTGCCCTGGGACACAGACATAATTCGTGTTGAGTTCCAGGACCTATAAATTAATGATGCTAACTCTTGAGACTGGGTCCCCAAGGGAATAATAATAGCTAGAAGGGACAGAGCTCATATTGTGGTAGGCACTGATCTAAGTTCACTAATGCAGTTGAGCCATTTTACAAATGGGAGATCAAAGCAGCTTGCCTGGGGTCCCTAAAGCAAGCAGAGGCAAGGCTGGAAGTCAAACCCCATCCCTGAGTCAGGAGGACTTGACCTGCCCTCCTCCCTCTCTTGCCTCAGCTCCAGGCGGGGGTGCTGGACAGGGCCTGGAAGAGACTCATTTCTTCTCAGAGCCCATGTGTATCCATCCAAGAGGTACTTGTGCCATTCGGCCTGTTCGCTGCCAGCCATCCTCCTAGAGCTCTTAGCAATAGGCCAGGTTATTAATCACCAAGGTCCAGAGGCCACTGCAGTGCCCTCAGAGGATTTTATGCCTCCAGGAATGTAAACATCTCCTCACTGCATGGGGGCTGTTGACCGTGATGCTGCCTCATGCACTTGCTCCTCTGACAAAGCTGGAAAGAGTCACCCTGCTTCTGCCCACCTGGGGGCATCAGATAGAAAGGGCAGCATAGAAGAAACACCAGAATGAGAGGTGGGGGTCCCTGCCCTGACACTATGTTTATCATCAGTAGTGTGGTAATAATGAAAACAGCAAACATTTACTTAGTGCTTAATACATGCCAGACACTGTGCTAAGTTAGGATTGACTCCCAACACCCCAGGAGGGAGGTGTCACTATCCCCATTTTATAGACAAAAGGAAGCTTAGGAAAGGGAAGAGACTTGCCAAGGTCACACACTGGGAAGTAAAGACACCAGGGATTTGAACTAGTGCTGTTTAGACCCAGAGCCTTTATGTTTTATGTTTACATTTTTCAAAGTACATCATATTTGATACATTCAAAAGAATACATGCAAATATGTGTAAGTAATGAAGCGTAGCAAAATGAACATTCATGAATTTCTGGACCCACTGCTCATTTTCCGTTTAGCATTCTCTGTTTAACATGGTTTCACCACACATATATATCCATAAACAATGTATTGTTTATAGTATCTTACCGTATGTGGTCTTTGTAATTTTTTCACTTAATGTTATGTTTTGAAGATTTTATATATATTATTGTGTGTAGCTATTCATTCATTTTTACTACTGTGTAATATTCTATAGTATGAATAATCTAAACTTTAATAATTTTCTTGTTGGTGGACATTTGGGTTGTTTGAGTTTTTTGCTAGCTCACAATGCTGCTATGAAGAGTCTTCATGTATCTTTTTGGACCAGTGGAAGAGTTTCACCAGAAGGTGTGCCTAGAAATGGAATTGCTGGCTCAGAGAATGTAAAATAGTGCTAATTTTTTTTTCAAAAGTGGCTGTACCAATTTATACCCCCCACCCACAGAATATAGACATTCTGTTGTTCTACATCCTCAAAAATGTTACATAGCTTTTTTGGTATGGTGGGTGTGAAATGGTATCTGGTGGTGGTCTTAATTTTCCTTTAGCTAATCACTAGTGAGCTTGAGCACCTTTTCAGTTTGAAGGCCACTCCTATTTCCTCTTCTGTGAAATTACACAAGGGAACAATTTTTAACATAATTCCTGTTGAGTTCGATTTTTTCACCTGTTTTAGATTTAATTAGGCATCCTTATTTCAAAACTGCAGTTAGTTTTCTTCTGTCACATCAAGTTTTTTCTGTACAGCTTATCTTAATGTGACCACTCTAGGCTGGACAGAGCCTGGATCCCTGGATGGAGGGAAGCACTGGGGCTCTCCTATTGGCTGAGAGCAAACCTCCCTCAAGTGGGGAGGGGTGGGGGACGACCTTGGAGACCAGCGACAGGTTCATACTTGTCTAGGCCATTCAGTTACACATGAGACAGTGTGGTGAGAGGTTGTGTGCCACTCTATATAGTGAATCGTATTCCGAAGTATAGTCCGAGTTCTTGTCTGTATACAAGGTGTTAGCAGAATTTATTTTTTTATTTACATACGTACTTATTTCCTTTCCTTCAGATCATGTCTGTCTCTGCTATTTCTTGTCGTAAGTGCCTAAACAACCCTGATTCGTTTAGTTGTAGCTGTGGCAGTTTCACCATTCCCAGTCAAAGGACAAACATCAGCGCATTTGTCAGGCAACCCTATTTTGCATATTTTTTAAAGTAAAACTTGGTGATTAAGATAAGTCTTGGGCCCCTCACAAGGCGTGCAAGCAGTGTGTCAAGAGTTTATGGATGTGGACGAA
The DNA here is from genome assembly GCF_987537825.1 of Furipterus horrens. NCBI lineage: Eukaryota > Metazoa > Chordata > Mammalia > Chiroptera > Furipteridae > Furipterus > Furipterus horrens. Next base: position 37,072,893 of record NW_028327173.1, on the reverse strand, counting down.
GGGAACACGTGATAAATTGCCATTTGGTATACCTATGGTTTGTCGAGAGCCCAGAGATCATTCAAGTGACTGTTACTTTTGTATAGTGAAAATGTCAGGATATAACAAGAAAAATAAATGTAAAATAGATTATCCTAGTCTACCATCAGCTATATGCCCAGTGCCTCAATCAGCTGAAATCCCAGTGTCAGTTTTCATTGAACTACCCTCTTTCAAAAAACAGGAGTATGGTGAAGAACTAAGTGACAGCAACGATGAAGATTTTGAAATTGAAAATGACTCAGTTCGTAAGGGATTTGATCAGCATGAGTTGAATGATTTGGCACGAGCTCTGGGACTATCCAAAAAGACTTCAGAACTCCTAGCATCAAGACTGCATGATAAAAACTTGCTTGAAAAAGGAGTGAAGGCATCCTACTTTTGATCAAGAGAAAGTGAATTTCTGCAGTACTTTCGAAGTGACAGTGGCTTTGTATTGCCATGACATACATGGTTTAATGGAGGAATTGGGAATTCCAATCTATAACGCAACTGAATGGCGACTATTCATCAATAGCTCAAAGCGGAGCTTGAAGTGTGTCCTCCTCCACAATGGCAATTTATTTGGTGCAGTCCCAAATGGCCATTCAGTTTGTTTTCATGAATAATATGAAGCATAAAGAGAGTCATCGATCTGTTACAATATCACAAGCACAATTGTATCATTTGTGTTGACCTTAAAATGATCTGCTTCCTTCTTGGTCAGCAACGCAGATACACCAAGTATCCCTGTTTTCTGTGTATGTGGGACAGCAGAGCTTGTGAGAAGCATTGGGTGGAGTCAAATTGGCCTCCAAGATCTGACTTCAAACCTGGTGACCCAAACATTCTACATGAGCCACTTGTTGACAGAAAGAACATTCTATTCCTACCTCTGCACATAAAACTGGGTCTCATGAAGCAATTTGTTAAAACTTTGCCAACTGAAGGAGACTGTTTCAAGTATCTCATTTTGGCATTTTCTAGCCTGTCATTTGAAAAGATAAAATACCTTAATATGTATGCTTGGTAGCAGAACTTTACTACTTGTACACAATTTGACTTACAGTAACAATATATAGCCTTTGTATGAATAAAATGACTCTAAATAAACAGTATATTCAGGTAATTTTTTTTCTTCATCTTCCTTTGTATGTACATTTTGTATGACTTTTGGGACAAAGGGAGGGTATCCTGTACCTTAAAAAGTTGACATGATAGAGAAAAACTGGGGTCATTTTTGGATTCAGATGCCAAAAGTTAGTCAAAAACAAATGTCAGATCTAATTCAACAAAAATTGTGTTCCCCAGTGTAATGTGCCTTTAATGTCCTTTGCCAATTTTTCTATCAGTTGTTTGTCTTTTTCTTATTGATGTATAGGGATTCTTGATATTTTCTGCCAGTTTGTGATTTATATTTTCTTTATAATGCTTTTATGGAACAGATCTTAATTTTTTTTTACATTTAATATTATTTTGCATTAGTTTCAGGTGTACAGCATAGTGGTTAGACAATCATACTTTACAAAGTACCGTATTTCTCGCACTATGAGACGCACCTTACCATAAGACGCAAATAGGTTTAGAGAAGGAAAACAAAAAAAAATTCTGAACCAAATGGTGTACTAAAATATTTAATAAAATATAACAGAATAATATTTCAACCATGTAAAGTGAACAGCAGTCAACAGTGGTATTAAGAACCATCATCACTGTCATTAACAAATGAGGAGAGACTTGAAGGTTCAAGTACTCTTTTAGTTCTTTGGGAACCCCAAGAACTCATCATTGCTAGTGTCAGACTATATGGGGGACTTTAATAACAGGCATTGAGGGAGTTAAGAGGTATCACTAGTTGTAACAGTCACTGAAGAGTATCACTATCCTAGTACAGGTTCTGGCGGACTACCCCCAGTGCCTGTTACAGCTAGTGATACCACTTAATCCCCTCAGTGCCTGTGTTACTACTAGAATAGTGACCCCACCGTAACTCCCTTTATATACTACAAACTTCAGCATTTATGGCTGCTCACCCAGTTACTGCTGGCCTCCTCACAGAAATCTGGTGTGCACTGGAAACAGCATGGCGGTAGACGAAACAGCTGTAGCATCTAATGGAGCCACTAGCCAGCCGAGAACATGTTACTTCAGCTCCACCCATCTGCCTCTTGTGATTGGCAGAGCTTAAGACACAGTGATTGGTCATTGGAGGCAGTTCTAGTGACACAGACCCCACCCAATGTCAAAGACAATTGGCAATTGGCACTGTGCCTCATACCTGTTATTAGCCTCAGCTGATTTGACAGGTCAGTGGTTGCAGGTGGGAGTGTCAGGCAGCTCTCTGCACTCTCCCAGGTCCTGGGTGATGACCAGAGGCAGATGGCAACTGACCAGACACCTTGAGATTCAGCAGTAAAGTGGGACATTTAAGTGTCCCCAGGGGTTTCACATGGGCCTATCGCTTCCTCTTCTAACAGCTATCACCACCGCTGACAGGTCAGGTAATACACATCATGGTCTGTGACACAATATTTGCTCCATAAGATGCACAGACATTTCCCTTCATTTTTAGGGGGAGAAAAGTGCATCTTATGGAGCAAAAAATATGGTATTTTCCTGATATTTCCAGTATCCATCTGGCACTATACAGCCATTACAATATTATTGACTATATTCCCTATGCTATACCTTATGTCCCTGTGGCTATTTTATAACTACCAATTTGTACTTTTTATTTTTTAAAGCCAACTTTAAAAGAATAATTATTTATTTATTTGTTTGCTTGTTTATTTATTTATTTTTAGAGAGAGGGGAAAGGAGAAAGAGAGGGAGAGAAACATCACTGTGTGGTTGCCTCTCACTTGTGCCCCCAACTGGGGACCTGAGGTACAACCTAGTCATGTGCCCTGACTGGGAATCAAACCAGTGACACTTGGTTCGCAGGCTGATGCTCAATCCACTGAGCCACAGCAGCCAGGGCCAATTTGTACTTCTTAATCTTTCACCTTTTTAACCCAAACCCCTAACCACCCTCCCCTCTGGCAACTACTAGTCTGTTTTTTGTATCTATGAGTCTGTTCTAATTTTTTTTTGTTAGTTTGTTTTGTTCTTTAGATTTCACACATAAGTGAAATCATATGGTATTTGTCTTTCTATGATTGACTTATTTTACTTAGCTTCATACCCTCTAGGTCCACCCATGCTATTGCTAATGGTAAGATTTTCTTCTTTTTACTGCTCAGTAGTATTCCACTGTGTAAATGTACCACAGCTTTTTAATCCACTCATCTAATGATGGACACTTGGGCTACTTCCCGATTTTGACTATTGTAAATAATGCTACAATGAACACGGGGTGCATATATTCTTTTGAATTAGTTTTGGGTTTCTTCAGCAATATACCCAAAAGTGGAATCATTGGTCATCAGTCAGTTCCATTTTTAATTTTTTGAGGACCCTCCATACTGTTTTCCACAGTGGCTGCACCAATCTGCATTTCCACCAACAGTGTATAGGGTTCCCTTTTCTCCATCTAGGTCTTAATTTTAGTGAGTTGAATTTATCAATTTATTCTCTACTTGTTTATATCTTTTGTATCTGTTGTAAGAAATCCTTCTCTAATTTGACATCACAAATAAATCCTTTTGTGTCATAATGGGAGAATTTTAAGATTTTTAAAGTTTTACTGTCATTTAAGATTTTAATCCATTGGAATTAGAGTGTATGGTGTGAGGTAGGAATCCACTTTAATTTTTTCCATCTGGATTACTATTCATCTAATTGCCCATCCTTTCTTCAGTGATCTGCAATGCCACCCTCTCATACCACTTTCTATATATCTGTGAGTTTCCTTCTGTTTCATTAGTCAATTTTCCTATCTCTGTGTCGGTATCACACTATCTTAATTACCATAGTTTTAAAAGAAGTTTTTGCTAATATCTAATAAGAAAGGCTATTTTCCTATTCCCATTCCAATCTTCTTTCGATGTTTGTTGGCTCTTCTTGGGACTTTACTTTTCCATGTATATCTTAGAGTCAACTTTAAAATTTCCAATAAAAACACTTGAGATTTTGGTTAGAAATTCACTTTCTCTATAGATCAGTTAGGGGAAATGGGCCCCTTTATGATATTAATTCTTCCTGTCTATAAACATGGTCTTTGTTAGTGATTTTCTACAAGATTTTATGTTTCTTCATACGTGTATTGCATACATTTCTTTTAAATACTTATTTATAGGTTTATTTTGTTTTTGTTGCTGAAATGTATCTTTTTTTTAATTACTTTTTTGTTTTTTCCTGGTGAATAGAAATACAATTGCTTTTTGTATATTTATCTTAAAACCAGTCGTCTTGAGAAGTTCTCTTATCATTTCTATTACTTTTATATGGAGACTCTTGAGATTTCTATAGTCTCTCATATATGTGAATAATGATGGTTTTATTTCTTTCTTTACAATTCTTATACTTTTTCTTTTATCTCTTTGGAAAAAAGATGTGATAGTATACATCCTTGTCTTGCTGATGATTTTAAATGCTTCTAACATTTTACCATTAAATATAATGCTTCCTGTAGGTTTTCTGTAGATACTGTCTATCAGTTCAAAGGCATTCCTTTAAAACGAAAGATTTTATTTTTAGAGCAGTTTTAGGTTTTCAGAAAAATTGAGTGGAAAGTACAGAGTTCCCATATATCCTCTGCCCCTAAACACACAGCCTCCCCATCAACAACCTGGACTAAAGGAGTACATTTGTTACAATCAGTGAACCTACAGTGACACGTCATTATCATTCAAAGTCCAAAGTTTACATTAGGACTTACTCTTGGTGTAGTACATCTATGAGTTTAACAAATGTATAATGACATATATCCACATGCATCATACAGAATAGTTTCACTGCCCCCAAAATTCTCTGTGCTCTGCCCATTCATCCACCTTCCCCCCAACCCCAGGAAACCAGTGATCTCTATAGTTTTCCCTTTTCCAGAATGTCATACAATTAGAATCATACAATAAGTAGCCTTTCCATATTGGCTTCTTCACGTAGTATACGCATTTAGTTTCTTCATGTCTTTTCGTGGTTTGGTGGCTCATTTCTTTTTGAAACTGAATAATATTCCATTGTCTGGTTGTGCCAGGGTAAGTTTTATTTACTCATTAACGGACATCTTGGTTGCTTTCAAGTTTGGGCAATTAAGAATAAAGTTTCTGTAAACATCTACATGCAGGTTTTGTGTGGACATAAGTTGTCAACTCACTTGGGTAAGTACCGAAAAGCACAATTTCTGAATCAAATGGTAAGAGGATGTTGAGTTTCGTAAGAAACTACCAAACTGTCTTTTATAGTGACTACCATTTGGCATTCTCATCAGCAATAAATGCAAGTTCCTGTTGCTCCACATCCTCTGCAGTCTTTGGTGTTTGTCAGTGTTTTGGATTTTAGCCATTTTAACAGATATGTAGTGGTATGTCATTATTGCTGTAGTTTGCAATTCCCTGATGACATAGGATGTGAAACTTCTTTCCATATGCATATTTGCAATCTGGTGAGGTGTCTGTTCAGAGCTTTTGCCCATTTTTAAATCAGGTTGTTCATTTTGTTATTGTTGAGTTTAAGAGCTCTTTGTATATTTTGGATAATGGCCCTTTGTTAAATATGTCATTTGCAAATATTTTCTCCCAGTCTGTGGCTTGTCTTCTCATTCTCTTGACAGTATCTTTTGCAGAGCAGAAGTTTTTACATTTTAAGTCCAGCTTATCAATTATTTCTTTTGTGGATCATGCTTTGGTGTTGTATCTAAGGTATCATTGCCAAATCCAAAGTAATCAAAATTTTCTCCTCTGTTATATCCTAGGAGTTCTATAGTTTTGCATTTTATATTTTAGGTGTATAATCTATTTGGGTTAATTTTTGTGAGGAGTGTAAGGTCTGTTTCTAGATTTCTTTTTTTGCATGTGGATATCCAGTTTTTGAAGACTCTTTTTACCATTGCATTAACTTTTCTCCTTTGTCAATAATCAGTTGATCATATTTGTGGGGTCTACTTCTGGGCTTTCTATTCTGTTCCATTGATCTATTTGTTGTTTTGTCAATACCACACTGACTTAATTACTGTATCTTTATAGTAAGTGTCAGTCCTTCAACTTTGTTCTTCTGCTTCAATATTGTGTTGGTTATTCTGGGTATTTTGCCTCTCCATATAAACTTTCATGTTGGTTTATTATATCCACAAAGTAAATTCCTGGCATTTGGATTGTGGTTGTATTGAATGTATAGATTAAGTTGGGATGAACTGGCTTCTTGGCAATATTGATTTTTTCTATCCATAAACATGGAATATCTCTCCATTTATTTAGTTCTTCTTTAATTCCTTTCATCACAATTTTATAGTTTTCCTCATATACATCTTGTGCATATTTTGTTAGAATTATACCTGAGTAGTTTATTTGGGGAGAGTGTTAATGTAAATGGTGTTGTGTTTTTAATTTCAATTTCATTGTTCATTGTTGACATATAGGAAAGTAATTGACTTTTATATATTAACCTTTGTATCCTGGAACCTTGCATTAATTGCTTATTAGTCTCAGTGGTTTTTTTTTTTGTTGTTGTTGTTGTTGTTGTTTGTTTGTTTTTGTCAATCCTTTTGGATTTTCTACATAGACAGTCATGTCACCTGTGGCAAGAAAAGAAACTTTTATTTCTTCCTTTTTAATCTGTATTGCTTTTATTTCCTTTTCTTGTCTTACTGCATTGGCTAGGAATTCTAGTTCGATGTTGAAAAGGAGTGGTGAAAGGGGATATTGTTACCTTGCTCAAAGGATTCCTTTTTATTTCTAATTTGCCAAGAATTTTAGAATATATGAGCAATGGATTTTATCAAATGGTCTTTCTGAACCTATGGAGGTTATAATATATATAGTTTAATTCAATTTGTAAATAAGATGAGTTAAATTTATAGGCTTTCCTGATGTTAGTCATTCTTACATTCTTAAAATCTACCCAATTTGGTTTATATCACTAAATTCAGGATTTTTACATCTTTATTCATTAGTGATATTTGCTTATAGTTCTCCTTTAACATTCTTGCTCGTTTGATTTTGGTATCAGGGTCTTATTGGCCTCATAGATTGAGTTGGGGATTATTCCTCTTTTTTCTGTTCTTTGAAGAGTTTGTATAACATTGGAATGACATGTTCTTTAAAACTGTCTGAGTCTGGTATTATCCTTGGGAAAAAAATTTAAACTACTGTTCAGTTACCTTAATTGGCATAGAATTATTAAGGCTTTTTACTCCTTCTGAGTTCATATACCCTTACCCTAGGAATTTTTCCATTTTGTATGTTTTCAAATGTATTGGCATAAAATTAATCATAGTGGTTTTTTAATTATTAAATCTTTGTTGGATCTGTAGTTGCATCTTCCTTTCTATTCCTAATATTACACTTCCTTTGTGCTTTCTCTCAATTTTTTTAAAACTCATTTCACCAGAAGGTTTGTCTTTATTAGTCTTCCCAAGAACTAATTTCTGGCTTTGTTGTTTCTCTCTATTGTACTTTTGTTTTATACTGCATTAACTTCTACTTTTATATTTATTATTCTGTTCCTTTTATATTTTATTTTTCTGCCCCTTTTCTAATTTCTGAAATGAGTCGCCTAGCACATTAAGTTTCAGACTTTCTCTTTTTCTAGTATAATCATTTGCAAAATAAATTTCTCTCTTAATGCTACTTTTACTGCCTCAGAATTTTTATGTGTAGTGTTGACATTATTGTTCAGTTCTAAGTAAGTATTTTAAATACCCATTATGAGGCTTTGATTGACTCAGTGAGTCTAATTTACAAACATAGGGAAATATTTTTCCCTTTTGTTACTGACTTCTAATTTAATTTCACTGTAGTTGGAAAACATTTATTTATATAATATCAGTCATTATGACTGTATAAAGCAGTTTTTTGTAAATGTTCCATATATGCTTGAGAAAAATGTGTACACTTTATTTTTATTCAATAGATCAAAACTCTTGTATTATTCAAAGTTTCTTTAGCTTTACTAATTTTTTCTTTGTTTGACCTATTAATAATTGAGAGAAAGTTGTTGAAATCTCCCACCAAGATAGGAGGCTGTGTATTTCTATCTATAGTTGCAACATCATTAGGTTCCTAGAAGTTTTAAACTTCTTTCATTAGGTAAGTCTATCCCTAATCATTTTTTGTTTAAATTTTCCTCTCTCTAATATTAACATAGTTATGCCAACTTGTTTTGGTACAGGATTTTCATTGCATATCTTATTCTACTCTTTAACTTTCAGCATTTTCATGTCCTTATGTTTTAGATGTGTTTATTATAACTAGCAAATAGTAGGAGGTGTGGTTTGTTTTGTTACTGTAGTTCATTCTGACAAGCTCTCTTTTAATTAAAATTAAGTCCATTTCCAATTACTGTGATTACAGTGTGATTGGATGTGTTTCTGATAACTTACACTTTGCTTTCTCCTTTTGCTTTTTTATGCTTCCCTTTCTGTTTGTTTGTTTATTTTGGCTTAGTATCATTGTTTATTTTGTTTTGCTCTTATGATCAATTAAGAGGAAGTTTTTTCCCCTTCCTTATAACTTTTTCCCTTCTGAGGGTTTGGAAGTTGTGCACTCTTAATTCTTTTTTTTTAGTAATTATCGTGTGTGTGTGTGCGTGTGTGTGTGTGTTAGAGCACTTTTAGGTTCAAAGCAAAATTGAGAAGAAGGTTTAGAGGTTTTCATATACCCTCTGCCCATACACATAGCCTGACCCCATTATCAATATCCCTCACCAGAGTGGTACATTTGTTACAGTTTTTATCATGCATTATTAATCTAAAGTAGCCTAAAGTTAATACCTTAACCCCTTCCTCAGCAATACAAGGACCTTAGAATACTTTCTCTAATTCTTCCTTCCAAACTCATATCTTACTGTTGTGCAGCATTTTAGGTCTATCCTTCTTTCAACCATGTTAGAGAGGTTTATTATTTAATAAGACAATGTTTGTTTAGCTCTACCTACATATTTACAAATATCTTTGCCCATCATTAGCTCTTGCACATTTTAGACTTTCCTTCTGGGATTTTTCTTCTTCCTGAAGTTCATTCTTCCGAAATTTCTTCTCTCTCTCTCTCTCTCTCTCTCTCTCTCTCTCTCTCTCTCTCTCTCTCCTTCTCTCTCTGTATCTGAAAATATCTTTTTTTATCTTTATTTTGAAAGATAGTTTTTAGAATACCCAGCTCTAGGTTGACAGTTAATTTTTTGTCAGTACTTTGAAAATATTATCCCATTGCCTCTGGCTTTTATTTTGCTGTAGAGAAGCCTGTTGATATAATTGTCATTCTTTTGTGGATTATCTATGTTTTGTCTCTATTTCTTTTATGCTGTTCTGCTTTGGTGTTCTGAATTTTCACAGCTCTGTGAGTAAGTTTGAATTTCTTTCTTTTTTTTTTTTTTTTCTTCTCCTTGCAGCTCTGGAAAATTATCAACCACTATCTCTTTAAATATTACTTCTTTTCCATTCTTTTTTTGTTGTTGTTGCTTTTGAGGCTTCGATTAAAGGTATAGTATGCCTTCTTATTCTGGACTGTTTATCTCTTATTTCCTGGCTGCTTGTCTCTCTGATCTTAATTCTGTGCTTTTTAAAAAAATTAGTTTATATTCTAAGTCTGATAGTTTTAAAATTTGAACTCCTTGAAGGGGGGCATCTAATTTTGTGTTTTGTTGTTTCTTCAGGTTCCTTCTCTGCTTGTCTCCTTGTGTGCTAGGTAATTTCAAGTGTGAGACCATATGTTTGATCTTTGTCTCTGGGCATGTGGGAGCATAGAGGATTAGCGTTGACTTGCCAGAAACCAGGGAGCACTCAGAACCAGCTCACCCCAAACCCTGGCCAGGTCCCCAAGCTCAATCTAGGAACTGAAGGCCCAGCCCTCACACCTTGATGCAGTCCTAATGTCAACATCAGCTCCAGGGGAACCCCTCTGCCCCCTTACTAGTCTAGTTTTAGCCCATGGCTTCCTCCTTTTGTTTCTCCCCTAGCCTCTGAGATGTTCCTTACCTTTCAGAATACAAGCCGTTCAACAAAAACTATGTTTTATGTATGATCTAGTCATTTTGCAGCAGAAGGGCCCAGAAACAAAACCTCAATTTCCTCATCTGTAAAATGGTCACCAATAATAACAACAGTAATAACAACTACCCCACAAGTTGTCGTAAGAATCCTAGGAAATTATATATGGCAGAGCATCATCAGAGTGTTATTTGAAGATCTGGTTCTATCATTCCCTCCATTTTACAAATTAGGAAATTGATGCTTTAAGTGGCAAAGGTTCATCTACATCACGGTTCTTACAATCATTATTGCCATGTTGTTGTTGGAGGAGGTGGATATGAGAATACCTGTGGGTATACCTGTGTTAAGGGAGTGGAGTGGGGGGCCTGCCCACTGGTTGAGGAGCGGTGTGGTGCAGTGGGGAGGGGTGGGCAGGTGCTCAGGAGTAAGGGTAGGGCTGTGACTCTGACAGGTTCTTGCTGGGTGATCTTGAGCCAGCTCAGCTCATGGTCTGGGGTGCTAGCTACAGGAATTGCAATCTGTTTGTCTCTCAGGAGCAGAGGAGTGAGCTGTCGGTGCAGGAGTGTGTTTCTATACATCATGAGTCACTACAGAAGTGTGGTCCCAAATGTTTTCCTGGTAGGTTACTTTCTCTGATGTCCCCAGGGTCCTCTGGGTCTCATTTCTGTGAGCAGTGGCATCTTAGTGACCGTTTTCTGTTCACCACTTAGCTCCGTGAAGGCACGCGCTTTACTATTCTTGGCTTTTTGTCATCTGGTAAGGGTCGGCACACCACAGGTGTTCAATAGATGATGAATACAGGACTAAGCAATGGGTCTTCTTCACCACATCATGCAGGATCCCCACCACCAGCATCTCCGTTAGCTTCTGCTTGTTCATCTGGGAAGCTCAGTCCTTCGCCAGCATTGTGTTCTGGCTTTATCCCACAGTCAGTGCTCTGTCATGTTGCCCTCATAGCCACATTGTCATTCCTGGTGGACAGGTTTTTGGTTAGGCAGATGTGATTTCTGTAACCCATCCTCTCTTCATGTGTAACGTGGAGAAAGCCTTTGGAACTAGCAGCCCTAGAATCGAACTGACTTCTCTGCTTGCTGTCTCCGTGGATGAATGGCATAACCTTTGAGAGCCTCAGTCTCCCTATTTCTAAAACAGGGATAGTGAAGCCAGCCTCCCAGGAGTGTGGAGAGATTTGCATGCTGTAAGTAGGCTCATGGTGGGGGTGAGTTACTTCTAGTTTCCCTGGCTGGCCTCTGGACTTGCTCTGTTTGCCGGTATGTTACACGTCACCAGACTCTCTGGCTCCCACGGGCCTGAGCTCCTTTGGCTCCGCACCTTAGGGTGACAACTCCATGGATTTCTGGGTGCCCAAGCTCTCTTCGGCCCCTGCCAAGCCCAGCATTTACTTAGGCTTCCCCAGTGCGGGCCAGCGCCACCCTCCGCCCCAGGTTCATTGCTCTAGTTGTTGGCTGGCTGGGAGGCAGCTGCCAGCCCACTGTTTACCTTGGGAGCATGGTCTCCTCTCCGGCAGCTTTTGCCAGCCATGGAGCGAGGGCAGATTTATGAACTCGGTCACACAGAAACTATTTAAGGCCCTGGTTGACCAACAGTAATGTAAAGACATACAGTGCCTGTTTGAAAAAAGATTGCATTTAGGTGCCTACACTTTGGTCTGATTTACAGTGTAACCGAGGATCCAATTAGTGTTCACAGCCGTCTTTTAGCTGAAACCCAGCGCCTTCCAGGATTATGCAGACTTTCCAGGGTCTGGGCTATGATGAAATTATAGCTGGAGGCTTGTAAAGTCGTTCACTGTTTATTAATGCAGTATATTCTTAACTGCCCTGATGCTCCACTTACCTGCAAGACCTGGAGCCCCTGTGGCCCAACTCTTCATTAAAGTGACCCTAGGAAATTATTGGAAAGAAAGGCCTGGTTTCAATCCTGGCTCTCTACTGGTTGCTGTGTGATCTTGGGCAAATGGTTTAGCCTCTCTGAGCCTAAATTTCTTCATTTATAACTTGACTAGTGTAGCAGAATGTGACTTGGGAAGAGTAGTAGGCACTGCTTTGTGGGAACCAAACTGGAGAATGGCTATAGATACCCATCACAGGGCCTGGTACACGGTAGATATTCAGTCATGCCATGCACGTTGGAGTTTGTGAAAGAAACAAAAATCCAGTTGGGGACTGGCTTCTTTGCTGGTACCCTGCCTGGCTGCCTGTCAGGGGCAGAAGCAGGGGCGAGCAGTAGAATGCAGTATATTGCCTGTGGTCCTTTGGGCAGCAGGGCCTGGAATGGGTGCTGGGTGGCCTGGGTGAGTGCTCCATCCTGAATCGGACCACAGACTCATCACTACTACTCTGGGCTACTTCTGAGAAGTCTACTGAACAGGCCATGTATTTGAGGCCTTCTTAAAGCACCTTCTGTGTGCACAGCTGCCCCAGGGCCCAGCACAGTGCTAGACTCACAAAAATGCTCTGCCGTCCTGGTAAAGCCAATTACACTCATGTGCCCTGAGGCCAACCCAGGCAAACCCAGATCCTGTCTCCAGTCTTCCCTGTGTCCCCTCCTGTCCTCACTGCAGCTTCTGCCCCCAGGGGGTGGGGGGGAGGGTTAACTGGTGGGTGTTCGAGGGAAGCTGATGACAAGTCAGCGGTTCGACAGGTTTCTGATGGTCAGAACTGTTCACCAATGGAAACTGTCCCACAAGCAGGGAGTGAGCTGTCACTGAGGTGGGGAACAGGCTGGGTGCTGCAAGGGGATTCATGGCCCAGGATAGAGGAGTAAAGAAATGCACACTAAGGCTGTCTTGCACAATCAGGGTACTGAATGGACCATGGTAACTAAATGGTTGCCCAAGGGGAAGGTGGCCATTCATTCACTCACTCACTCAACTTTTACCAAGAGCTCCTCTGGGCCAGGCTCCGGGCTGGTGCTGGGCACCACTTAATGAATAGAAGACCCTTTGACTCGCCACCCATCCACGTGCTGTGGCACTTCCTGAACCCAGACTCCCATCACATTGTTCACTTATCGTGTGCATTTGCCAGTGTGCCCTCCTAGCCTGACAGGCAGTGTCTATGCAGGACCTGGTACTGCCAGCCCCCACTGGCCCCATCCCTCATTGTCCAGAGCCCCTGTCCCCATCTCATTTTTGTCTCCATTCTGCTTTGATTTGAGGCTCTCCTAAGGATATTTGATTGGCAGTAACTGGAGTACTGTAAGCCATAAGCTCATGCGAAAGGGAAGATTATTTATGTGTTTTCCGCTGTTCTGTTAACAAAGACTTCAGAGGGGCATATGGAACAGATAAGGGATTATTTAGAAATCAGAAATTTTGCAAGAGACTGGAAAGAACTTGATAAAAACCATTTAGGTACTATAAAGTGCTTCATTTAACAAAAGTTATATATATTTACCTAGTCTGTCTGATTCTACAGGAAGTGAATTAGGGAAGGTATTAAGAAATGGAATTGGAGTGACAAGATATTTCATGGTAGTTGCTTGACGCTACCCTATGCCCATGTGATCGGCTCTTGTCTGTTTCAAGGTGCACCTGATGGGGCCAACGGTCCATCCTTCCCCAACCAGCCTCAGCCACAGGGCGGGGTTGCTCTGCATCTGGGTACTGGCTGCCGCCCCGATCCCATTCCTCCAGAACCCTAAGAGCTTTGCAAACTCTGCCTCATTTGCTTACATCTAGTTGGTCACCAAGCACCAATGACCTGGACTCCTAATTCTGTCTCTCGAGCCAGGCTGCTTGAGTCAAATCCCGACTGCTACTTCTGCTTTGTAGCTGAGCGACATGGCAGTTACACAATGCTCTGTGCTTCAGTTTCTTCATCTGTGAAATGGGGGTCCTGATGATAACGCCCACCGCTGGGGCTGTCCTGGGGATGTTGATGGCAGAATGCACAGAGTGTCCAGGGTATCTAGCAAACAAGGTACAAGTGTGGCTGAATGGATTCACTTGGTTCCCGTCCCAGTCCTGGCCCACAGGATCACCTCGGCATTTAGGGAGGTGAGCAGGGTTGTGGGGCTGTCCTGTGCTGTGCACACACCACGCTGAACTCCAGGCTGCTGTCTCAGAGGGTGGTCACTGTGGCTGTGGATGCTGGGTGAACATGGTCTTCAGCTTAGCCCTCTCCTCCCCAACATGGAGGTAAATGCTCCTCATTGGGATGGAGTGCTGCTTCCCATTGGGCCTGGTTCTAGAGTTGAGTGTGAGCAGCCCAGCACAATGGAGGGCTTCTATTTCCTGAGCATCTCCTGAAACCCAGCAACATAGCCACATTCCCACAGCCCACTGCACACACACGCCCACAATACACCTGCACATACACAGTGCACCTGCACGCCTTCTTCTGGTGCCTTTTAGTCCCTGCTCTGTGCTGCGGTCAAGGTGTCAGTGCCCTGTCTCTTTCTGCAGCCTTTAGAACCACAACCAAGGCCTGAGGTAGACGACATGCAGAATCAGAGTGGCCCAGGAGACTACCTCATTGCAACGCACTCCTTTGTAGGGGAGGGAGTGACCTAGTCACCTGAGAGGGGAGAAGGGACGGTCAGTTTCTGGATCTAAGAGTCCCTATGGAGCTCTCTGGAACATGCCAGCCCTGTGGGTCGCTGAGCCTAGAGAAGCCACCAGTGGGCAGCACTCAAATCTGCCCAGAGAGATAGCATCAGGGGCCTGGGAGCTGCCAGTCCCTCTCCGATCCCCAAGTCCCCTGTCTTATTTTCCATTCGGCACCCCAGAGAATGTCACCTTCAAGTCTCACAGGCACTGATGGAGGCTGGGAGGATGGCAGAGTGTCCTCCAGTGGTGGCCTCAGCAGGATCAGCAGGGTGGGGAGCTTTCCTAAGCCCCCCAAGGCAGTGACTCTCTGAAAAGTGTTCCCAGCTTCTCAAAGCTGGCCTCCTGGGGCTCGACGACAGGTCAGGATTGGTGGGGCCTATGTCACTACTTCCCTGATGTGACCCATCCCCACCTACACCCACACCTTTCACCCAGCGTCGTTGTCACTAACAGGCTCAAACCTGAGTGCAAATTGGCCTCAGAAGACGAAACTTTCCTGAACTAATGAGCTGCCTGATTAGTCCTCTGGTGTCAGGCTTGAGTCAATCCTGGCTCCTCCTCAGATTTGCTGTGTGACCTAGTGCAGTTCACCTACCCCTGTCTGAGCTTTGGTTGCCCACTTTTCCAAGCTGTGTAGATAGCCTGGACCCTACTGCCTGCCAGGACCTCAGTTATCCAAATGTTACCCCACAAGGGTTGGTGAGGTCCTCTGGACACGCCAAAGAAAGGGCTTCAGTTCAAGACCCAGTCATCATGTGATTGTCCCACCTCCTCATGGCTCAGTTTCCTCGCTGATAAAAGGAAGTTGTTATCCTTGAGATCTCAGCTCCAGTGCCCCTCCTGAAGCAAGTTTTTCCTTGGCCACACCTTCCCCACCACAGTGCTCCTGCCACGTCGCAAGGTCGAGTGCTTTCTCCCATAGCACTCACATGGTCAGACATTTTCTTATTCATTTGCTTTCTTGGTTGATATCTATGCCACCCCAGCATGTGTGTCTCATTCACCACTGTGTCCCCAGCAGCTGGTCGCCCGGCATCTTGTAGGCACTTCACATCGGAGGGATGATGGATGGGTGAGTGTGTGGATGGTTAGGTCGCAGTTGGATGGACAGGTGGTGGAGGGATGGGAAAAGGCCGCCTCAGGGGGCGGCACCATCTCAGCAGGTGTGCAAGCTGAGGGGGGTGATCCCTGGCTGGGGGCCATGGACTGGATTCCTATCCTGTGGGAGGGTAACCCCTGCAAGTCCCACCAGACCTAGCTGTGCTTCCCTGGTGCACCTAGGGCTGAAGCACCACCTGTGCTCCCTGGTGGGGTTGGCTTCCTGTGCCTGACCAGCCAGAGTGGACCGGCTGGCCCGGGTGAAGCGAACAGAGAAAAAAGGCAGAGGAGGCCACTAGTCTTCCGGCTCAGGCTGTGGAATCAGCTCCAATACCAGCCTGGCGTTGGCTTGGCTGGGACTTGCCATAAGTTAAAGACTTGAGCAAGTTGCTTATTACCTCTAAGTTCAGCTTCCTTGTATGAAAAATGGAGATAATGCTAGTACCTGCCCGCCAGGGTTGTTAACTGTTTTAAATGGCTTATTAAATGGGAGTCTCCTTTTCTGTCATTGTGGTAGTTTGTCTCTGCCTGGTCTACTCCCTCCTCGAGGATTGATTGTAAAAATAAAAATAGAAAAACTCTCCTAGAGATAGTCTCATGTGAGGCTGTGGCCATTGTCCAGCCAGATCCTCCTTCTGCCCCTTGGCCTGCGGGCGGGATGGAGGGCGGCCTGCGGAGCCGCGCCTGGGAGTGAGCCGAGGGGCTGAGAGGATGGAGGGTGGAGGGGGAAATGTTCCTATTAGGCCACGGGAATGTTTGCTTTTCTTCTCCAAGAATTGGTTGTGGTCATGTAAATCACCCTGGAGGAAAATCAGAGGGTCCCCAAATGCATCTGTTGGTTTTTATTTTAAAAAAGAAAGAAAGAAAAAAAGACAACAATCTTTGTGGTTGGCTTAAAAGTATTTTAATCACCAATGAACAAGGAAAGAATAAACCCCTGGAGCAGGCAGGAATGTGGCCAGGGGACTTGAGGAGGAAGGCCTGGTGGGGGCTGCCCATCTGCCTGCCTGTCACCTGGGCCCCTACCCCTGTGCAGAGCCAGCCCATACACATGGCTCGTGTACAGATCACTGGGATATGCCCAGTCCCACTCCAATGGGGACATACTCTCCACCCATAAACTTTAAGGCTGGAGCATGCAGTGAGGCCTGGGGAGCCGGTGGAGGAGTGTTCAGGGGGATGGATTCATCTTTGGGCACAGGAAGGGGCTCAGTGAATGTGTGCACGTGCACATGCGTGTGTAGTTGACTACACCTGGGTGCGTGTTAAGCATTGGAGGGATGAGGAGAGAATGGGTATGTGTGTTTGTGCAATTAGCTCTGTGAGGGTGTGTGTGGGAGCTGTTTGCAGTGTGATTAGAGTGTGTACAGTTGCAGGGTACATGTTTGGGGTTGTGATTGGGGTATGTGTGGGGTTTGGTGTGAGACGGGGGAGTTTATGCAATTAGTATGTATGTATTGGGGATGTGGTTGGGGGAGTATATGATGGAGATAAACATATGCTCATTGCTTATCCCATGAACGACTGTACACATCAATACCCAAAGCACACCCAGACATCCCAACACCACACCCAGACACACATTCAGCACCTAGTGAACACCCCCACACCCAGTATATACTCCCTTGACACACACTCAGGTGCACCTTCCTGATATGCATATGTGTGTGTGATTGGTTGAGTGTGTATGTGAATATGTTGGGAATTGAGTTTGAAGGGGCACATGATATGTGCCTCTATGTGGGAATGGTAGTCTGAGAGTGTGGTTGGGTGTGTGTTGTATGTGTAGTGTGTGTGTTGGGTGTATGGTGTCGCATTGGGTGTTATATGTATGTTGGGTGTGTGTGTGGTGAAGGCATGCATGTGTTTGGAGGAGTATTTTGGAAAATCTGTTCTGTATGTACATGTGTATTGGGTATGGGAATGCATGTTGGCCTTGGGTTTGTGTGTGTGTGTGTTTAGGTGTGGGGTGGGATGCTAGATGTATGTGTGTGCTGGATGTAGGGGTGTTAGAGCAGAGCTCACACTGGCTGGAGGAGATGAGTCTTTCTGCGGGCACTCCCAGGCTCTGATTTGAACCCAGGAGCCTATAGCCCCCACTCCCTTCTCCACAAGCCAAGGGGCCATCTGGGAATGTTCCTGGGAAGGAGTGAGAGTAAGCAGGGCCTGGAGGGGTGAGGAGAGCACTGGCGTCAAAGGACATTCTAGGCAGAGGGGCCAGGAGGCAGGAGACCCTGGGAAAGCAGTGGCATGGAGAGCAAAGGACAGGGGAAGGCGATCAGAAGGACTTGGGGCTCGGGCCATGACATGAGACTGAATGTCACACCAAGGAGCAGGGCTGATTCTGCGGGCGAGGGAGGAAGAGCTGGAACAGGCCAGACTGCAGAGCTCACAAATGGAAGAGGCCATAGGGAGGGCAGTATCTCCTATGCGGCTCTGTGAAGCACTCACAGGATCCTGGGGCAAGGCAGCTCCTTCCTGAGGCTTCGTTGGTCCCCCAGGCTCTGAGCTGCCTGCAGAGAGTGACCCTTTGATCTGGCATTCTCCCAGCACTCAGGGAGGCCAGAGGGCAGGGATTGTTACCCCATTCGACAGATGATAAGCTGGACGGTTGAGGGAGGAAGCAGCCTGAGGCTTGGGCCTCAGTGGAGGGACTCCTCCTCCTCAACCTGAGTGTCTCCTACCATCTGGGAGAAGCCTCCATTTTGCTCATGGGGTGCTGAGTGCAGGTGGACCCCCATAGTTGCCAAAGTGCTGCCTCATAATGTCCCCAGGCTTCACTGTCACCCTGAATGGCGGGTGTTTTGAATTTCTTTGTATAAGTGGGCATGTACTAGAAATTTTGCAAAACCAAAAAGAGCAGATGACTAACCCACCAGGGAGGAAAGTTTACTTTGGGCCACTTCCTGCCCTGTGTGACATAATGCTCAGAACGGTATCTGGCGCATAATAAACGCTCAGCCAGGGATGACTTCCAACTCATTGACAGGAATTCAGAGTAAGAAAGCTGTGAATCCTGGTCCAGCCCTCATCTCGGGTGAGATGTTCACGTCTGTGTACTTCCAGTTCCCAATGGGGTTGTAGAGAGAACTACTGACAATAACTAGTATTGATAAATTTAGCAATAATTCTAAGAAATTTCCAGAGATTGTAACCATCGTTTTTCATAACAGTATTATAGTCCATCATGCAGATTGAGGTACAGTGTACTCAGCTGTGCTCACGCTGTTGGATGTTTAGGTTGTTCTGAACTTCTACTACTCCTTGTTCATAACAAAAATAATTCCTTAGCTGTCTTCTTGCATAAAGCTTCTCTGATCTTCAGCCTGGTGGTCGCGCAGAACTGAGGTGTCAAATGACAATTGGAACCTGGCTCTGTGTGAGCCCATGTTTGCTCTACATAGAGTCACATCTAACCCTCCAACCCCTGGCGCAAGACTTTCTCCCATCCGGGCCTGATGTTCCCCCAGCATTGCCCTCTGCTTCCTGGCCCAGGCTGACTGCAGAGAAAGGCCAAGGATACTCACTTGCTAATGTGTGAATGGGCGGGGCTCCCTCTGGTGCTGGCGGCTGAAAACATCCCCCTCTGCGATTTGCAGTGGGTCGGTTCCTGAGCCAGTCTGGAATCTCCTGGGAGATAATTACCTTTTCACCCACTTTGAGCATGTGCGGCTGTACAGGAACTGAATCCTTCCTGAATAAGTAGAACCCAGATCCCCTGAGACTGGCAAAGGAGACAGAAAACCTTGTGAGATGGGCCCAACCTGGTGGCCCTGGCTCCTGTTGGGTCCCCTTTGAGGGGTTTCTTGCTGCTCTGCCCCCTGTCAGCCCCATGAGGCACCATGGCATTCTCTTAATGCCCCAGAGCTTCTACTTTGCCTTTTCCTAGCTGGGTAACCTGAGCAGGGTACTGCTCTGTGACTCTGTTTAGTTATCTGTAATGTAGGGATGATAAAGACAATTAACAACAACAATTGGAATACTTACCTTGCAGACAGAATTGCTGTGGGGATTAAAACACTTATTATATGTAAAGCACTTGAAACAGGGCGCAACATATGTAAGTAAGTACTCAATAAATGTTCACTGTTATTTTTAGCTCAAAATGGCTTTACTTTTGCAATCACATTTCTGATAACAGACTTGTATCCACAAAACTTTAAGAACTCTTGTATTTTAATAATAAAAGGGAACTAATCCAATTTCTTAAAAGGGCAAAGGACATGAATAGACATTTCTCCAATGAAAAAACATGGCCAAAAGCACAGAAAAAGATGTTCCATATCATTAGCTCTCAGGGAAATGCAAATCAGAACCCTAATGAGATACTACTTTATGCCCACTAGGATAGCTATTGTATAATCAAAAAGATGGGTAGCAAGTATTGACAAGGACATGGAAAAATTGCAACGCTCATATACTGATGATAGGAATGTAAAATGGTGCAGTTGCTTTGCAAAATAGTCTGGCAGTTCTGCAAACAAATATAGACTTATCATATGATCTAGCAATTCCCAAAACAAATGAAAACTTAACAGCTACACAAGATTTTGCACACAAATGTTTATTGCAGCACTATCCATAATAGGCAAAAAGTGAACACAAACTAAATGCCCATCAACTGATGAATGGATAAATAAAATGCGTCATATCCATACGATGGAATACTACTCAGCCATAAAAAAGAATGAAGTACAGATACATGTTACAACATGGGTGAATCTTGAAATCGTTATGCTAAGTAAAAGAAGTCAGTCACCCTAGGTGTGCCATGCCAGAGCCAGAAGGGACCTGTGGGATCACCTTTAGTCCTCTCCCATTTACTTTATAGGTGGGGAAACTGAGGCCTAAAGAAATATAGGGGAAAAGAGGAGATACATTGGAATCAGACAGATTTGCATTCAGGTTCCAATAAGCTAGGATTCCTGCGGTGGCCTTGGGCAAGAGCTGTCTTTAAAGTGTGGAGTCGTTGAGAAGGCAAAGTACTCAGGCCCAGGACCCAGTTAGAGTTTGGCAGCTGGAGAGGAGAGAGTCGGTCTGTGTTCAGCAGAAACCTCCCCTGTGCAAAGAAGCAGGCCAGCAGGGAGGAGTCAGAAAAGCAGGAAGAGTCTGTTCTTGAGTCTTTAAAAAATAAATATTTGTAGAAGTTGTATATGCTTATTGCAGTAAACATGGAAAACACAATAAGCATAGACTTAGAATAAAACAAAAATTGTTCCTACTGCCTCCTCACAAAGAGAGCCTCTAGTTGAACCTCTTAGGGCTGCTTCTAGCTCCTTGAGTAAAATAGAAATGGACTTTATGAAGCATATTTATAATGAGAAATTATTGTCATCCTGCTCTGGCAATCCCTGGCAGCCCAGGTTTGGCTCAGCACAAAGGGAGAGGCAGGGAAATAGAATCTGTCAAACCTGGTCGGAGCCCAGTTCACCAAGTTTGTGTTCCAGAAACTAGAGTCATTCCAAAGATGATGAAAACCCATTGTGGTGCTTGCAGTTAGCAAAGTGTTTTTAAAGCTAAGCCCTGTGCTTCCAGGTTTGAGTGGGCCTGCAGGGCCCACCAGAGAGCTGTGGCTATTGGTGAAGTTCTGGGAGGCTCGGTATATTGGGGGGATTTTGTCTGGGTCAAGGCCTGAGAAATAGGACCTCACAGAGATAATAATACCTCCCGTTCATTAAAGGCAGTAACGGGCGGTGAATAATCGAAAAGCCCAGGACCCAGCTCTCAAGAGCTACTTTTGTGAGGATGCAGGAGCAGGTGCCTCTACTGTTCTTCCTCTGGATATGAGGAGGAGACTGCACCCAAGGCCACACGTCAGGGAGCACTGGATGGGTGAGTGGGTGGGCGTGTCTGGAGACCTGACTCCCTGTCTTGGCATCCCCAGTGACTTAATGGGTAGGCTTGAGCCAGTCTCTTCTCCTTCCCCAGCCAGTCTCCCCATCTGTAAAGTGAGCAGGCTTCCCAAACACTCCTTCCAGTTTAGACCTTCTTTGATTTTAGAGGAAAAGAGTCTTTCCCCCCACCCAAGGGGGAAATGGGACAGGGGTGGCTGACCCTGTTTGAGCAGATTGCTCTAGTCAGCAAATGTGTCCTGAGTCCCTACTGTGTCTCCTGTTTATTGCTGGGCCCTAGAGTGAGAGGCCAGTTGGTGGGACTTGTACCATCCCGTGTCTGACTCATACCCCTAGTGGGTGAGAGAAAAGGACACAGATGCTGACACTTAGAATTCTAAGACCTAGGGACCGTGATGAAGGAAGGACAGGGCTGTGGGACCCCAGAGGCACCTAGCTCTAATAGTAGGGAAATAAAGGAAGGCCCCCTGGAAGAGGTGGTGTAAGAGCTAAAGTTTGGAAGATGAGCAGGATTTTTCCAGGTGAAGTGCTGGAGAAGGGCACTGAGACAGAGAGTGATGGGAGCAGAGGTGCAGTGGTGTCAGCTGCGTGGAGTGTGACACCCATCACTGGCATGTTGCATTGCTGGATGCAGCCCTGTCCCAACCCCAGAGGTGGTGGGCCCTGCCATCTCTTATCTCATTTGGCCATTCTAATAAACCTACAAAGAAGAAGTGTTAACTGTTTTCCAGAAGACAACATTGGACCAGAAAGGCTCTGTAACATGCTAAGGACACAGCCAAGAAGCAACAAAGCTGGGACTTGAACCAGGTCTGCCTCATCCGAAGCCCATACCTCATCCAACTGGTTCAGAGATGTATCCCCAGACATTTGGCTGAGGCTGCAGAGATGGGTATTAAAGGAGCTGTTGCTCCTTCCTGGCACTCTGTGCTTGTGGCTGCTGCTGGGGCGTAAAATGCAGCCTTGCCCTCCCCTGCCCATGCTTGTGGCTCAGACTTGCCTGTATGTCCTCTGCCCTAGGAAGGAGGCCATCCATCACCACTATTTAATTAAACCAGCCACTCTTGTCTCCTGAGACTCCTCAGTCATCGCTGGTCACCACGTGTGGATCACCTCATCATACTACCCTGTGAGGAGTTGTTTGTGTCCCTCAGTGCATCCAGTGGGGTGGGCCTCGGGTTTCCTGATGCAGGTACACAGCTGTCATCATCATGGGCTTCGTCTCCAGACGTTTTTGAAAGTTGGTCACCATCCACGTCTTTTTTGATCTTCAGATTCCCTGGGGAGGTCATTATATTGTCCCCATGTATTTATGCAGAAGCTGAGTTCAGAGGGGAGTCCTTTATTTATGTCACATAGAATGGGAGCAAGCGTGTCCAGACCTGACTCAGATCTCTCTGATTCCACATGGAGGGTGGGAGCGTTCCCCCATCCTGTTACATAGGGCAGTTCACCCAAAGTCACATGCTCAACTAAGAAGGAAATCTAGTTCTGCAACCTATATCTGGCTAGGAAGTATTATACTGCCATCTGTGACTTTTTAAAAAAACTTCAGCAAAACAGAGGAGTACAAAATATAAAGCAATAACTATAATACATCAAGAAGTAGAAAGTAGTGAGCACAGTATATGAAGAAAGAAGCTACCCTTAGCTACACCACTCAGAATGACCACTGTTGAACATTTTAGAGTATTTTCCCCAGACTTTTCTCTGTGTATATGATAATTACACTCTTTACAAGAATGGAATCACAGCACATTGACTGTTCGGTAACTTGCTTTGTTTACTAACAGTGTATTGTGGACATCTAGCAATGTGCACTTAGCCGAGTGAATGAGTGAGTGAGGAAATGAATGAACGGCTAGGGAATGACTGAATGAACTGCAGTCTGCTCTCGTGTCCCGCTGGGCAAGTCAGGCTTTTTGAACCGCCCAGACTGCACTCCCTGAACCAGGAACCTCTGCCTCTCTCCTGTCACTGACTCCCTGTCCTCTGTAGCCTTGGCCGTGTTTCTCCGTCTGCACAGGGGGATGTGGGTACCGATGCTGACTCCCCATGGCCCTGGGAGGGCTGACACTACATTCCTTACTGTCCTCATAACACCAGTGAATTCACTGACTCCCAGAGAGGTTAAGTGGTTTCTGCCAGTTCCAGAGTTGGAGGGAGTTGGAATTTGAATTCAGGCCTGGGTGACTCTGTAACACTCTGTATGCTGCATGCAAGAGCAGAAAGCCAAAGTTGGAGGGACAGGAGAAACCTTAATCAGTCCTGCCCTCTCCGGGCTGCCTCGATGTCCCCTCCTGTAATGCAAGGGCCTCTGAGAGCCAGCCAGTCCTGACATTGTGTGAGTCTCGGGTTCCCATGGAGCCTGGCCCAACCACCCTGCTTTTAGCTCAAGGCCAGAATAGATTCAGAGAGGAGTCTATCCCCATATCTACCCCAAAACCGAGAGGCTTAGCAGAGGAGTCACTATTGCAGCTGAACCCTGACACCTGAGGGAATTCCAGGCTGAGGGAACAGCATATGCCAAAGCACAAAAAGTACAGGAAGTTCTGAACCCAAGTAGTCAGTGTGTAACTGGAGCCTAGAGAGGGAAAAGGAGCCTGGGGAGCCAGCCACAGCTGGAAGGCCCACAGATTCAGATAGTGGGAGGGTAGCAACACCGGCTGGGGGCCTAGGGTTGTATCCTGAGGGCAATAGGGAGCCATCGATGGGTTTTGAGCAGTGATGAGGACAGGTTTGCAACTTAGGAAATCTCTCTAGCTGCAGGGTAGATGGTTTGTGGGCAATGGCCAGAGTGGAAACAGGGAGGCCAATGAGGAGAGGGGCAGGATGGGCATATAACTGGCAAAGTCATGGGCAGTGAGCAGTCAAAAGGCCCAGGGCCCTGGGCTCCCAGCCATACCCAGGCTCCCAATTTGCTTCCCCCAGGACGGAGCTGCAGGCTTATTCTCAGTCCTCAGCCTCTGCTGGCAACCGAGGGCCCTGGCTGGGCCAGTGCAAAGCAGCGATTTATTTTCTGTAAATTATTGGTGCCCAAGTCATAGTTGAGTGGCTCAGCACAATGGCATCCTTCTCTTTTTGTCCTCCTTAATTTTAGAAGCCAAAGCTAAATGTTTTAATTTTACATTATTCCTGACATATGCTAATGGGTTCCAGGTATCCCCTTGAGTTGGCAGTGCAGTGTGGCCAGGCCAGACATCTGGGCAGGGCCTGCTCCCCAGAATGCCCTCCTGCCACCTCTTGGTTCTCAGAGAAGTGCCTTACAGCATGTTTTTCCTTAAGGACCCCTTCCTGCTTCATAATTTTTCTAGCTATAATTTTTCTTTCATTTTACATGGTTTTTCTCTTGTGTGGTGACCACAGGGCATTTCTTCGTTGCCCAAGAGATGGAAGGCTCCCATGAGGGCCAGAGGGCCTGTCTGTCCCAGCAGATGGCACAGCTTCCCTTCTGACTCCGGGGAATCCTGAGCACAGGTGAGGGCTGGGATACCTCCTCTAGACCCTTCCTGAGTTTTCTAACCTGCATTGAGCTGAACAGCTGGAGAATTTAGGTCTTGAGGGAAATACGCTTGCAGGGAATCTGTAAACAGTGTAGTGGCAGTTATAGCTCGTGTGATTATTTTCCAGTGATGTGAACCATTTAATTCTTTGTTTCTAGTCATTTCTTTCCCATGGCCTAATGTTTCATCAATCTGTAGCCCCCTCTGCTTCTTGTTGCTGTGATGTAAGAACAGGGGCGAGGGCTTTGGCATCAGACAGCCCTGGTCTCCGTCCAGGTGCTGCCCTTCCTCCTTGGGGGCCCCAAGCCTGGACTCTGTGGGGGCCTCTGTTCCCTCTGTGGGAAAGAGGGTGATACAGCACCTTCTGTCCAGGGTTCCCTGAGAGTCAGTGAGGCAGTGCACAGAGGGGTGCTGCACAAGCTGACTCAGAGGTTTCAGTGGCAATTCCCCTCCCTTCGCCCTTTTCCGTGGCCCTATGAGCAGGGCAGACAGCAATGTCTGTTTATTTATGTCCTGTCTGAACCTGATGTCCACAAACTCAGGTGAGAGAGAAATGAAAAGTAGCTAACATTTTCCTTGATTTCCTTCCTATTCTGAGCACGCAAATGCTGGGTAGCAGGTCACAGACCATTGTCCATCTTTTCTCTAAGTTACATCTAAGTTCTGAGGTGTGGGAGGCTTACACCGAGCCCAGGGGTCCCCAGAGTTCACCTGTCTCCTGTGCACCTGAAGGCTGCTTGGGGGCCAGGAGTGACTCACCATTTCTCCCATTGTACTGACCATGGGACCTCCTGAGACATCCAGAGCCCTGCCTGCAAGGGGCCTGGGCCCTACCTGGGAGGAGCCCTGCTTCAAGGCCCCAGGGGCAGAAGGGCAGGGCTCAGAACCTCCCCATTTTTAGCAACCCCGCCATCTACGCATGTCTTCCTCCCCCTCGGTGTCCTTCTCTGAACTGGAGCATCATTCAAGGGGCAGGAGCCCAGGAAGCTTTGCCTCTCCTCCCCACAAGCCCTCTCCTGGCCTCCACTAATTTGAGGGGCTCCCTACCCTGCCCCACACTTCCCTCAAGCTTTGTTTGTTTGTTGCTTGGTTCTTTCATTCACTAACAGGTATTCACAAAAGTCTACTCTGTGCCAGGCCCAGTGTCGGGCATTCTCAGATGGGTTTATGGCAGAGAAATGGTTTGAAATATTAACTGTGTGTGACTCATTTCTGTCTCCAGAGTTCTTTCCATTTGGCCTCAGGACCTGGGAGTTTGAAACCCAAAAACCAGGAACTCATTCACTCCTATCTGCTCAACTTTCTGCTCAGTTATCTCTTTCCTCAGGCACTTGGGTAGAGGCACAATGCTAGTCCATACACACCCATTGGACAGGTGAGGACTGAGGCCCAGCAAGGGAAGGGACTTCCCCAGGATTCCTGGGCCAGGGTCTCCTTCGTGGCTGCATCAGCCAGTACCCGCTTGTAGCTGGATGTCATTTGCACAGTGGGGCAGCTGGTGGCAAAGAGGCATTGGTAGCAGGTTCCAGCTGGGCCTCTGTGGGCCAGTCCTGGCTCTCTTGGGGCTGCTGTGGCACTGGTGGGACTGGGAAGAGGGGTGCTCCGCACACGGAGGCACTTGCTCCTGGAGAGGTTTGCCTGTCTCTTCCCAGCTTCTCGTCTTCTCCGTGGGTTGGATTTCATTTGGCCTTTCTGTTTGTGTAATTGGTTCCTAATTGCCGTCGACCTGCCTCCACTAGGTCGAGTGCGAGAGCCGGGCTGTCACCGTTCCTGCCATTCACCATTCCTAAGCACCTGCCATGAATCCAGTCCCTGGCCCAGCGCCAGCCCACGCTGAGGCCCCTTAGTCTACCTGTGGTCGGGGGTGGGGGAGAGTGGTTGTGGTGCCGAAGCAGGTCACTCTGGCCTGCTTATCCCACTGGGCCCCGATTTAGAACCGTTGCATGTCCCTAAAGGTAACTGAGAAACCGTCTTTCACCCTCCAAGCTGCCCTGATGAACATGTAGTCACGTAGCTTTGTACCTGAGCACCTAGGAACAGGTAACTCACCGCCTCTCCCCACGGTGTGCCTCTGGCCCCCACCGTGACCTCCACAGTCCCCTGCCGCCCTGGAGCTGCTCGCCCTGGAGCTGCTCACACTGGTGGTCTGGCCCTGCCCCTCACAGGCTTGGTTCTGAACCCTGCCCCCTTACCAGGTGGGGGCCCTGAGCCTCCAGGGACATCCTGATGGGATCTGAGCTCCAGGTGCAAAGTGGGCAGGTTGCTCCCTCCCACTCATGACCTCCGACGGGAACTTTGCATGTTGTACATCTGTGATGATTTTGAGTGGTCCAATGTGAGGTTTTCTTTCAGATGATGAGTGGAATTTCTTGGATCTATTTCCTCCTATGGAAGCACCAGGGCACTGTGGGTCATGCAGGGCTGGGCATTAACACAACTGCCTGTTCGACCCTGGTGCATATTCACCCCATTACCCACCCACCCCGATTCTGGGCAGGTGGCCCTGAGATAATGAAGCCCAGGAAAGGCAGGTGACTGGTTTAAAGTTACATAGCAACCTGTGACAGAGCCAGGGCTGGAATCAGGTCTCCCAACACTGATGTTCAGCATGCCATGGACTTGTCCCCTGCTGTTCCTTCTTGGAATTCGGGAGCAAGGCTGAAAAGGGGGCTAACTGCCTGGTGCCTAGTACCCAGGCCACACCCTGATATCCATAACAGGAGTTTGAGGCCAGGTGTATCCCTCCGTTTTGCAGTGAGAACAGTGAGGTTCACAGGTGCCAGGAAGAGGAAGAGTTGGACCTGAGCCCAGGCTGCGCTGCTGTGGGGAGACGTCCTGCCCAGCTGTGTGTGGAGGGACTCTTATTTGGGGGAGGGTTGTGGTTGGAGGCTAGAGGGGACCCTTTTGTTCCTCACGGTCCCTGTCCTCCTCCTCCTGAAACAGTGCTCACCACCTCGCCCTCAGCTTTTAGGGTTGATAGTGTACCATCTAGAGAAGTGTCTCCTCAGCAAATAAGACCAGGTGGTAGTTCTCGGTTGGCTGTGGAGACGGAATAGCTGCAGAGATAGAGGAGCTGCCATGTGGCTCTCCCACCTGTGCCTATCTTCCCTCCTGGGGGTGAGCTCCTGGAGGCTTGGCCAGGCCCCAGACAAGGCCCCAGGGAGTGGGCAGAGACTACACGCAGGGTGAGCAGTAAGAGACAGGTAGTCTGGCCTTAGCACCAGGGTGGGGTTCAGGCAGAACCAGAAGGCCTGCTGTGGGAAACTGAGGCTTGAGCTAAGCCTAGAAAGAAAGAGGATTGGACAGGTGAATAGAGGGGCTTTGTAAGCAGAGGATGCAGCCTGGGCAAAGGCGTGGGGGCGAGAAGGTGTGGCCTGTGGCAGGAGCATGGGGAGAGGGAGTGGGAGTTGGGCTAGAGGTCAGTGGGTCCAAAGAGTGACCTGCAGCCATCTTGGTGTTCTCTCAGGCCCTGTGTGCCCTCCCTAAAGCCAAGCCAGTCTGGGCAAGTCAGGAGGTACAATGGGCCCGGCCCTCTGGGCTGAAGCCTCAGTGTCTCCCCCTAGGGCCACTTGGAGCTGTGGAGAGGTATGTGGGAGCATGACTGTCCACAGGTCTGTCTGTATTGGGTGTCAAGGTGTTGGTGTGAGGCCACGTCTTTATCCACTGACCTCTTGGAAGCCTTTTCTGGATGTTATCTCCGGGTGAACGCCTTCTCCCGTGCACACCCACGCCACTCCGTGCTGTGCTGTGTCTCAGGCTGTGTGTCAGTGTGTCTAGGGTCTGGGAAGTTTGTGTGTTGGTGACTCTGGGGAAGCCTGGGCTTGAGTGTCCTTGGGTATGTGTTGAGCATGTGTGTGCTGGCCTGTGTGTCTCTGCGACATAAGTCTGTGTGTGTGTGTGTGTGTGTGTGTGTCTGTGTGTCTGTGTGTCTGTGAATCAGTGTTGAGTATTGGAATCCTGGAATTATGCCTTTCACGTGTAGCCTGGCCGGGAGGGGAGGTATCAGAGTATGTATGTGTCTGCATTTCCGGGTCTGTGGCTGGTGGCTTGGTGTGTGTATGCATTAGCCATTTTGTGTCGTCTGCTTTCTGCTGGGCCCTGGCTGCTGGCCGAGTCCCTTTCCACATCGCAGATAATGTCTAGCCACCACTCAGGCTCAGGAGCTTCCCTGAATTCCAACTGTCTATTTGATGAGCAAACTCAGCCCCCACTTGCACCTCCTACTTGGGGGGGCTCCAACACACCCCTGGAAGGGTGGCCTAGCCCTCTTGGGCCTTGCTGGCTGAGAACAGGAACCCATTTCTTGCCTGGACAGAACCAGCCCAGAGCCTTCAGAATAGTCCTGGTGAGGAAGGGGCAAGAGGTCTGCAGCCCCCACCCCACTAGTCTTGGAAACCTCTTCCAAGGTCAGGCACACCCTGACCAGCTCTGGGAGGGGGGCATGTCTGTGTCCTTGCCTCTGCCCCCTTCTCTCTTTGCCTCTTGTGTGTCCCCACGGCGCCCCTTTGCCTCCAGCTTCTCTAGATAGCATGAAGGCTAGAGTTGAGCAGATGGGAAGAGCTCTCCATGCCAGCCTTGCATCTCACGGTACCCCCTTGGTCGTGGCTCCTGAGGATGCTAGTGTGGCCCAGGGCACAGAGCTTGGGTGCTAGAGGCAGACCCAGGCTCCATCCCTCCTGAGCTCTGGGACTCTCACACATGAACTCCGTGGGCCTTAGTTTCTGCCTCTGTAACCAAGGAGGTTGTTGTGCTGGCCTCATGGGACTGAGAAGATGGTGTTTAGGGAGAGTTTGGCCCAGTCTCGGGTACACAGTAAATGTGATAGCTGCTGTTACAGGCCTTGTCTGTCTCTGGCACACAAGCTAGACCAGACCTTGAAGGCCCCCACAGAGCAGCTTCTCGGCCGCTGCCCTCCAGCCTCACCTCCTAGAACTCTCTCTGCATTTGTCCTTCCGCTTCCTGCCTCAATCTCCCTCTGAGGACTGGTGAAGCACAAGGTTCTGAGGAGACGCCCATGGAAACCCCATGGGAGCCCACTGGACAATAACCTCCCAGGGTGTGGGGTGAGGAATGGACCTCAGCTCCCGGCTGGCTGGCCTTTCAAGCTGGCCAAACATAGAATTTTTTGACATCTTGGAGAAGGATCTGGCACCACACAGTTCTGCCATCCAAATCATTGTTGCAAAGTAAGTTAAAAGTTTGTACAAAAATGAGAAGCTGATCCCTGAATGGCCTGCCAGACTGTTGTAACCCAATATATTTTACCCTTAAACCAGAAATGTGTTTGTTTAGAAGCAAGTCACTGGCAAATGCCAAAACTGGAGGCATTTCCTCCCCTGCCCCCGCCCATGCCCTGTTCCCCCAGACCCCCTCCTTGCCCTTTGTGTCAAGATCCTTAGCCAGAGCATGAGAAACTGGGGCCTTCCTACTCTTCGGGCCATGTCAGCTGCAGGAAAGAAACTTGACATTCGTTAGGCACCCGCTGTGTGCCAGTTTCTATGCCGGGCATATTCTTTTATTTACTTCTAACAGCCATTTGTGGTGGCCCCCATTTTCAAGAGAAGAAAAATGAGAACAGAGATGGGAGGTGACTTACCTGAGTCTGTGGCTGTTGGTGGAGCCCCAGCCCAAACCTCAGCGTGACCTCGCGGCCTTCGCTTACAGCAGTGTCACACACCTCACACGTGAAGCAGGGCCCTCAATCCTTTCCAGGGTGCAAAGGCAGAGCACGGTCACACCTAGCACCAGCTGGCACCGAGCTGGGGCTTCCCTGAATGATCTTGCTTACCCCTTCTACCCATGAGGGGAAGGCTCAGAGAGCGCAGCTTGCTGAGGAGGTGAGCCCAGCCCTGCAGATTCTGACCTCTGACCCAGTGCTGCCTCCTCCCCCAGCCAGAGTTTGAAGGGTCCTCGGGCTTGGCCTGGAGGCAAAGAGGGTGCCCACTCCCCGGCTCCAGATGGCTCCTCTCTGTCTTTCATCTCCTGCCCTTGGTTCTTCTATGAGCTGCATGCAGCAGTAATGGATTGCAGTGGACTTTTTTCAATTAGGTTCTGATTTCCCCCTGCCTGTTACTATAAAACTCCAGATGGTCTAGGGCTTCACGGTTCCCAGGGTATTTTCCCCCCGTTATTTTAATCTTCTTTGGTAACATGCCCCACATGTGGGAACTGGGCCTTTCAAGCCTCTCTGCTCTGTGCGTTAGCATTTCTTCTCTGCTGTGCTGCCTTGGATTTCCTTTCGGGGTGGTGGCCTCATCGCTCTTGGTGGGGCCAGGCAGAAGAAGAGTGTCCTGCATCCGATGGGGCAGTAAGAGCTCCTGAACACAGCCCCATTTTTGGTGCTTTACATAGGGGTCCCTGAGGCAGTTGGCCAGAGCGGATACAGACACATATAGACAGCCGTGAACATCAGTCAGACCTGCTGCCAGATCCCAGCGTTGTCACTCACTGGCTATGTGACCTGGAGCCCAGCGCTTCCACTCACTGGCTGTGTGACCTGGAGTCAGTGACAGCACCTCTCTGAGCCTCACCTCCCTAACCTACAGAATGTGGCTGGGAAAGGGCCTCATCAGCGGGGCGTGTTGACATGATTAAGTGCAGCACACGCAGCCCCCCACCCCACACTGACTGGTGTTGAGACTGTGGCACCCAGTCACTGTACCACTCTGAATTCATCCCAGTTTCATCTTAGGATATATTTTAATGTTTATGTATTTTAAGGAAAATATAAAAACCTGACACCCGTTCTCACATTTTTTTCTAGACCATTAGATGTCCTCTGTTTCTTTTCCCCTGTGCACCCCCTCCCCACAGTAGCCACCCTCTCTGTTACCTATGCTATGTGAGCCGTGGCTTCTAGCCAGATAAGTCTGTTGTGTGTTTGGCTCTTGGAGCCAGTGCATTTCAAATTCACCCTGAATAAGAGGTGCCAAGTGGTTTTGTGGGTGGACACAGATGGCATTAGGCCCGTGGGCCACAGGATGCTGTATGCGGCCTGTGGTTCAGAGAGCACCCGCCCCCACACACACACCTGGCCCAGGTGTGCCCTTTATAGATGAGGAATCTGGGCTCTGACAAGGGAGATGAACTTGCCCACCGTCACCCAGTTGGGACGTGTGGAGGCCAGATTTGTGTGCAGACCCCTCTGAAGCTGAAACACAGCAGTGTGGGAGTTGGAGGGGACAGGTCACACCAGCCAGAGCAGTGCTTGGACAGACCTGTAGGCTTAAGACGTAGGTCTGGGTACCAGATTGCATGTGGGAATGAATTGGAAGGGCCGGGCAGGACAGCGGCTGATACAGTGCTTCGGGAGTGGATCAGGACGGTGGGTTGGATAAGAAGAGAAGGGGGCAGACATGAAAGATGTTTACCAGGCGGCATTTCCCTGGCTTGGTAGCTGGTTGGATGCAGAGACCTGGGAGGGGGAAATAGACTCCTAGCTCCAGTGGAAGGCTGGGGGCAGAGGAGTCCAGCACTTGAGTCCCCCAAGTAAAAACCTCAAGTCACCCCACTTGCTGGGCCACATCAGTGAGTGTACAGGTCAGTTTTGGTGGAGTCTTTTGGAATCACCACCCATGGGCTCGAATGGAGGGAGCCCCCAGAACTCCCATTTCTACTTCCACCTCTCCTTTCCCTGCTTCCCCCCATTCTGGCTTAGCAGATCCTTAGCTATCTCCAGAACATGCACTACCCCTCCCTGTCCCCCTGTGCCTTCCACCCTGTTGGTCTAAACCCTGCTGAGGCTTCAAGGCCCAGCCTCTCCAGAAAGGTTTCAGCAACCCCCTGGTCTTCCCCAGCTGGGATCCCCTGTGATCAGCCCCTTCTTAGGGCTTAATATTCTCTCATTTTGTGGTCTTCATTGCCCTAAAGTCTCATCCCCCAACATGCCGCCAGGCACACACAGGGGCAGCTGGGTGAGGCCAGGGGATATGCATCAGTGAGCAAAAAGATGAGGGACTGAATGAGCGAATCAAAGAAGTGGGCGGCGGAGGAGTGGAGGGCTGCATGACGGGAGTGGTGAGAGTGTGTGCTGAGGCTGGCAGTGGGTGGACGAGTCACTTCTTTCTAGAAGAGATGGCAGTCTGACTGTGGCTTAGTCCAGACTTCATGCCCTCTGGCATGGTGGGAGCAGTTTCCCCTCCCTGCCCCTTCTGTACAGATACCCAACCCTTGCAATTGGTGGGGGGCATCCCAGGAGGTCTGCTCCATATGGTCGTACCCCTGGACACCGACAGCAGGGAGGAAGGGATCTATCCAGGGCAAAGTCTGCCCTAGAACCTTAGGGGACTTGGGGATAGGAGAAGAATGTCAGGAAGGCCTGCCCACTGGCATGAGAGCCCACAGAAGCATCATGACACCGTTGGGTCATAGTAGCATTGCCTGAGGGACCCATCCTCCACTCTCACAGGGAAACTGAGGCCCAAAGCCAGGGATGTGTCTATTGGCCCCATTTTTACTCTAACATTTCCTTTCCTCCAGCACCTGTACCCCCACGATACAACAGTGGTAGGGCCCCTCTCCCTCGTGCCCTCCCAGCCTCCACACAGCTTTTGGACAGGGCCCCTTCAAACCATTCTTACCCCAAAAGGCTGCTCCTGGCACCCAAAGGGTGCCCCATGGGCTTGGCATAGCAAAGGCGTTAGGGCTAGACCAATCAATGACAAACATATCAACCAGGACCTCTGTTGTTTAACTCTGGGGTCAGTGAAAGCTGACCCACATTGGTGTCCTCCCTGAGGGCAAGACAGGAACAACCACCCCCACAGTCACAGTGATGATGTTGAGGATGCATTGTGTGCCATGCAATATGTATATTGTCCCTCACGACACTCTGTGAGTGGTCACCATCATCTTCATTTTTCAGAGAAAGAAACAAAGGCACAGAGAGTGGCACTGATTCCCCAAGACCACAGTGCTCTCTGCTCTCCAAGTTTGGACCTTTCACCCAGGCTCTGACACCCCCCAACCATGGAGGGCCTCAAATGCCAGGCTGAGGGGTTGAGCGGTTATCAGCAGGTGCAGTGAACACAGGGGTCCTGAGTGGGGCTGACCTGGCTAGATTTATAGTGTAGAAATAGACTCCAAAGCCTGCTCATCAGAGGTGGAGCTAGGACAGCCCAGGGCTAACTGGGGAAGGAGAGGGGTGCTTAAGGAGTAAGACATGGAAACAGGACATGGTACCCAGTGGGACATCACACTCACATGCGCCCTCCAGCTCTGCAGAGGGGCAGCAGGCTCGGGACGTGCCACCCTGGGCACAATGCTAATCCACTACTTGGTTGCTCTGTGACCTTAAATGATAGTTATAATGACGACATGGGCAGGAACCTGCTGTCAAGATAAGCACTTAATGTGCATTAGTGCATTCAATCCTCACAACCACTGTCTTTAATAGAACTCACCCAATTTTATGCATGAGGAACCAAGAGTTGAAGGGACTTACTCTGGATTGTTCATAAGTGGAGCAGCCAAGACACAAGCCCAGGTCATCCCTCACCAGAGTCCATGTCTGTAACTGCCGTGCTCATCGCTCTTTGTCCCCCAGCCTCAGCCCCTGACAGTGGGGGAGGAATATTTGTCACATAAGAGAGGATGGAGATCACACTAGTGACAGCATCAGGCCTAGCAGAGTGAGCACACACAGGTGCTGAGCCCATGAGTGTTCCTGTCCTCATCTCTCTGCCTCTGTTAGCCCATCTGTGTGGTTGTTGAATGGGGACAACTGCAGAGACCCTGGCAGGTAGTTGTAGGCAGAGCCTACACATCCTCATGGTCCCTGGCAGGACTGGGATACTGGCCCTGATGATGGTATTGTTCTGTCAGAGTTCCCTGCAGCATCCTCATCCCAGACCAGTCCTGATGGGCAGCACCCCTTCTCCACCTGCTGCTACCTCTGGTTCTACCCAGAGAGACAGCCCCCCAAATCAGGACAACCTGTTTGTTGTACTCCAGGCTGCAAGGCAGCTCTGGAAAGTTTTGAGGGACAGAACAAGGCTGGGTGTGGCATGGACACAGGGCACGTTTACAGGTACGTGGTACCTTGATGAACACTGGAGGGGGGGAGTGATCTCACAAGGGCACATGCACCCCCAGGCCCCAGAACCCCTCTTCTTACCCTCTTTGGATCACATTTCTAAGCCACCCTTTGCCCTCTGATTAAAGATGCCGGCCCTGCCCTCCAGGAATCCTGAGCCTGGAGGAATGGAGAGAGACCACAGTGGGTGTGCAGTGAAAACCTAACCCACATGCTCAGCATGTGACCATGGAGGGGCCGAGGAGGTTGGGGAGGGCTTGTTGCACGGGTCGTAGATGTCTGCTAAATGAAGGAAGGACAGGCTGTCCAGGCTGAGGGAACAGCTCCAGCAAAGGCCTGGGGGCGTGACAGCTCAGGCCAGGCTCAGTCAGTCACTCCCCGAGGCTCCAGTATGACACACGGGGTGCATGCCGATGGGAGAGGCATTGAGACCATGTTGGAAGAGTGTGAACACAAGATGCAGATCCAGGACTTTTGAAAAATGTATGTTAAATAGTCAGTGAGCTGGAAGGGAAGGTGTCCTAGCAGGGGCACAGCCTTGGGGTCTGGGAGCACTGGCACTGAGACAGGGTTGGCCAGACAGGCTCCCAGATCCTCATGGGGAGGAGATGATATACCGACCTTTAGAGTCCAGTGGACCCTCCCAAGCTCAGGAAAATCACACAGCATGTGAGGAGCTATTGCCCTTCAGCTTCAGAGGTCTACGCTCCTGGCTTGGGCTGGAGAGGAACAAAGGGACCAGCCGGGTGCTGAGAGGCAACCCACTGTCCAGCCGAGGCTCCTCCTCTCACTTCGGGGTGAACTTGGCGCAAGGCCATTGCAGGAGTGCAAGGGGAGCAGCTTGTGGCCTGTTTACTTCCCCAAAAGGATTTCCTTCTGGTTTTGATGCATGGAAAAAGTATAACATCTGGAAGTAGGAAGTAGAACAGCCTCTAAAATCCAGCTGTGGGCTGCTTGCCTTGGACCGGCCCCAGCAGAGCTCGGCCCACAGTTGTGGCCCGGCCTTTAAGGGCGAGGTGCGAAGGGAGCTCACCCCAGACTGGTCGTTGTCTCTGAGTGCTGTCCTCACATCTGGCTGGGGACTTCTGGCCTGGCTTCCGCCCCATCCCACTGCCTCTGCCTTGGGCCCAGGCCCAGTGACCCTCGTCTATGACACTACACCTGCCTTCTCCTCCGCAGCCCCCTGGTCTTCTCTCCCAGCCCGAGCTGTCACCAGCAGCCCAGGTCAGGGAGGGGTTATCTTCCTCAAGTGCATATCTGACCCTTACCCTCCCTTCTTAAGGCCTTTTTATGGTCCCCCTGTCTCCAGGGTAGGGTCCAGACTCCAGCCTGCAATATGAGCCCCCACTCTCTGGCCTCTGATCTCCCTGGAGGTTCCTCACCCACTAGAGCCCATTCCACATCCCACACTCAGCCACAGAGGAGCCTCCACAGGGCCTCTGTGCCCCACCCGCACTGCGGTGCCCCCAGGCCTGCCTCCCCTTGGCCTTTGGTGTCCTGGCCATTGCTCAGGGCTCAGCTCGGCCAGGGACTGAATGAAATGATGTCTCTCCAGGCTTATCCAGTCCCCCACTCTGTGACACCTCCAGGGTGGGTTGGGTGCCGCCTCTGTGCTGCTGCACCCTCTGTTTCCCTTTGGGGCAGCTCTGGTCACTGTTTTGTTCTGAGGGTGTATGTGCGTCCCTGTGGGCTCTGCGCTCCTGGAGAGTAGGACCCAAGTCTGGGTTCTCTCTCTTGTCTCCGCCTCTCCCAGGACAGGGCTGGAGTCAATCTGCCCAACTGAACAGC
The DNA here is from genome assembly GCF_987537825.1 of Furipterus horrens. NCBI lineage: Eukaryota > Metazoa > Chordata > Mammalia > Chiroptera > Furipteridae > Furipterus > Furipterus horrens. The sequence continues at coordinate 37,035,944 of NW_028327173.1, read as the reverse complement.
CCGTACTAAAAATTAACCACATGTGCTGAACTGCCCTGGATGGGGACAATGGCCTCTCAGGACTAAGAAAATAAGCTAGGTGGACCACTGGGTCTGAATCAGCCCACAGTCCCCTCCAGACTCCCACCCATGAATTTGCTAATGGATAAGGTATCTTTAAAGTTGGGAGGTGGGGACAAAAGGAACCCAGTGCTCAGATCAGAAAAAAGTCCCATCTTCTAAGAATAGACACAGGCAGGGCTGTTAGCTCCTTCGTCCCCCTATAGATAAGCCCAGAGAAGTGTGGGAGCATGAGCCCTGGGGGACACAACTGGCCTGGCTCAGAGATGTGGGGCTCGTGGGTCCTGATCTGGTTGGCAGTTCAACCCTCACCTGAGGAATGAAACCAGTGGCTCCAAAGAGGAAACTGGCCTCCTCTGGTCTCATTCTCCTCAAGGGTCACCTCCCCCTGCCCACCTGCCCCAGGAAGGCAGCTGGTAGCAGAGCCACCTGTGTGTCCTGTCTTGGCCTTGTCACTGCCCTGTGAGTGCCACAGGAAGCCTCCATTTCTGAGGCGGGGACAGGGAGCCCACACACTTCATAAGTTATTCTGTGGCTAAACACCCAGCACCAGGTCTGGACAGAGCAAACAGTTGCTGGTCAGTGCTGGGTCTTTCCTCGCCCACGGCACACCGCAGGGAATATAGCCAGACAGTGGGGAAAGGCAGGAAGGAGCAGCCAGTCCCACCAGGGGACCAGGGATGGATGGGTTATTATGAGAGAGAGGACAGTCCTTGCTGAGCAACTTGTGTGAACAAAGGCTTGAAATTGCCTGGTGGGCTCCTGTTGTTTCCAGACTATGAGGTGGGAGTCAGGAAGGGCAGGAAGGTGTGTGTGTGTGTGTGGTGGGGCTGGGGGTGTTCTAATGCCAGGCCTAAAGGGCTTTAAGCAGAGAACAGCTGGGGTGTGTTTCTACATCAGAGACTTCCTCTGGGCAGCAGTGTGGAGAACAGGGAGGGAGGGGCAGAAGTCTGGGGGTTCGAGGGAGAGAGGTTGGAGCTGGGCAGAGGCTGCCGAGATCAGGGCAGCCTGGGGCCACAGCAGGAGGGCGCTGTGTTTGGTGCTGTCTGTCTGCCCCACCCCCATCTCTGACCAGAGGCGTCATGTGTTTGTGCTGTGTGCACTGCCCAGCATGGGGCCTGGTACAAGGTGAGCCCTGGATGGCTGCTAAATGGCCAAACGATTCATCAAAGACACTGGTTTGCAAATGTAGTCATTGTCCAGACAGCAATCAGCACTGATGCTGCGCTCCAGATGGACAGAGGCCTTTGACAGTCAGTGTCCTACCCCTTGGGGCCCTCGATATCAGTCCTGAGTGGTGGCCACACAGTCTCAAGTTTATAGGCAAGGAAGTAAGACTCAGGCAGGTCAAAGGCTGTCAAACCCAGGAGTATCTGCGCCACAAGGTACACCTGCCATCCATCATTCTGGGCTGGGCTGCTCTCAGAGCAGCCATTGTGTCCAGGTGTCATTGGAGAAGCAATACTTCCAGATCCACAGGTGGAAAGACCACTGTCTTCTCCAGCCCTAGTGGCCATTTCTGAGCCAGGGGTGCGTTTTTTCTGGACCTACCAGGGCTTCCCAGATAGAGTCTGTGTGCTGAGTACTTCATGGGGCGCTCAGAGACCTTGGGCTGGATGGAGTGTGGGGGTGGGGAGAGCAGAGAATGTTGGAGGCCATGTCCAGGCTGGGTGGTGGTCCCTCCGGGGGCTGCAGAGCGCCCCTCACTAGCCTCTCCCGCAGTTTGAAGGCTGCAGCAAGGCCTTCTCGCGGCTGGAGAACCTGAAGATCCACTTGCGGAGCCACACGGGCGAGAAGCCGTATTTGTGCCAGCACCCAGGCTGCCAGAAGGCCTTCAGCAACTCCAGCGACCGCGCCAAGCACCAGCGCACCCACCTTGACACGGTAGGCCCGGGGGTGGGGGCCATGGGAGAAGGGGGTGGAGCACATGTATACTCCCCCCTTGTCTAATGCAGGGTGGGAGCCAGGGTCCTCGCAGAAACCCTGCCTTCGTCCTGGGGTCTATGGACATTTTCGGCAGGATGATTGTTGGGATAGAGAGGGAAGTCCTGTCATTAGAGGATGTTTAGCGGATCCCGGCCTCTATGCCCTAGATGGTGATTTCCCATCTCCCATGTGACAACCCAGAATTTCTCTGAACGTTGCCAAATGTCCTGGGGAGGAGATAGTCAAGTCTCCCCCAGTGGAGAACCACTGCTTTAGCCCGTGGGGGCCACCAGGGCTCCAGTGTGCTTGTGTCTCCCCACAGAGAGGGTGGGCTCGCCATCCCGAGTCCTCTCCCCAGGCCTGAGTAGTCAGTCAGCCCTAGAACAGGCCCTCCCTGCTCTTCCCACCCCAGCCCCTCCATGCAGACAGGCCAGAGGCTCTCCAGGCCATTCTTTACCCCTTGAGCCCAATGGGTGAGAAGTTGAGGTGAGCAGGGCCTAAGACTCCAGGCCCCTGGAATAGGGTACCCGGCCCCAGGTGCCTGTATGTCACCTCCTTTCCCTCGTTTGTGCCAGGCAGTGAGGTAACCCGCAGCTTTCCACAGGGTCGGTCCCAGCATCCTCTGTGCACACAGACCTCAGCGGTTAACAGAGCACATGCTATGGTCTCCCATGACCTCACACTAACTCTGCCAGTCGAGGGGTTGCTAACTCATTTGACAGATGAGGAAAGCAGGCCTCTGGGAGTTTCAATGCCTGCTCAGCTGTTAAGTGGCAGAGCTGACTCAGGTGGGCCTCACACCAATCTCACGGGGCCTGTGTGAGAGGTGCACTTGGCTTGGGAGCACCCCAACCCCTGCGTGCCACAGAAGATGGGTCTGTAGCCAGAGTCCACGTATAGGCCCTCAGCCTGCCTGTGTCTCTGCTCTTCCTGTAGATGTTTGGGGAGCTCTACAGGCGGGGTCTGGGAGACCTGAGTGGATGGTATAAAATAACAGGGAGGTCATATTTGGGTCCAGGTGGGGCCCTGGGCAGAATGTTCTACACATCCCCCCCCCCCCCACTGCAACTCTCATATCACACAAACCCTCCCCCAGTTTAATCCTGGTGATAACCCACAAGGCAGGGGCCATTATCCCCATTTTGCAAACAAAGAAACTAAGACTCAGGAAGTCATTGACTGTCACCCAGCTGGTAGGTGGCAGAGCTGGGATACAAACCCGGGTCTGTGTGACTCCAAGTCCAGTGCTGGGAAAGCAGGTGTGACAGCCACTCTGGAGAGGTGGAGCTGAGCAGAGGGAATGAGGGTAAGAAGAGGCCTGTCCCCAACCTGAACTGGACCCTGCTACCATGTCCCCTCTCTCAGGCTGCGCTAACACAGGCCATGTTAGGGCCGTGAACTGAGGTGCTGTGCTAACAAATCCCCCACTTCCATTAGCTTCTCATACACCCAGTCCTTGCCCCAGGGGCACAGCACCCTGGTCACGTCTCCCAGAGGCCACAGGCAGTACCAACAGCACCGGGCCTTTCTGCACCTCCTCCCTGCAGGCCTCTCAGTGTCACCCACCCTGACTTACTCCCTTTTCTCCCTCCCTCTCTACTGCATTTCCTGGACCCAGCCCCAAAGCAACAGGCCTCTCGCCCCTGCTTGGTGCGTGAACAGAGCTCTGGGGTCAAGTCAGGTCAGGCCCAGAATGAGCCTGCAGGGTTATCTCAGGCCTTCATTGCCCCAGAAGGTCCCAGTGAAGCCCTGGAGGTACAGCCGCCAAGCCCAGCCCCTGCTTGCGCCCATCCGCACATAAACATCACTGGCAGCTCTGAGTGGCTAGGTTGCTTTCCCAGCCCCAAGGTTCAGAGGCCCAAAGGGTGATAGCCCCATGTACTCTGGGTCTTGTTTTCTGGAGGGAACCCGTTCATATCTCCAGCTCCCCTCCGGCACCAGAGAACATGGGATTCTCTCCATGGGCAGGAAAGTGGTGGAACAGACCGGAGAGGACCAACCTAACCCTGGCCCTGCCCTTGGTCCCAGAGATCCAAGGAATGCCACCTAGCCTCTCTGGGCCTCAGTTTCCTCAAATGCCTGCCTGCCTTACAAGAGAGAGATGGGAATAAACTGCAAAGACGGATGTTGAAGCCTGACACCTGGTCTGCACAGCAAATATGAACCCCTCCTTTTCTCTCTTATGACTTGCTGACAGAATGCTGACCAAACCTGGCCATGTCTCCGGCACTCTGTAGGGTTCAAGTCTTGACTGCACAGACTCCCTAAATAAGCCGCTGTCCTGCTCTGGTCTCAGTTTTCCCCTTGGCAAGATGGGGCTGATCATCTCTCTTTTGCTTGCTTCACTGGACCATTTAGGGGTGGGCATTCTCTCTTTGAAATCTTGGGCAAAGCACCCACCTTGATTTCCTCATTGGCAAAGTGGAGATGCTTCTCACGGGGTGGGTGTGAGAGGACGACCTGGGGTGGCAGGCACTCTGCACAGGGCCTGCGTGTAGGATGCGCAGTACGCGAGGGCCCTTGCTAGTGACAAGGCTCTGGAGCCGGTGCAGCGACTCCAGGCCTGGGACTTGGCTGCTTCTGGGACACCCCCAGGGTTTCCTGAGGGCTCCTGGGGGAGCTGGGCCAGAGGAATATTCCACACACGTCAGGTCAGGCCGTGAAAAAACAAACACAGAGATGGGCCTTGTGCCCTCTCTCCAGGCAAGTGTGCCTGCACACTCGGGGCTCTGTTTGTTTGCTTTTTGACAAAAGCATATGGATTTGTATCAGCGTCCCCAAGGGACAGGGCCCAGGGCATGGCAGAGCCACAGAGAGAGAGCTGGGATGAGGGGAGAGAGGAGTTGTGTGTGTGTGTGTGTATCTGTGCATATGTTGGGGTGGGGGGGTCAAGCCTATGGGAGAGGGGCCCTGTGTGTACGTCTGTCTGTCTGCATGCATGTCTGTCTGTATCTCTGTGTGGCTGGGTGGGGGCAGGTCTGAGGAGTACTGCGTACCCTCCACACCTTCCTTTCAGCAAGGCAAGCCTCTCACTGCTCTGTCTCTCTCTTTTTGCTCTCCGTTTCTTAACCTGACAACTCTCCGTGGCAGCACCAAGGTATGGTTGTCTCTTTCTGCTTCCCACTCCCCATGAGGTCCCTGAGTCAGGTGGATCAATCTCACCTCAGTCCGTGGGCAGTGTTATCTTGTGGTTTGGGGGGCTGGGGGGACAGTTCCACTTGAGTATGTCTGACAGGGACACAGCAATCCCTAGTAACCTGAGAGGTGCCACCTCCTCCAAACAATCCCCTGACCCCTACAGTCACTGGAGGCCAGAGGCCCCTGAGAAGTTGTAATCAGTAGATGTGTTCAAAGGGGACGTGAGGAGGATTTCAAGCCCCAGTCGCAACTGGAGTCCCCAGGCAGGGTGCTGTGAAAACCCATGTGGGAGAGCTCAGAACCCAGTTGTACCCTCGGAGCCTCTGCCCTGGGTCAGTCCCTGGGACCTGAGAGGAACCATGGGACCCTCCCCAGAGGAAGACTCACCACCTGGGGGACAGGGACACCGGACAGACCCAGCAGTGCAGGGTGGGCAGTGCTGCGGATGGGAAGCTGAGCAGGTGGAGGTGGGAAGAGGATTGGAGGAGGGCTTGGAGAGGAGGTGACAGAGCTTGAGGTGGGCAAGGGCAGGGTGGCAACTGGAGCAAGGCCCCAGTCACACAGGGCCTTTGTTGGCCAGGGATGAGCTGTGTCCCAAGGCACCAGGAAGTCATGGAGGTTTGGAAGAGGGCAGCCAGCTCTGGGAGAAAGGCCCTCTGGCTGAGAGCATGAGGGGAGGTGGGAGGCACAGAGAGAGCAGGGCGGGGCCCAGGCAGGAACCAAGGGAGGCAGTGGGCCTGGGTTTGCTCTGGAAGAGCAACGGGGGACCTGATGGTAAGGGACACACAGGGCACAGATGCCCAGTCTCCCAGGTCTGTGCCTGAGACCCGGTTCCCTACTGGCGTCCCATGATTGTCAGGGCAAGGGCCAGAGAGCCGTCTGGGGACTCTGGTACCACTGCCAGGTGTGGTCAGCTGCTCCTAGCCAGGGTCCCGCCATACTCCAGCCTGACCCATGTTCATGCCCCGTTGCCCCATGCTGTCCCTCTCTGTTCCCCTTTCCTCCTCCTCCTCCCCTCCAAGTCAGCCACCTCATTTCACTCCTTGTCCACTTGCTGCTTCTCTGCAGCTCTGGGCTACAAAGGGTTAACTTTCTCAGAGATAGTGTCAGAGCTGGGAGAATCCTCAGTGGGCCCCATTTTGCAGAGGAGAAAGATGAGACCTGGAGTAGACAAGCAAGTTACTTGAGGTTCCAGCGTGAGGGTGGAATAGAGACAGACCCCCTCCTTCCTTACCAGGCCAAGCACCTTCCCCAAATCCTTGAGCAGGGCTGGCTGAGTCAGACCCCTCCTGGCTGGGACATGGTGGGAGGGACAGGGCATGCGCCTGCAGCCTGCCCCTTGCCCAGTCACCCTCCCCACCACAGGTCACACAGCTGGACCTTGGGCCTGGCAGGTGGCCTCTCACTCACCCCGCCTCTACCCCTCTGATGTTGCAGAAGCCGTATGCCTGTCAGATCCCTGGCTGCTCCAAGCGCTACACGGACCCCAGCTCCCTCCGTAAGCACGTGAAGGCCCATTCGGCCAAAGAGCAGCAGGTGCGTAAGAAGGTAAGATGACCTCTATTCCAGGACACCCCTCCCCCCAGCCTCCCAGCCCCATGTCCGGCATCAAGCCAGGTACCTACATTCCTTGCGTGCATTCACCTGTCCACATCCTGAGGATGCTGCTGTCCATCATCCACCCTCTACCTCCCACCCATCCCCTGAATGTACTTCCTCATGCCAGCCCACCAGGGACCATCCCACTCCTCTCTCACCCATCAGCCCACTCACTGCGACTCACTAATTAAACATTTGAGTTCAGGCACTGGGTAGGCCTGAAGATACAAAAACGGAAAACCTTCCACGTGGACCTGCCAGTGAGAGACAGACACAAGCAGCTAACTCAGTGTAATATAAAAGAGACTGCAATAGAGGTGTGCAGAGAACAGTCAGGGGCGCAGTCAGGGCCTTAGCCCGTCAGGGGTGGGAACAGGAGGGGCATGGGAGGAAGGACACCAGGAACAGGTGAGCACAGTGGTGTGCACTCTGGGGCCTGCCTGCTGGGCTCACCACCACTGCCCTGTGGCCTTGGGCACGCTTCTTAGCGCCTTAGTTCTTCATATCCCTCAACGGTCCAGTGGGGAATCGAAGACTTGCTTTAAAGGGCTGTCATGAGGATTCAGTGAGTAAATACATATTCCCTCACTTATCGCGGGTATTACATTCCAGACCCCCCCGTGAAGTAGGAACCTTATACTTATTCGACACTCTTAAACCTACGTAACTTTAACAACATACGTATACAGCACTGCAAAATCCCGCTATACAGTGAGGCTGTGATAAGTGAACCACGATACAGTGAGGGACTACTGTATATGTTAAGGATTTAGAACAACACTTGGCCCAAAGGTAAAAGTCAGAACAGAAGGTGGTGCATTTTGTCGTTAAGTCTTGAAGAAGGAGAAAGCACCGGGCAGGTGAAGACAGAAGAGTGTACCCAGAGAGACTGAAGCTTGAAACACTGTGCATGAGGACCAGTGCATCAGGGGCAGAGGCAGGTGCTGCCAAGGAGTTGGGGCTGTCCTCAGGACAGTGGGTGCCATCAAGGGGTCTTATGCAGAGAAGGGACATGTCCCATTGAAAGATGGCTCTGGGGGCTGCTTGGGGAATGAGCTGGGGGTGGTTGGAGGGAATTTTGAGGCAGGGAACCCACGGCTAAAGAGCAGGAGAGATGGTGGGGTCTGACCTGGAGCAGAGCGGGAGGGGCGGGCAGGAACTGGGCATGGTGACCACTGGGCTGGGTGGGGGAGTGGCAGAGGAGCACCAGCGTCAGACTTGGAGGGGCTGGGTGGATGGTGGTCCCCCTCTCCAGGACAGAATTTAAGAAAGCAGCAGATTTGCAGGAGAAAGCCGGTTCTGTTTGGGACAAGGAATGTGTGCTCTGCTAAGGGACCCAGTGCGATGGGAGGGATAGACTGCAGCTCGGGGCAGAGTCTGCCTGGCTGGGTTTAACCCATCTCCAGAGGATCACTGGGACCCTGGGACTGGGCATACTTACGTGCCAGGGAGGGTATGCGGGTGAAGAGAAACATCAGGGCTCGATTCAGGGGCATCAGCGTGACAGAGGAGGACAGGAGGGGGAAGAGCCCATTAATTTGGTCAGCAAGATTTATTGCGAACCTCCTGCCTTCCAAGCACTGTTCTAACAACTGTGGATAGAGCCATGAATAAAGCAGAGAAAGGCCTAGGGGCTGGAGAAAGCAGACCACTTGAGTCTCATGGGATGGGGCATGCAGAGATGGGGTGCCAGGCCAGGCAGGCTTCTAGGGGAAAGACAATGGCGGGGAGACAGTCAGGCTCGAGACACTAGTCTTCATCCTCCAGGCAGCAGGGTACCTTGGGAGCAGTGGAGCAGAGGGACATGGTCAAAGCAAGCTTGCCGGTAAAAACACTACATCCCTGAGGATGGAGGGCTGAGCCTTAAACTCAGCCCTGTGTCTGGCGCTTCACTGGCTGTATCTTATTTAATCCTCACTATAGCCCTAGAAAGTGGGCACTATATTTTCCCCATTTTAGTGAAGTAGAAACTGAGGCTTGGAGAGTTCACATATCTGCCCAGAGTGGTACAGTGCGGAGGTGACAGAGCCAGGTCCCGTCCCAGACCCAGCTGTCTCTAGGGCCTGAGCTCTCTCCACCACTCTCAGGTTGAGGGGCCTGAGCAGGGACAGGGAGGGAATAGCCCAGGCTCCATGCCAGGGATGCTTCTGTCCCCAGCGGACTGGTGCCCGAGGACCAGAATCCTGCCCTGGTTTTCCCAGGCCCCATGCTTGGCTCACACTGAACCCCAGGGACCTGGAGCCGCAGATCTGCAAACTTCCCAACAATAAGCATCCATTAGGAGCCATCGGGGATGATGTATCTTTCTGGGTAAAGCGACCCTTGTATTATGACAGCTCCTTGGCAGCCCTGCTGCGTTTCAGAGAGAATTAGAAATGCTTTTCTTCCTTAATTCTCCTCTCCTGCTGCTCCTAATCCGATCGACATTGCGGTCTGCAAGGCATGCCTTGGCCCTCTTTTGCCAGAAACTTAATTTACATGGAAAACAGCTGCTGGGTCAGGGAGCTGAAGGCCCATTGGGAGGCTGGGCATGCCTTCCCCAAAACTGGGTGCTGGTCCTTTGGGCCCGAGAGGGTGGAAAAACCCTCAGGGCTTACTCTCAGCTGCCGTGTGACATGAGACAAGGCTCTCGCCGCCTTTGGGTAGGTTTTGTCCCGGGTGAAATGAGGATTTGAACCAGTCTACCTTCAGGGCTCTAGTAGTCCAGCTTTGGGATTTCCCTGGGAGAAGGGGCCCTTTCCCTCTAGGTACATGACCCCTCATCACCCAATGTCCCTAGGGCCCCAATCAGCCCCTCTCTGTCCTCATCTGGTCCCATTTAGAGAGGTAAAGACATTCTGAGCTGCCAGGCTTTAATCTGTCTCTAAGGAACAACTGAAGTTTATTGGCCAAAGATTTGCCAGCCCAGCATTGCTTTTAGCCAACGACCTCAGGTCCATGTATTGATTGAGTATGCCCATTGTCCTGGGACCTTGTGAGACTTGGCCAGCTGGTATCAGCTAACCCTTCACACAGCACATTCAGTGAGCATGTTCACATCCATCATTGGTTACTCCTCTCAGCAGCCTGGGGTGAGGGGATTATTGTTACTACAGGCAGGGGAGGGGAGAGCCAGAGAGGTTAAGTTATTTGTCCAATGTCACACAGGAAATAAGAGGAGATGGAGTGGGATTTGAACTCAGGTCTTCTGCCTCAGTCCTGCACCTATTTCCACTGTACCTATGCTTGGAAGAAAGACAGTAGGAGCCAGTGGAGGAAGGAGGGAATGACTGTGTACCTACTGCCTTTTCCTCATCCATCCACCTCCGTGGCAGCCATGAGAACATGCCTCACAGACCTCCAGCTGCTGCACTGTGGCACCCATCTTAGTGTCTGTGCTGAGGCCATGCCTCCTGCAGCTACTTGAGCCAGTGACTGAGGGTGGCAGGCCCTGCAGGGATGTTAAGGCCAGACCCCTTCCCGGGAGACATAGGGCACCCCCACCACTGACTTCCCACCAACCTCCTTTCCCCCTCTGCTTCCCTTGGGGTCAGACCTGGAACATGGTCTGATGGCTCTCAGCCTGCTGAGCTCTCTCACATAAACATTCCCCATTAAATTCCTTGCATGTTCAATTTCATCTTAGCATCTGCTTCTTGCACCTGAACTAACACAACCTTCACAAGGTACACAATTAGCTCCATTTACAAATGAGGAACCTGAGGAGTGAGGTGAAAGGTCCTGTCCTGGGGCCACTGCCCTTCCTGCCCAGTCCCCTAAAGCCAGGGTTATTGGAGGGCAGGTGGTCTCATGCTAACACCCTCTCTCTCCCTGTGCTTGCTCCCCAGCTGCATGCGGGCCCTGATACTGAGGCCGACGTCCTGACCGAGTGTCTGGCCCTGCAACAGCTTCATGCGTCTACACAGCTGACTGACAGCGACGGGAAGGGTGGCCGAGCCTTGGGCCAGGAGCTGCTCCCAGGTATGCGTGCCCGGAGTCAGGGCCAGGCCTACAGCCTGGAGGGCCCTTTTACTGCCACCTCGCCCTGCGGGAAGTCAGGGATGCTCTGTGGGCCACCAGGGGTCATAGCAGCAAGACTTGCTGAAGGATACTCTCCTTCACATTCTTCTGTGGCTCCCCGTTGCCTGTGGGCTGAAGTCCAGGCTCCTCGCAGCCTGGCCTCCGGGGCTGTGGGGCTTAGGCACCCCTGGCGGCCTCCTGGCCCACCCTGTGTACCTTGGACCCAGTTCCCCCTTACACTCTGCTGCCTCTTTCCTCCAAGACACTGTTCACACCTTGCCAGCCCCCTCTGTCCTCCTCTTCACTAAGGCAGCTCCTTCACTTCCTTCAGGGCCTGCCTTGGGGTTCAGGGCTGGGCCTCAGCTTGAAGCCCCATGGACTCCCCACCATCATTCCTCGTCTCAGAGGAGAAAACCTAGGCTCTGAGAGGGTGAGCAACTTGGCCATAACCATTTCCAGCTAATTGCTAAACTCTGTGGCCCAGAGACGCCCACCCTCCCAAACCCCTGGGTCCCTGAAGGCCCATCCAGCCAGACACTCTGAGCCTTTGGTCCAGCCGAGGCAGCCCGTATGTCCCTGCCATAACCACAAGCCATGGGGCAGGTCTCAGGCCCGATTCTTGGCTGCTTGGCCTAGGAATCCAGCCTGGATCAGGGCAGTGTGGCCTGTGGCTTCCAGCTGACAAAGTTGTACTCTCCCCCCGAAGAAACTGCAGTATCAGAGCAGAAAGCTCTTCCCTCTGGGATTTCTTGAATTACTCCAACTATTTTAAACATTTTTTACTTTCCAATTTTTTATTCTTTCCTTTTAGCATTGAAGTAGCAGCAGATTTAAAGCTGTCAAAGCACTTATCAAAACAGCCTTGGGAGGAAAAGGTGTTTACCCTTTCTCTGTGTCACCTTCACAGGGCTGTGTGCGCAGACAGGCTCGCCAGGGCGAGGACACCTCAGGAAGATGGGTTCACACCCTCCTCCCTCCAGCCAGGGGTGGCTTCTCATGGGGTCGGAGTTGCTAAAATAGCAGGGCAAGAAGGTACCTAGAGATGACCCAGCTCAGTGAAGAAGGTTTACCACGTGGCACTCTGTGTTGAGCAGGATTCTGAGGCTCAACAGGAAAGATGGCTGTGACTGATAGCTGTGAGCAATAGCTGCCCTGAAGCAGAGGTCCTACAGGCCCATCCTTTTTACCCTGGGAGGACTCAGGCCTGGGCTAGAAAAGGACTGACCCAAGATCATCAGAAGTCCTTAGCAGATCCATGTTGGAAGCTTCTTCTCCAAGATACCAGCCCAGAGCTTGTCTCAAGGAGAGGGGCCAGGGCCAGCGATAGCCATCTCTTGAGCACTGGGTTGGGCCGGTCACTTTACCCATCATCTCATTCAGTCCCTAGTGAGCCCCTGCTGCAGAGGAGAAGCAGAGTCACTGAGGCAGCAGCACAGGTGAGGGAGCACTGGGGAGTAGCCCTCCTGGCCAGGCCTGCTCTGCCAGTGAGTGAGCAGTGTCTTCCCTGCCTTGAGCTTCAGACCTTCTGTGATGACAGACAAGACTGTGGATGTGATCATTTATATAAGCCCAGTGTGACTGATAATTTTATCATTATTCTTATTGTGGCTCATGGTGAATACGAAGAGTAACTGTTTACTTATCCATCTCAGAGTAATGCCATAGCCAACGCTTACTGAGTCTGGGCAGGAACTGTTCTAGATACTAGACAGGCATGCAGCAAATAACATAATCCTCAAAAAGTACATGCTAGTGTGCTCTTTCCTTTCCAGATGAGGAGACTGAGTTCCTGAGAGGTCAGGCCACTTTTTGCTGAGGTTCCACAGCCAGTAAAATGGCAGAGGCCCAAAATGGACCCAGGCCATCTGGTTGCTGGCTGCGCCCTTAACCAAATAGTCAGCTGCCTCCTTGTTGTTAAGGCTACACTTTGCCAAACTGAGCACCTACTGTGTACCAGACCCTGTGCTGGTCCCTGACCTTGAGCAGTTTCTCTCACAGCAGAGAGAAAGGACCAACCGGCAAACCCAGGAGTGCTGGGTCTCCTAAGCTTCGGCCGCCAGATTCTGCCAGGCATGTGCCTGAGGCACAGTGGGGAACAGATGTTAGGGCCAGAGGTTAAGCGCTCATGGCTGATGATTGATGATGCTGATTTACAGCCTGAAGTGGTACGTTTGGGGGAGAGGCCGGGCAGGCCCCATGGCATCCCCACTCCCACTGCCCCTCACGATGCAGTGATTCCCTCATTTCCACCCACTGTCTGTTCACATGTTCAACAAGCCTCATTCACACACTCAGATGCCCACCATGTGTTCATCCTCAGGGGACAGGATGGACAGGGACCTGGACCAGGGCAGAGCAAAGGCTGGGGAGAGCAGGGGATAGATTCAAGCAGTGTTGGGATAGAAGGGTCCTGAACCGAGGGGTGATGGCGAGGGAGGAGCTGGTGACGGTGACGTTGAATTTGTCTGACTCTAGGAAGCTCTTACAAGTGTGTGTCCCATCAGGAAGGACCTGCCATCTGCACAGGAAGCCCTCAGCAGCTTCTCTGGCAGGCCGCCTCCAGCCAGCCCGGGGCAGTGAGGACGTGAGAAGCATGCGGTCAGCATGGCTAAGGGAGGAGGAACAGGATTCATCGGGATTCTAGGCCTTCCAAGCTGTCAGGCCCCCAAATTGGTTCAAGGTGGCAGGTGAGGTAGTGCTAGCAAGAGTGGTGAGTGAAGCAAGCCATGAGCAGTGCCAAGCCAGCTCCATCCACAGAGATCCCCTCCAGGGCCTTCCTGCCCGAGCTGGGGAAGGATGTGTGCCTGACGGAGCAGTGGACGGGTGGATGTGCAGTGCTGCCATGTGAGCAGAGGTCCCTCAGACAGGCAGGGGTAAGGGCTGGGGCCAAGAAGCAGAGGGCCCTCAGGAACCCATTCGGAGACCTGGGGTCTCCCAGCCAACCCACATGAACCCTGAACCAGAGGCCTCTAGCCAGAGATCTGGGCCATAACCTGATCTGGAGCCCAGGCCATTTCTTGGAGCTGGCTTTAAATGGACTTCCTTTTGGTGTTACTTGGGAGACCTGATTAGCTGCTCACTGTGTAATTTTCAACAAATCATTGAAGTTCTTAAGACTTAGTTTCCTCCTCTTAAAATGGGATCATATTATCTCCTTCTATTGACAGTTGTTGAGAAGGTTAAACTAGTGTGGGAAAAATAGCTTACACATAGAGTATTCTTAATTAACAGTAACTGTTATTAATTATACACATTTATTGTACGTGTAGAATTTCAGCTAGTGTAATCCATCCATAGTATGTCTGCTGCTCCAGCTCCAGGTCTGGGGTTGTAAACTGTTCTCCTAGGCAGAGTATTTTATTTTTGTTTTGTTTTTAATAGTTTCAATGTAAAGGCCTTAAGGGACACATTCTCTCACTTTGCCACAGTCCCCACTGCTCCCTATTGTCACCTCCACAGTTTCACTTATTTGTTCCCTGCCATGCCACCTAAGGCACTGAGCTTGCAATCCCAGTAACAGCCCTGCTCAATTCTTTGTAGTAGCTCCCTGAATCTCAGGCCTGGGACATCAGGGCCAGCCCAGGATGGACTAACCTTGGAACCCTAAACATCTGAGGAGGTAAAAGTCCCTCCTTTACCCCATTCATGAAAGAGTGTGACATGTTCTCAGATGGTCCTTATGAAGTGATGAAAAGCACTGCCTCTAGATCCATTGTGACCCAAAAGATACTTAAAACATAACAGCGGGCCCAGGTGAGCTCTGACCAATTGGAGCGGACACATCAACACAGCTCTGGGCATGGCCCGCAGGTCCACAGAGTCCTCCCAGAACATCAACTTGATGAATTGATTTCTGCGAAAATGATGTCAATTTCTATTGAAAGTCAAATAAACATGGCCAGATTAAAAAGGGAATGCAAAATTGGCCCCATTTTTTCAGATAAAGTAGGATGTGAAAAATTCGCAACCCTTTCTCTGTCCCTCTCTGACTCTAGTCCAGAGGGGTTCATTCTCCTTTTTAAGTGGGATTCCTTGGTGAATCAGTGTCCTCAGTAACTATACTCAGACCTCAGTTGGGCTGCTGGAGCAACATCTGACTGGCCTAGTCCCCACTTATCCTCCCAACAAAGGTAAGACTGTTGGGAGTTAAAGGTGGTATCAACCTGCGGGTGTTTTAGACTCTGAGACGAGGGCATGGCTGACCCCTGTCCTCAGCTGAGACGCTCGTGCCACGTACCACCTGTGGCACCCTTCTCAGAGGCCCCCCAGGCCGGCCTGCTGTCAGCTAGCACAGGCTTGCTCTCCTTGGGACGCCTCCCAGTGGACATCCAGGTTCTGCTGCGCATCTCTGGGATGATGGGTAGTTCATTTTTCCCAAAGGTAGCCCATTACCCTACAGCAGCGTGGCCTGTTAGAGAGTACAGCCAGTCTGCTTCTCTCCATTCCAGGATCCCTGTCTGCTTCTGGGCCTACACAGTTACATAAAGCAAGCCTCCTCTTTCCCAGAACAGCCCCAGAGACCTGAGGTAGCCTTCTTCATGTAGTCCCCTGTCTCAATAAAGACATGCACGCGCACACGCACAGCCTGACCACCCCATGCCTCTGGCAGCCCCTAGTCTGACCTCTGCTATCAGGGTAGACTTCAGCTCTGCACACAGCCCTTCAGGCAAGGCATGAACAAAGCGAAGTAGAACCATCATCTCCCTTGTTTGGGCCCCTAACCTGCTGGTTCCGTCATCTTTCTCGTAAGCAGGAACAGAGCCCCTGGGTCGTCCACAGCCATCTCTAGGGAGTGGCCAAAGCCCAGCCATATTTGTTTGCTTCCCTGCAGGTGTGTATCCTGGCTCCGTCACCCCCCATAATGGGCTTGCGTCAGGCATTCTGCCCCCCACGCATGATGTCCCTTCCAGGCACCACCCACTGGACGCCACCACAAGTTCCCACCATCTGTCCCCTCTGCCCGTGGCTGAGAGCACCAGGGATGGGTATGTACAGCAAGCCAGCCCTCCTCCAGGGTAGGAAGCGGGTAGCTGCATGGGAAGCAGATGCAGGCAGGTGTCCCTCACACTAAATGGTTGTTACTGATCAGGAAAACTGTCAGCGTGTAGGCAACACTTAATTTGTACTGCATCTGTACCAAACTCTTCCTGTGCCCCACAGTAACCCTACCTGGCAGATGGTATTGGCACCTGGACTTCTGGGTGCCTCACCTTGAGCACCCTCCCCTCCCCTGTGGAGGTGGCCCTGGGAAAGCTGTGTCATCACCCACCCCCTGCATTCTGGTTGACACACCCAGGCCTCCTCAGGAGCCTCACCTGGCTCCTCTTTGGCTCACGCCATGCATTTGGTGAGCAGATTGCCCACTGCCCACTCCAGAGCTGCCCACCTGGGCCTCACCCCCCAACAGCAGCCACTGCAGCTGTGACCCATTGCCGGGCCTGCGGAGCTGTCCAGGAGCCCCCACTGCGGGATCACTGCAGGGAGGCGTGGCCTCTTCCTGCATGCAATGTGGTTCCCATTGTGGCCACTTAATTGGCTAGAAATTGTGAATGTGCTAATTGCTGGTCTCTAATGCTGCCATAATCTGTTTCCTTGCCCTGCCTCCTGCCCTCCCTGCCACCTTCACTTTCCGCCTGCAGGATTTGATCAAATTTGTCCCTCAAGATCTATCTCCAGAGACTTCCTCCTCCCCTAGCCCTCCTCCCCAAGCAAAGCCTTGGCTGTCCTGGCTTTATCACCAAGTTTGTCATCCAGGGCCCCTAACTCTGCTCCTCCTTTATTCCAAGTTCAGTTAAGCCTCTGTTGTGGGCTGGCCCTGTGCCATGGACAACCCCGGCCTTGGAGAAGCTCCCTGTGAGGAGGGGAGAGGGACAAACCTGCAAGGGTTGACTACACAGACTCGCTCTGAGGGGAGGGAGCAGATGAAACTGGAAGCCCAGAGGAGACCCCAGTGGGGTGGGGGAGGGTGGCAGGGAAGTCTTCCTGGAGGGGGATGATAAGCCACGCCTCCAAGGTTAAGTAGGAACTGCCTGAGTGGAGAGGCTGGGAGGAAGGGGCAGCAAGAGTGAAAGCGGGCGTGGTGAGAGCCAGGTGTGTTCTGGGAAACTAGAGTCTTTGTGTGGGATGACAAACTCTGGAGAGAGGTCACCTGGGCCAGATCAGGAGGCCTGTGACAGAACTCCCTCTGAGTAGTCACGTGGTCAGAACTGGGGATGAGAAAGCGAGGCCTGTGGCGAGCCTAAGTCACCAGGGGTAGCATCGAATGTAGGATGGATGACAGCCCGACCCAGGGCTGGCGGGTGGGCAGGAGGAACCTCCAGAAGGCATTAGTGACATAGAACAAGAAGGGTTTAGGGAAACTGGCTGGCAACAAGAGGAAGGGCCACCGGGGGGAGCCCCTGGGTGGGCAGAAGTGCCGTTCATGGAGCAGGGGCAGGCTGTGCTGCCACAGAGAGGCAGCCTGACGGGGTGCAAAGGGGAACCCAGGAAACCAAGCCTGAGCTCTTCCTCTGTGAATGGAGCATCACAGTACCCCTGTGTCACCTGGTACAGCCTTCATGGACACCAGCTCCCACCCACCCACTCAGGCCACCTGCTCGCCCACCAGCCAGCCCCAAACATCTCCAACCAAAGAAAAATAAACCACAGAGGCCTTTCCCCTCTCGGGCCCGTGCACTCTGCTCTGCCTCATTCATCACCTGCCTGCTGCCTGCGTAAGTGCCCGTCAAAAATTCCTGCAACGAGAGGCAGAGTGATGACAATATCGAGACAGACCCCCAGCTCGCCCGCCCACCCATGCCTGCAGGAGCCGGGGCTCGAGTCATCCCAACCACCAGGCGCCCAGGTTCCTCTGGGCTGCAGGACAGAGGGGCCCTCATGCTTGACACCAGGCCCAGCTTGAATGGGTTTCTTTTTTCAGCCCCTGAGAAGAGGTGGGGGAAAGGCCTTCAACCTCCCCTTCCAGCCAAAGTCAACAGGGAAGGCCACTCGCAGCTCCCTGGTGGTTTGCTGGGACGTTTAAATAGCTTGACAGAATTATCTGATTCACTCAAAAATATGCTAAGAGGGCCTGACTTCATGACCAAATTTATTTACTCTGGCTCAGAAAAGATGCCGAATAGGGTGGTATTTTACCCCGGCTCCGTACGAGGTATGAAGTCCTAAGTCTGCCAGGCCAGTGAGGTTTTATATTAATTTTTATAGGTTCCAATTGGAGCAAAAATATTTGATTTAGGAGTCATTTGCATGACTCAGAAGTGGAGCTCCAGATGATCTTTTTTCCCTTTAAAGGGTTCAGGTACAGCAGCATAAGCTCAGTCTTCACGTCTGCTGCAGAGAGCCGTGTTCTGTTTAATTTCACTGGCTGTGAAGGTGGCAAATGTGAGTTTATGGCAGGCTTGAGACAGGAAAAACAAACTTTGGAAATGCATGTTTTTTCCCCTTCAGATCTGGTTCTCCTTAATTCTGCAATGCTGTTAATCTCTGGGTTTCGTAGCTGAACAATTCAGAAACTGGTTTGTTAGTATTTATCAGCTCTTTGCTGTGTGCCAGGCCCGGGGCTGAGCATCATGTGACAGAGGACTGAGACCTGGCCCTCCCCGCAGGAGGGGGCCACCAGGAAATCAAGGAAGAGCGGAGGAGTGTGTTTGCCAGGCTGGGATGCTCATAAGGCAGGTGGGCACCACCCAGCAGGCCCGGATGAGGATCTACCCTCCTGGCCACGCCTCGGCCCAACCTCAGCCAGGAGAACTGGTTATGAGGGCACATGGCTTGTGCACAGCCCTCCACAGTTTACAGAGCACAGTGGAAGACTGGCCCAACTGATGGTCCTGTGAGACAGGCCTAAAAATATTAATGTAGGCAATAATGATAATTCATTCTTGGTGCCTTGATGAGGATTCAGCTCATTAACCTCAGGAGGCTGAAGCGTACCTACAGGGAGTTAGATGCTGGGCTAGGGCCCCAGGATGCAGTGCGGAGTCCCGCCTTCTGCTGCCTTCAGAGCACTCACAGTGCTGGGGTCCAAACGTATGGATGGTGACCACGCAGTGGAGGGGCAGAGGCAGCAGTATGCCCAGGCTGGAGGGAATAGATGGGGACCCAGCCGAGCTACAGACATGGAGCCCACTGACCTCTCCCCCATCCCTGTTCCCCATTTCAAGATAGTCCTGCTCTCTCAGAGAGACACTGATCTGTCCCGTTAACACCTCGTGTCTTGGAGGGTGGGCCAGGGGAAAGCGCCTAGCCTACAAAAGGTCACCCGGAGCTATAACATTGAATTTGCAGTGTATTTTAATGTGATGGTCCAACAAATCCACAAATGCAAACAAGAAAATGGAGACCGAACTGTTGCACTCTCCCTCCTTCTGCAATGCACACAAGTGCTATGTAGACAGGGAGCCTTCAGCCTGGTCCCAAGAGACCCAGAGTCCAGCTGAGCTCATTTTGGCTCCTGGTCTACACGGAAGTGCAGTCCAGTTAGGTGGCCCACTTGGTGGGAGGTGATGAAGGCCCCATCACAGGATGGATTCAAGTGGAGGAGAGATGACCAAAGACAGAGACAGAGGTCACTAAAGTGCACTGTGCAGGGGAATCACGGCCACCTTGGACATCAGACCTACCTGCTAGTTTTCCTTCCCTTCATCTTGATAATGATGATCATTCACAGAGTGGCTAAGAGTGTACCTGACATCATCCTGGTGCTTTGTGTACATTGCTTTATTTTACCCTCATTGTAATTGTGTGTGTCAGTGCTGTGTGGCCAAACTAACTCAGGCAACCTCTCTGAACCTTGGTTTTCTGATCTGTGAGGAGGACACAAGAACCTCTCTCACAGGTGGAGGTGGAGGGGGAGGCTCCATGAATGGTGGCTGCTGGTGCCATGGGATGTTCTCCTGCCTGGGAACTGCCGAGGCTTTCAGTGCGGCTGCCCCAGGGCTCAGCCCCCAGATGGCCAGAGCAGCACGCGCAGTTAGTGTCAGGCCCAGCAGGGGTGGCTGGTAGCTAGCCCTGGGTAATAGGAGTTGCAGTGTGTCAGGCAGAGATCACAGCAACCCGGCAAGGAAACCCAGGCTCAGAGACATTTAGTATCTTGCCCAAAGTCACGTGGCTAGGGAGAGCCAATGGGGTCTTAAACACAGTTCTGTCAACCCCAGAGGTCATGCTTATAACCAGTGTTTTTGCTATCAGTCCTAGACACCAGATAGAAGTTTTTCTTTACAGATTCCTTTGGGGCTCTAATACTTACAAGATTAAAAAAATGTAATTCCAGTTTGAACATAGAAATAAAATCTTCCTCTTTTAACTGCACAGTTGCAAGTTAGAGCAGGCCAGCTAGTGAGACCCCCATTGCTGGAGGGAAGCAAGCAGTGGCAGCCATGCCTCTGGCCCTCACCTCCCCCAGAGCCCA
This sequence comes from Furipterus horrens, assembly GCF_987537825.1. Taxonomy (NCBI): domain Eukaryota; kingdom Metazoa; phylum Chordata; class Mammalia; order Chiroptera; family Furipteridae; genus Furipterus; species Furipterus horrens. The sequence continues at coordinate 37,015,813 of NW_028327173.1, read as the reverse complement.
TCCTGCTTACAGCTGTCTCTGTTCTCTCCAGGTTGGGACCCGGCCTCCTCTCGTCCATGGTCAGCCCGCTGAAGGGGCTTGGGCCACCGCCACTGCCACCATCCTCCCAGAGTCATTCTCCAGGGGGCCAGTCCTTCCCCACGCTCCCCAGCAAGCCGCCCTACCCGCCCTTCCAGAGCCCTCCACCCCCGCCTCTGCCCAGCCCACAAGGTAAGCTCTGTCTGGGAGCCTCTCCTGCTAGGGTGCACAAGATCAATGGGATGCTGACCTGGGGGAGGCAGATGGGTAACAGTGACAGCAGGCACAGAGGGCCACACTGGGAGAAGCTGAAGTCAGGTGACCCAACACGCCTAGTTAAAGGCACTTCCTGGAGGAAATTCTCCCTGAGGGGTGAAAAAAAGTTTGTTCCATCAATAAGGTGTCAAAGGGCTCTTCCAGCAGAGGGAACAGCATCGGAGGTGGCAGGAAACAGCCTGCTGCTTAGAGGAGCAGTCAGTGATTGGGTATCTCAGCAGGGGTGAAGGTGGAAGGCCAATTGCCCCTTCCCTCAGAGCACTGTCATCGCCACAAATGACTTGAGACAGGTGCAGCCACCTGAAACTGTCACCCACTCCCTCTGCTGCAGGGCAGGAGGGGAGAGGGGCCAAGGACCCCTGACACCTTCTCCACCCCAGGGCTCTCTTCTCTGTCACACCCATCAGGCCTGGACAGGACACTGTGGGGGCCCTGGGCCCTTTTCCTTGGTTAACGCAGCCCCTGCTGCATCCCTCCGCAGGGTACCAGGGCAGTTTCCACTCCATCCAGAATTGCTTCCCCTATGGTGACTGCTACCGGGTAACCGAGCCAGCAGCCAGCGGGGACGGACTGGCTGGGGAGGCCCATGGTTTCAATCCGCTGCGGCCCAATGGGTACCACAGCCTCAGTGCACCTTTACCTGCCACAGGTAAGCCCCACCTGTATGACGTTCTTCCCCGAATGCCCACGAAGGCCCAACCTTGTGCTGGGTGCTCTATGCCCATTGTCCTGCAGGCCTAGGACAGCCCCATGAAACAGGGTCATTCCACTTTACAGAGGGGAAATAAAAGGCCCAGAGAGCTCCCGGAACCCCACAGAATGGGGACCTGCACCCTGCCTGTCTCCACAACCTCACACGGCTTCCACGTGTCTGGATTCTGGCAGGTTTCTGAAGACACAGCGAAGAATCAGACTGGAGCTCACAGTCTAGTTGATGTTCCCTTTCAATATTTACTACACACCTATTATGTGCAGGCACGGTTGTAGACCCTGAGGATCCAGCAGGGAATGAACCGAATACTGATCTCCATTTAACAGATGAGGAAACTGAAGCTCAGAAGGGCCACATTATTAGGAAGGGACAGAGCCTGGCGGTCATGCTTGCTCTTGTACTGCTTCCATGTCCCCTGCAGGGCCCTGGGCCTCCCCTTGGCTGGGGCAGAAAAGCCCAGTTAGAGGGGAGGGCTGTGCGAGGCCCAAGGCAGAGTTAGGCTCAGACCAGCAGGGCCAGTCCTGGTCAGAGCCAGGCACAGACTGGTGGGGCGGGCCCTCCCCTCCCCCTCCCCCTCCCTGAATTCTCCAAGCCAAGCCCCACTCTACATAAGCCCCAGGGCCCAGGGCCCAGGGCCAGCTGGAAGCTACCAGGTCTGGGCAGAATGGGGACCCAAGACAGAGGGAAGCCTGAGACCCTGTCCCAGAGGCCCCTGGGGCAGCTCTGGGCGTGTGCAGCTGGAGGTGGGGGCATGAGGACATAGGAACAAGCTCTGAGGCCACAGAGGAACACACAAAACTGTGGGTCCATGTTTCCTGTTCACACACATGTCCTATGTCTGTGTTGTCTTCTTTCTTCATGTGTTTGTGGAGAATGTCAGTGTGCATGTGCATGTGGGGCCGGCATGGGTGGATTCCAGGCAGTGGGAGCCCCTTGAGTGTGTAAGGATCTTGCAGGGCACACGTGCTTATGTCTGCACACATGTGCTCTCCTCGTGCTTACACTGATGTTCATGCCCCGTCCATGTGCACATACCTGTGTCCCCATCTTGTGACCCCATCCATGTGCACACACGTGTTCTCCATCCCGTAACCCCATCTGTATGTACAGACTGTGTTCAAATATAGTGTAAGTATGTCTGTGGGTGGACATGTCACATGCATGCACCATAGGCAGATATGTACCCAATCACGGGGTGGGCGTGTTCCTGTTTGCATGCACATGGATCGGTGTCTGATTAGGCACTGGCCACTGTCCCCAGCACTGCCAGCTCTCACAGAGCTGTCCTCCACCCAGCCACCAGCCCCCAGCCAACCCAAAGTGGGATTTCTTGGTTTAGCAGCAAGGCCTGAAATAAATAGTTCTGAGGGGTCAAGAGACAGCTTCCTTGCCCTCACATAAGGTCACAGATTCTTTTGGCCTCTCCTGACCCCTGCTATGTGGTGGCAGCCCAGCATCCAGCACCCATTCCAGGCCCTGCTCAGCTGCCCATATCTCCTCTGCCCAACTGAGAATGGGAACAAAGGCTTTAATAAGGTGGGGCCATGGGGCCTCAGGAATAGTTCAGCCTGATCCCATTGCACAGATGGGAAGACGGAGGCCCAACTGCCTTAGGCTACGAAAGTTCATGACAACAGTTCAGGCACAGAGGACTGGGTAAGGCAGCCTCTCCAGGCCCCTGCCAGGTTGAGAGCCTCTGAGCAGTAACCCCACCTGGACACAGCATGTCCAATAGAAGAGTCAGGTGTCATGGAACTGAATGGACCTGGATTCAAAGTCTACCTCTCCCACTGAACTTGGGCAAGTGTATTGCCCTCGCTGAGCCATCTTTTCAGCTCTACGATGGGATAATGAATCCCATCTCCCAGGATTGTTGTGAAACTTAAGTGAGATAAGGCTTCACCAAGCCCGTAGTAAGTGCCCAGTGAGTACTGGCCCCTCTCTGAGTGTCTTGTGTCTGGTCGGGTGGAGGAACCTGAAATGCTGGGTGGGACCAGCCCCTGCAGGCAAGAGCTGTGATAACCTACCCTCACACTTTCTGCCCCCCAAATCCTGCCCCACAGCTCAGTGCTGGGTGATGAATTCCCCCCCCCCCCCCCACAAGCTGCCCTGGGCCCACTGGGAATGCAAGGCCTACGGCACCTCCTGCCAAGCCCCTCCCCGCCCTACCTGGAAGGGCTGAGGGCTCAGAGCAGGTTCCACTGAGGGGACATTAGGCAGGAGGGCGGTGTCTGGGGATTGGAAAAAGTTACAAGGCATAACCCCTGAGTTCTCCAGCCTGGACCCTCTGCCCCACACAGGCTACGAGGCTCTGGCTGAGGCCCCGTGCCCCACAGCGCTGCCACCTCAGCCATCTGAAGACATCGTGTCCAGTGGCCCTGAGGACTGCAGCTTCTTCCCCAATGGGGCCTTTGACCACTGCCTGAGTCACATCCCCTCCATCTACACGGACACCTGAAGAAAGGCCCGGCCCACACCTGTCGGCCCTCCACCACAGATGCTACCTTGCCCACCCACTGTGTGTTCCCACCCTCTGTGCACCCAGCCTGAGCAGTCAGATCAAAGCTCTCCGCACACTGAGGGCGCTGGGTCTGTGGCCCGGCGCTGGCCGGGAGCAGTCGTCTGAGCCCCAGCTGTGTGCTCAGAGGTGCCCAGCAGGATCCGTGACCTGTGACGTACCCCTGACTGTGTCTTCCTTTCCTCTTCCCGGTGGTTTTAAAAATCACAGACCTCATGTATATAAAGTGTACAGAATTTGTTTTTCATTCCCCTTCCAGTTTTATACTTTTGGTTTTACAAGAAAAGCATTAAAAACTGGAAATGAGACTTGGGGGCCTGGTTCTGTTTTAGTGACTGAGCCCAGAGTCTGAGATCAGGAGAACGTGGAGGAGTGTGTAGCGACTGGGGGCATTCAGAAGGCCATGGGGAGACCAGCTAGGGCCCTGCCCCCCACACCATGTGGGGTGCCCAAGTCACATGGCCCCGCCAGCATGCCGTGAGCCTTACAGACACTGCCACTAGTCTCAGGACCTCAGTGAAAAGCAGGCTTATCCCAAATGGCAGGCAAGACGACCAAGGCTGGGACTGGAATTGGAACCCAGATCCACCTGGCCCAGACCTTTGCTGTCTGCACCAACTTCTCAGTGGGTGGAAAATGCACTGCAGTTCTGGCGTGGCTTTGGGTAAACCAGGCAGACCATGGGAGGGCAGGGCAGACCTTCCAGCAACAGAGCCCAAACAGCCTCCTGAAGGTGAGGGACGGAAGCAGGGCCCCTGCAGGCGGGCCAGGGAGCAGAGAGCATCCTTTGGGCACAGAGCACCACCCTACCCTGAATGGCTAGGGACGGAGGAGAGAGGAGGCTGGTTTTGAGGGCACAGGGCACTGAGGCTCCTAGGGGGCTGCTGCCCTCCCCCCAGCTGTCTCTCCCCATCGTCCAGCACTAGGAACAGGCCCACCATCCAGGCCTGAGCAGAAACCCTGGACATTGTCCTGTGCCTCACCATGTCACCCCGAAAGTCACCTGGTAAAAACAAATTTCTCAAGAGAAATTTCTGCCTCGTAACTGCTGAAGTGAAGCAAGGCAAGGGAGAGCACATTACTGAGCACCTACTGTGTGCTCACGTCCCCTGTGCCCCTGACAGCCCTGTGGAAGGTCTTTTCATCCCTGCTCTCTGACACGTGGCTGGGTTAGGCACGCAAAGTGAGATGGGAAGATATAGTCAACCCCTTCTTTATAGAGAGGGATCCAAGTTCAGAAAGGCCACCCAGCCGTTCGGTGACAGAAGCAGATGATCTGTGCCTGGTCCCTCCCCCATGACTCAGGAGGCCGTGACTGTGCTAACCATGCGCGTGCAGCTCTGTGCCAGTCCTGCTGTGCTGCCTGGGACTTAGCTATCTGATGCCCATGCACCCCCCCCCCCCCCAGGTACATGGTCTGCCCGCCTCTGTGTCCAGGCCCCCTTGTGGGGACTGTGTCTGGGGCTCCCTGCCCTCTGGCTCCTGGCTGGCTGCAGCCTGTGAGGAGCTTAGCACGGGATGGATGGGGAGAGGGACAGTTCCCCAGGCGGGCTGTGTCCTTCACTGAAGGTCAAGAGGCCCTCTCCACACAGCACACACTCTTAGGAAAGCAGGACACTGCACTGTCCCTCATTTGCCTGATACCACATTGTGGTACATAGTTCCGTCATTTCACCATCTTCAGCTGCCCCAGTAAGGGCCGTCTGTTTCCTGCTGGAGCCTGAAAGTCACCCCATTTTGCAGATGCAGAGAGTGAGAGAGGGTGAAGTTAAGGCACAGCCAACAAGTATAGAGCTGACATGCAAACCCTGGTCTCTGGCTCCAGAGCTCACGTTCTCAGCCACAGCACTACCTAGCCCTTCAAAACTCCGAGTGACCTGGCTCCCACCTCCTCTCCCAGCCCCAGCCTCCCAGAGCAGGCCCTGTGCAAGCCCCCCCCCCCATGGGCGGGACTAACCCAATGTCACTCAGAACATCAGGGTCTGGGATGAGGACCCAGGGCTCCTGACTCCCACCCAGGCTCCCCTCCCCCTTCACCCCCTTCCCCACTGGTTTTATGGAACTAATTAGGTCGTGGCAAAGTTCCTTTAACAGGGATGCTCAGGAATCAATACTGCATGTCATTGTGAGCCCTTAATCCACTCCAGATAAGCAGAATTAAGCTGTACAATGAGGACACATTTCTATTAATAATGAAAAGGGCTGAGCCATGAGCAGAACACACAAGGAGCCAGCAGTTGGATCCCATTTAATTTCAGAGTGACAGAGAAAGGAAGAAAAGGAGACAAAGGCAAAGGGAAACAAAGAGAGAAGACAGACAAGTGAACTGGAGGTGAAGGCAGGCGCCTAGCCTGGAGTCCAGTACAGGGTAGGGCTCAATAAGCCTTTGCTTTCATCATGGCCCTGAGCTGTAAGTGTGATGGTGCCCCCTCCCACTGGGGTTTCCTGAGCCTCCTCTCCTCCTCTTGGCGTACTCTGGACCCTCCCGCCCAGATGCTCTGTTGCCTACTGGGTCTAAGGTAAGCTCATCAGTGGGCAGGGCCCCTGGGGTAGGGCCTGCTGGAAGAGCGGGCCTGAGCTCCTTTCCCAGCCAGTGCTCTGGAAACACCGCAGCCCTGCCTGCACTCTGAACATTGCCCGTGACATTGCAGCAGGAGTCCCTGCCATCACAGGGGGCGTGTAGTTACTGCTCCTCGTTGGCAGGAGGTGTGACTGTCTGCCCTCACACAGAGAGGGCCGAGGGTCAAGTGGAGGAGTTTTTCACCTGGAGCGCTCCTGGAAGCTGGCCAAGGCTGAGGGGTCCTGGGGTACCTGTAGGGCAGTGGAGCTGAGTGAGTCTGCCCAGGGTCCCCATGAGGACTCAAGTGCAAGGACAGTGCCCAGGCATCCCAGGGGACCGTGTTGCCCTTCCAAGCCAGCAGCTCCAGCTGGCCCCGCAGCCCCAGCCTTTGTCCTGTCCAGGCTGAGATTGGCCCATCTCCCTGTAACAGTGGAAAATTATAACGGTGGGAAATTTAACCCACCCCACTGTTCTTTCGACATTGCTCCTGTAAGTGCTGACTGAATAATATGTAGCTTGTAGATAAACAGCATGTTTGAATAAGAATCCTAGAAACTAATTTCAAAAGATACAGATTTCAACATTCAAGCATCCCAGTTCCGGGAGATTTGCTGACCTTCATCCACGGAGCCAGGATGACAAGAAGCCGGGATGACGTGAGTCCAGGATGACTGAACGAGGATGATGCACACCAGACCGTCAGTTGACTTACGGGAATGGACTGTGCTCGTCTGCACATGGAGAACTTTTCAGTCCCCACCCTTGATCTCTCTGTTCTGTTCCCCCTCTTCCTCCTTATAAAAGCCTCTGCCTCCACGTGGAGATGGGCTTTGTGACATGGGTCCCCATGTTCCAGATGGCCATCATCTAATTAAGCACTTTCCTTTCCATCAGCGCCTGCCTCTCGAGTATTGGCTTTCGTCACAGCAGGCAGTCAGGCCTGCGCTTGGTTACATCCGGGCTGCCTTGTGTCTCCCTGCTTCTCTGTCTTCCGTCTCCCAGTCCAGCTTCCGTCTCCTGGGCCCTCCCTGCCTTTCTTTACTGCTCCCCTCGTTCTCCCTCAGCTCTCTCCGTCTCTCCACCCTCCCTGTCTCTGTCTCAGCATTTCTCTCCTTCCTCCCTCTCTCCAACCCTCCCATTTCATTCCCTTTGCCTCTCTTTTTCTTCCATTTTCTCTTTCTCTTGTCTTCATTAAACTGCAAGGTCTGATCCAAGATAAGGACATTTTTCTTCTCTCTCCCCTTACTCTCCTGTCTTTGCTTCCTCCTTGTTCAGTCTCCCTGATTCTCTGTGGCCCAGAGGCAGACAGTGCCTTGCTCCAGACAACACAGAGCATTGGTGGCGGGGGCAGCAGAGGGCTGGGAAGGGGAATCCTAGAAGATTGCCAATGAGAGAGGCCTTAGGGCAGGGCGACCCCTCCTCACCCTGAATTCCACCTACCACAGGACCTCTGTTTCTACCCTGTCTGGCCAGGCCCAAGGTCCCCTTGATGCAGGGCATACCTGGATCTGCCCTTCAGGGACTCCCTCCACCTCCCAATTCTTTTTGCCTCCGGCCCTTGGGTTTCCCCACCCCTACCCTGACCCAGACCGTCAGGGCTGAAAGGGCCCACAGAGGCCACCAATTCCACCCCTCTCATGTCATAGATGAGGAAACCCTTGGAGACTGGGGTGCCAAGCAAGTAGGAATGGTGTGGCAGAGTTATACCTGAGGAAGGTCCCCTCCTGCCCACTGCTGTGGAGGGCATGGATTGGGGAAGCTCCCATTAGAACGTACACCAATGGGGGCAAGTCCTGATCTGTTCTCACTGCTGCGACTGCCCAGCTCCTGGAACACAGGGGGCCCTCAATACCAGTTGGTTAAATACCTCAACAGAGCTGGAGAGACAGCAGCAGGGAAACAAGGACCTGTCTGCACAGAAGCTCATGCACAGATATTTGTGGGCTGATCACCCTGTCCAACCCCTCATTTTCCAAATGAGACAGGCCCACAGTTACAGAGCAGGTCGGTGACCAGCAGTGGACAGCCCAGGCATCCTGGTCCCCAGCCACATTCTGTCCATCCTGTCAGTCTCCTGAAGAACTACTGTATCCCATGCTTACGACTCCTGCAGATGTAGGTGACGTTGTTACAACATCCACAAGGTCAGTGTGATGGCCCCATTTCACAGAGAAAACAACTGAGGCTCAGAGAGGTGACTTGCCAGAAACCACTAAGAGAGTCAGGGCAGAGCCAGAATTCCAGGGCACGGGTGCCCACCACCCACCCCTGCGGATCTGTATCATGTGACCAAAACGGGTCCGCCGGAGTTCTGGCACACACCCCTCTCCCCAACCGTCCAGAGGGGACCATTATGCTTTTACAAGTCCTGATTTATATACTCGCCTGGCCCATCAGCTCTGCCAGGGATTTATGGGTTTCTAAGTGATCGTGTCTCTGGGGGAAAATGCAAGTGGAACGTGAACCGGGAAGCAATTGCCAACCCTGTCAGCCCTGCGGCTATAGCCAAAGCTCTTCGATTTATTCCCAGGGGCCCAGTGGTGCAAGGGGACCCTGCAGAAGGGCCATCAAGACAGAGGCCAGCAAGGAAACAGGCCTCTGAGCTGGGCTTTGCCACCAAGATGTGTTCTATCTGTGCGGGAGGGTGGGGCTGCCTGAGCCACCGCAGGGCCAGGAAGTGTGAGGCCTGGTATCGGACCTGGGTCCAGTGGGCGATTTCTAGGGCAGAGCAAAGAACTGGAGCAGCCAGCCAGGCTTGAACTTAATTTGGAGCGGGTAGGGGAGCAGAGAGGATGGAAGCTATACCTCAAGTTGAAAGTGCTGAAACTGGAGGATGGGTCCATTATACGTACTCTTCTCTGGGAGTTGTTATACTATTCTCTGTACTTTTGTGTATGTTTGAAATTTTCCAGAAAAGAACTGATGTGGTCCCAGAGGGGCTGGGCTGGGACTTTCTTGCTGGCCAGGCAGCCTGGATGAGCACAGGAGGCTCAGCTCAGCAAGTCTGGGGCCCGAGTTCACCTTTACTGTGACTGCCTTGTCACAGCAGGGACCATGTTGTTGGCCCAATGTCCCCAGTGTCCCCAGCACAGGGCCTAGTACACAACTGGGCTCTAATCAATGCTTCTTTGTAAGGGTTAATTTGTCAGCAACAAATAAGACTGTACAGAATAAGCGACAGGTCAGGGGGAGGTCTGCTGAGGGGGTTGCCAGTGCTGGAGGTGTGCCTGGGAGCACAGGGGACTCGGGGGACCTTGACCTGAACCCCAAAGCTCAGCAGGGTGCCCTACAGAGAGAGAGCTGACTATACTGGGAGACCCCCACCCCCACAAGCAGGCTGGGACTAAATCTCACATTTCTAAAAGGCAGAGTCTTCTAAAGCAGAAGAGACTCCTTTGGAATGAAGTGAGTGCCACTCCTGTACAGCAGGAGTGGGCAGGAAGCTATGAAGCCGCTCTGGCCCCAGGTTAGGGCTGGACTGCATAACCTCTGAAGGCCTCTCTGGCCCAGCATGACTGTGACCGCAGAGGATGTCTCACACCCACACAGGTTGCAGGGGGCCAGCCACCCCAGAGTCATTTCTGGAGAAGGATATAGGGGAAAGCATGTCCAGGTGATTAATGGAACATTTACAGGGAAAGCAGGTGCTGAAGCTTGAGTTACTGCCTAAATATTTCCTCAGAGTTTCCATGCTGGCGGACCTCATGCCCAGAGAGCCCAGGACAGCAGGAAGGGGTGGCCAGGATGGGGTCTCTGCTGTCCGCTGCCTCACGTTGCCCTGCCCAGAGCCCGTGCCTGGTCTGAGGATGCAAGGCAAGAGCCGCCTGGACCCTGGGGACACAGGCTGGAGTGCACGAGCTTCTGTCGGCTTATGAACTTTGGATGCGCCCAGGCCACCCATGGGGAAGCCTCTCACCAATGCCCTCACTTTACAAACTGGGAAACTGAGACTCCGAGGCCAGACTAACCCTGACAGGGCCACCATCTCTATTCCCTGAGGCAGAAGTGTGAGGGGTGGTTATTATTTACAAGAGGAGCGATTCAGTCCCAGAGAAGGAAAGGCTGTGCCCAAGATGGCACACCAGTCCCCGGCAGCGAGGCCAGAGCTCCCACCTGGCCTGCTCACCTGGCGGCACCCTCAGGAACGAGCTAACGAGGACAGCAGAGTCTTGGAGGAGCAGGAACAGGAGCCCAGAGGACCCACAGGTTACTTTGTCCTCAAAGACTCTGTTTACCCATCTGCACGATGAGCAGTTTGATACAGAGCAGTCCCTTCTGTTGACTGCATATCATAATCGTCAGGCAATTTCCACAGGTTCACACACAGACCCCATCTCTGAGCAATGGAACCCCCCTCTCGAGGGCAGGCAGGCTTGCGTGTGTGACAAGCTTGCCAGGAGGCCCCAGTGCCCAGAAAGGGCTAAGGATGCTGGCCCAGAGCTTACGTGACAGCTACCCCTCACCGCAGGCCAGGCACCATTGGTGCTTCCACGTGTAACTGGTTGCATTGTCACCCAGCCCAGCAGGGCGGGTCCCTATTATGAATCCCTGTTTTACAGATGAGAAAACTGACAGCCACATTGGCGCAGGTCACACAGGGCCGAGCCAGGTTTTGGCCTCCTGCCTTCCTGACTGCAAAGCCCTCACCCTCAGCCAACCTCTGAGCCCCAGCACTTTGCTGTAGGTGAACTCCTGAGGTAAGGGGCACGTGCCAAGTTGAGATGAGAGCCCAGAATTGAGTTCCAGCCCCAGTTTACAATCTGCCTCTACTGCTGGCTTATGGGAAATTGTTTCACACTCGGGGCTGTTTCTTCATCTGCAGAAGGAACCACACACCAGCCCTCGGGTCTCCCAGGGCATCAGGACCTCTAAAGGAGCAGATCTACTTTGCAGACCATGTGAGGCTGTGCTCAGGTGAGCTGGTATTTTCACCAGAAGCTTGGCATTTAATCTCACTTAAGTTTTCCTCCCTGTCAGTCATGCCTCCACCACTAGGTGTTGAGCAACCTGAGGCCCAAAGAAGTGGGGTGGGCTCTCCTGCTAAAAAGAAAGGGTGTTTAGGTGGAGAGTGGGCCCCAGGTGAAGCTTTAAGTCCTAAGGGGGGCAGACTGCGAGGGCCACAGGCTTCCTGGGGCCTGGACACAGTCCCTCCCGAGCAGGGCACTGTGTGCTGTGTAGCCGTCTCCACGGAGCCTGGCTTTGCGGAGAGGCCAAGAATGTGACAGGCACACACCACTCTATTTTCACTGCTGAAGGAACTGAGGTATAAGGAGCCTGTAGCTCTAAAAAGATGTGAGGCAATTAAGCCAAGAAATTAAATAAAAGGCATCCAGTTTGGAAAAAAAAATATTTCTATTTGCAGATGATATGATCTTGTACAAAGAAAGATCTTAAGAAATCCACAATGAAACTATTAGAGCTAACAAATAAATACAGCAAGGTTGAAGGATATATGACCAATACACAAAAATTAACTGAATTTCTATGCATTTGCAATAAACAATCCAAAATATTAAGAAAAAAATCATTTACAGTAATATTAAAGAGAATAAAATACTTAGTAACAAACTTAAAAAAAGTATAAAACTTATATTCTGAAAACTATAAAAACACTGTTAAAAAAATGAAAGAAAACCTAATTAAATGAAAAGACATCCTATGTTCATTGATCACAACACTTAATACTTTTAAGATTGCAATACTCCCCAAGTTAACCTACAGATTCAACACAATTCCTGTCAGAATCTCATTTGGATTCATTGCAGAAATTGACAACCTGATCATAACGTTCATATGGAAGATCAAGGAACCTGAAACAATCAAAATACTGAAAAAAGGACAAAGTTGGAGGACTCACACTTCCTAACTTCAAAACACACTATTGAGACAGTGTGGTACTGACATAATTGTAGACATGTAGATAAAGGGAATAGAACTGAGAGTTCAGATATATATTTATGGTCAATTGATTTTCGACAAGGATGCCAAGGCAATTAAATGGGGAAATAATGGCTTTTTAACAACTGGGGCTGGGACCACTGGATAGCCACATTCAAGAGAATGATGTTGAATCTCTGAACCTCTATCTCGCATCATATACAAAAATTAAGTTAAAATGAACCAGAGACCTAAATGAAAGAGTTAAAACTATAAAACACTGAGAAAAATATATGAGAAAAACCTTCATGATCTTGGATTAGGCAATATTTTCTTAAATATAACACTAAATGCACAAGCAGCAAGATAAATTGAATTCCACTAAAATTAAATTTTTTGTGCTTCGAAGGACACCATCAGAAAAGTGAAACGACAATTCACAGAATGGGAGAAACTATTTGCAAACCATGTATCTGATAATGAATTTGTATCTAGATAAAAGAACTTTTACAACCCAATAAGAAAAGACAAATAATCCAATTAAAAAATGGGCCAAAGATCTGAATCAACATTGCTTCAAAGACAATTTAAAAATCGGCAAATTACAAATGGCCAAAAAGCACATGAAAAGGTGTTCAACATCATTAGCCACCAGGGAAATGCAAATGAACACCACAGTGAGATACTATTTCACACCCACTAGGATGGCAATCATCAAAAAGTCAGACGATAACAAGTGTTGGTGAGGACATGGAGAGTCAGAACCTCATGCACTGTGGGTGGGAGGCACCAGTGCAGCTGCGTGGAAAACAGGCTGGTAGCGCCTGAGGAAGTTAAACACAGAGTTACCATATGACCCACCCGTTCTGCTCTTAGGTAGAATAAAAATCCAAGAGAAATTAAAATGTTTACACAAAATCTCACACATGAATATTGATGGCAGCGTAATTTGTAACAGCCAAAAAGTGAAAACAACTCAAATGTTCTTCAACGGATGAAAGGATAAACAAAATGTGGTATATCCATACAATGGGATATTATTCAACAATAAGAAGAAATATTCATACTGCCACAACATAGGCAAACCTTGACCACGTTATGCTAAGTGAAAAAAGCTGGTCACTAAGGATAACATACTACATGACTCCTTTATGTGAAATGTCCAGAATAGGCAAGTCTATGGAGATGGAAATGGATTAGTGTTTGTCCAGGAACAGCAGCTCGAGAGGAAGGGGGGTAACTGCTGATGAGTACGGGGTTTCTGTGCACGTGCTAGAAACCATTGACTTGTACACTTTAAATGGGTGGATTGCATGACATGTAAATTACATCCCAATAAAGCCATTACTTGAAAAAAATAGAGTCTGTTGCTGAATTTGTTCTTATGATGACAGAATCCATGCAGTCTAATTAAGTGACCGTCTTGGCAGCAGCACAAAATGGCTCATCTATTGTCTGTCCCACTGGCACTGTGTTCCCTGTCGGTGTGCAGCCGTCCCTCGCTTGGTCAGCTTTCTCATCTCAGAGATGGGGAACTAACAGGTTAGGCACTCATTTATTCTTTTTAAAAAAACCCAGCCCTCGTCAAGTAAAAAAATTATATATATGTGTGTGTGTGTGTGTGTGTGTGTGTGTGCGCGCGCGTGCGCGTGCGTGTGTGTGTGTCCAGGGAAGGTGTACATCTCAGTCACAGGCTGAAGCGAACCTTTTATACAAACCAAAACAATTAAGGGAAAGGGTTTTACATCTAGAGAAACCACAAAGAAATGCCATGGAAAGGTTTTCTTAGAGCCCAGGGCTGATGGGAGGTGAACTGGGGCTTTCACTGCTGCCCTGCGATCCTGGACAATCTTTGTTCTCACAAGCAAGCTTTCCCCCAACATCCCTTGTTCCTTCTTGGGGGGCGGGGGGGGGGGCAGCCTTATGCGAAGGTGTAGAAGTGAGAGAGAACCTGAGGAGACAGAACACTGAGGGTAGTTCAGTCCCATGCCACAGGGAGGGGTGGAGAGGGAGAGAGGCTGGAGACTTTAGTGGGCCAGGACCATCCAGGGCTTTGACTCAGGCTGAGGAATTTGGATGGTCTTGATGGTGACCTTGAGCAAGTCTCCCATAGATCTGAGCCCAATTCCACATCTGTATCTGCCCTCATAGGGTGGTAATGAGAGTCCCACGAGAATAACACATTGTAATGTGCTTAACAGGGCTCTTGGAATGGAGCAGGCACTGGATAAATACTAGCTGTTGTAGTGAGGATGATGTTTCTTTGGCTTCCTCAGATTGCCTGACACAAGCAAAGCCTAACTGAAATGGCAGAGAGAGAAACCGGAATAAGCATTGATCTCATCTCCTCCTAAAACTCCATTAAGGTGACAGTACAGAACTAACAACAGCCATGAGAACAGGAGAGGAGCCAGTGGAAGATGGGGCTAACGGGGGAGCGGAGCCTGAACAAGCAGTGCAGAAGCATCTCACTGTCTGTGGATGGCCAACTGCCACATGTGAGCAGGGTCTCCCACAGAGCCTCAGAGATGCTCAGGACCCAGAGGCATCAGATATTAAGGCAGGTGGGGGCGGGGAGTGGATTAAAAAGAGGAGGGTTGGAGGACAATCAGTGTGGGCGATGATAGATGCCCGGTATCCCTTTCCCAACCTATACAGACAACTAGTCCTCCCCTACCACTCCCATCCCATTTCCAGGAGACACCGAAGCAGAGGGGATTCTGACCCAGAACCCCTGAGTAGCACAGGAGGATGGAGAATCTTCTCTGGAATAACAGACCTCTGGAAATAGGCGTTTGGAGCCTCCCCCAAAAGCTGACTTGGCACCAGATCACCCCTGTGAAGCCCACAGTCAACAAGTTGTGCCCACCCCCCATCAATTAGGTATACAGCTTCCAGTTAGTTTTTAGTACCTGTAAGGATCACCAGGAGCAAATGGAAAAAACCTAAGGAAACAGAAGCAATGCAGACAGCTGAATGCAATGGAAACAAACCAACCAGCAAGATAACTGATACCTGTGACAGAAAGTGTGACTGGTAACATGGGGGAAATCTCTTGGAGAATAGGCAAACAGAGAAGTAGAGAACAGGAAAAAATATATAAAGGTTAAGGATCAAACCCAGGGAGTCACTATATCTGACATAAAATTTCCAAAAACAGAGTAAATGAAGGAAGTCATCAAAGAAACATTACAAGAAAAATGATCAAAACAGATGGATGTGAGTATCCAGCTTGAAAGGACTCACGGAGTGCCCAGTGCAATGGGTAAATTTAAAAAACCCACCAACGCACATCATTTGAAAACTCCAGAAAACCGGGAGCCTAAAAATAGAAGGAGGAAAAGAAACAGAAAGCCCCTATAAAGATATGGAGCAAAATGTCAGGGAAGTTCTCAGGGCAACACAGAAAGATGACTGTACAGCAAAAGTCTTAAAAATTATAAATGAGCCCCTGCCATGTGGCGCAGATGGTTGGAGCACCACCCCATACAACAAAAGGCTGCAGGTTCAATCCCCGGTCAGGACACATATCTAGGTTGTGAGTTTGATCCCCAGTCATGGCAAATACAGGGGTTGATGTTTCTCTACTCTCTCTCTTCCCCACTCTTTAAAATCAATAAGCATGTCCTCTGGTGAGGATTTTTTAAAAATTCTGAATCAAAACAGTTTTCAACCTGGAATTCTATGCCCAGCTAAACTATTAATCAAAGTTGAGTGTAGAATTAAAAAGATTTTCAGACATGCCAGAACTACAGGGGAAAAAGTATTTTCTGTGTAGTACTTTTCAAAAAGTTACCGGAGGAAGAACTCCACTAAACTGAGGGATTCGAGCAAGAACAGGGAAGACATCTGATCTTGTCAACAAGGAATCCAGTGCAGGAGAGGTCAAGGAGAGGCCAAGTGGGCAGCTATGCATCAGGGACAGAGGGAGCAGAAGGCTGAACCAGGGACTCGAGTGCACTTGGCAGTGTGGACAACAGCATAGAGACAGAGAGAGGTGGTGTACACAGCCATCAGAAGGGTTCGGGACGAACTGGCAATAGAAACAAAACTAGAGAAACGAGAAGCAAGGGCATTATTAACTCTAGCAAATGGTAAAAGGAGAAAAGGAGACTAATCAGAATATAGTACTTGCATTAGTAAACATTTACACAGTTGTGATAACATACCTCCAACATAAATCCAGAATATCTACTTAATGAAAATGTACGCACTGTAACTCCAGGAAGTTTCAGGAACCGAGAAGTGGTGGGAGTGTGGGTGGAAACTCGGCTCACCGCTGCCCTCCCCAGGAAGCCAATGGAAGCTCTCTCGGACGTGGAGAAACAGCCGCTAACCCCATACTGAAGTATGAAAGTGAATACAAAAGCAACAGCTTCAGGAGTTGAATGTAGCTGCCTCTGGAAAGTGGAACTGGGACTCGGGCTGCCTGAGACTGGGATAATTTGGGGACTCTTCATTGTGGTTCTCAGCCCGTAGTATACTAATTGACGTTTTGAAACAATGTGTTTGTATTTCTTTGAGAAAAATAAAAATAACTGAGCAGTGGGTGTAATTAATTCCTCTGGGCAGGTGAAGACACTGAGGCTCTGGAAGTCTAAAGGGCGTGCCCAAGACTAGAGTGGCCCAGTTAGAATAGGAGCTGCGTGTCCCCCGTGGTCAGGCGGGTCTCAGGTGCCAATGACTACAAGCAGTGGTCACGGGAAAGGCGAAAAATGGAATGTTGCCCTTTCAAATCTCAAAGGTGAGCCCGCTTGACCCTTCGCTGCTGCTGGAAGAACAGTTTGAAAAAAGTTCAGTCCATTTATGTTATGTTATGGTTGGTGAAGCCAGTTGAGTTCAGAAGAAACGTATGACCATGATTTGTATTTATTTGATCCAAAAGCTTTACTTTCAAAGAGGGAAAAATATGGAACCAGGGGAAATTCTTCTCAATGACCGTGAATTCCCAGGCCACAAAGCAGAGGAGACAATTTCCATAATATTCCACCTTATTCTGTACACGTTTCCAAGCAGCCTTTGATGCTACAGTTTAGAAAGCAGCCCAGAGCCTAAAACGAATCAGCTGCTCTCTGCCTCCCCCTCACTCCTCCCCTCCAACCTTCCCTATCTCCTACTTTTGCAGGCTTAGCTCCCACCCACCTCACGCTGCTGCCCCTCTCCCAACCTGCAGGCCAGTGGAGGCAGCTCAATACTAAGGTGTGATGTTTTGGGGGTGCCAAAGTCTCTGCCAGGGGAGGGTTCATGCAAGGGAGCCCCTGGCTGGTGGGAGACTTTCAAGGAAAAGGGCCATTTAAGACACAGGCTCCCTCACCCGCAGTTTAAAGTTCAAAGGCTGCAGTGAGGTCTCAGGCTCCTCCATCTCAGAGCCGGGCCCTCCTCCCATAGCACCAGATCCCATTCTTTTCAGTTCTGCCTCTTGTTTCCAGGCCTTTGTCCATGCTGTTCCCTCTGTGTGGAACATTCTTCTTTAGCTTCCCAGGTCACAGCACTGGTCACGTACCCTGCATTATCCGCTGTATGTGGGCATCTCCCCTTCCAGTCTGCACTGGGCGTGGTGCACAGAGGGCCTCTCCTGGAGTCAGTTCATGCTGGGCTTTCAGGCATGTCCGGCCTGGTGCCCCTGGAGAAGCTGCCTTAGCCTATGGAGTGGACAATCATAGGATTGTCTGGGGCACCTGGTTCAGAGCCAACTGGGGCAACTGATACAAATGCAGATTCCTGCTCCCCGTCCCTCGCAAGATCCTCTAAGCTTTGCAGCCTTCACTCCAGGACTTTGGCTCAATGCCCTTCTTCCAGCCTGGCAGCCTTCTACAGGGCTGATGAGTATATTTGTGGCCCCTAACACTGGTCCGAGGGGTTTCTGCCTCCCTGAGGCACAGCAAATAGGGAAGAAACAGAGCCCAAGTCCCAGAGCTCAGCCTCCCCTGCTATGGGAATTTTAAGCCTGGGGGCTTTAAAGCATTCAGTTCCCCGTGCCTCAGTTTCCATGCCAGCAATCGGGGCTCCTGCCCTGCCTTCCCAGAGGCAAACTTCAAAGCTCTCGAGAGCAGGGAGGCAGCCTCACGACCAAGAGCACAAATGGAGGCCCCCACAGGCAGTGGGCGGCTGGGCCAGGCACTAGATCATGGCAAGGTTAGGGCGGGGAGGCACAGGCACTGCTGTGCCCTCTCCTGGGGGGCCACCTCCCTCTACTTCCCACACCCACCCAAGTGAAGTAGGCATCACCATTAACCAATGGGAAACAGGCCCAGAAAGCACTCGAAGAGACGTGCCCAAAGTTTCTGGCAGAACTTGGGATTGAGCTGGGCCTCCCACTCCCTCTCAAGGAGAGAATAAGCCCTACCTCATGACAAACTTTCAGATTCTCATTGGGGCCAACAAGCAAGCTCCTTCCAATGACAAGACTAGGGCGCACACACTGCTCAGAGTATCTGGTTGGCTTGGGTCCTGGCGCCCCCTCGTGGCCATTTCTTCCGCTTTCCCCACCAGCTCTTGGCTGGCCTGCAGAGTCTGGTTAGTAGGGTCCTGATAGGCTACATAATGGCGGCTACCCTGGGTGGGGGAAGGGGACAGAAGCCTCCATGCCCCTTGGATACACTGTGTAACCTGTGCTCTATTTATATTTGGAAAACTAGTTTCCCCTCCTCCAGGAAACTTCTGCGTTTTTAATCTGTCCAGAGGCCTCCCCAGGTCCCCAGGTCCCAGGCTTCCTCTGTCCCAGTGCTGATCCCTCTGGGTATCATGAAATTCGTACATGTCTGTCTCCTGTAGGAATAATGACTCATCGTTCTGGGTGCTGTTCTAAGCACTTGGCATGCATTAATCCTATGTTGTATAAAATAATGCCATTGTTATCCCTGTTTCACAGATGGAGAAAGTGAGGCCCTGTGTCTTTCATCCAAGGCCCGAGTCAGGCACACAGTCTGTACCAGGCAGGGCTTCCCAGACCTGAGAACCGACGCCTGCAAATCTGGTTTAAATGGAAACCAGCCTCTGAGCAGCTCCCTGCCCACCCACCCCCCTCCCAGCCCTGGATAAAGGCCCCACGTCCCCTTTCATGCTGTTTATTCTTTTGAACAAATTGTGAGTTTTACAAGACATTCAAGGCCCGTGGTGGCAAACACATGTTCCTGTGGTGAGAGTCATTGGACCTGCTGGGCAGAGGGCTGTGAGTGTAGCCGGTCCAGCCACTCAGCCCTGCTCTTCTGGGCACTGCAGGCACCCTGGAGCAGGCTCATACCCCGGCTGCTGCTTGGACCACTGGAGAGAGGCCACAGCTTCTTCTCTACAGTTTCCACCCCCCACTGACCACAGCATCCCCTTCACACCCATGTCCCCCACACTCCAGGAATGACTCCCCCAACCCCTGCAGAACCTGGAGCTCACAACATCCTAGGACAGGGCAGTACTATTACGTCTGCTCAGCAGAGGAGGAAACTGAAGCTCAGAGAGGGAAGGTGACTTGCCCAAGGTCACACAGCTGATAAGCAGGGAAACTGGGAATTAAAACTGGGGTCTCCTGGCTCCAAAGCTGGTACTTCCCTCATAACATAATTCCTGCCTTCAAAGCCAAGAAAGCAGAAAGATTTTGTGCCCTTGTGCCTGGCATGTTGTCCTCCATTCACACTGTCTTGAGAAAATCCGAAGCTTCAGAAACAGGGACCCTGCATTCTGGGCCTGGCTCTGTACCTTAGGAAGTCACTTACCTCCATGGCCTCAGTTTCCCCTTCTGATGACCAAGGGAGACAGGCCCACTGAGCTTTGCAGCACCCATTCTGCCAAGGAAACATGGCCTGGCTGTGTGACATCAAACAGCCCTGACAATTGTCAGTACACACCCTTCGGAATGGTGACTGTTTTCCACCAATTGTACAGGTAACTGTAAAAAGTGTCCAAAACACCAGAGCTTGTTTTAGCCTGACATGCATTCCCCAACCAAAAGTGTTTTTTTCAAAATAAAATCATTGAACAGGTGCCACATCAAATGTGAAGGTATGCAAGGACTCAAAAGGAAGCAACCCATTTTCTGAGGGATAAATTTGGGGAAAATTCACTTGCTTTCTATTTGAGCATATTCGGTAGCTACCCCTCCTTAGAGGCAGGGAGGCTCCACTAGGCCTCTTTGGGGGCACTGACCCTAACACTTTGAAGGACAGAGATGTGCACAGCCTCATTGGCATGGCATTCAAGGCCTTCTTCCATCAGCTCTCAAACTGCCCTTCTGCCCATCTCTCGCCCCACACCTGTGCCCCAGTGCTCCAACCACATCCACTGGAACCCCTTCTCAATCCTCCAGGAAGATTTTGGGCTCATGGGGACAGTTCCTGGGAAGAGAGGGCTACAGACCCAGGTGGGCCAGGGCAGGCATCTGAGAAAGTGACCGCGGACCAAAAGGAGAATGATGAGGAATAGCCAGACCAGCAAAGGCATTCCAGAGAGAGGAAACAGCAGGTGCAAAGGCCCAGGGACAGGGGCGAGCGTGGAGTGTTCACAGAGGCCATTTGTAGACCTGGCATGCCAGCACTGGCCAGAAGTGGACAGGGGCTGTGTTCCAGCCCCACTCGGGCGGCCAGAAAGGTGGTGGTGTAAGGAGATCCTCCATAGGCACAAGTCCAGCTGGTACCTGACTGCCCACGTCAGTAGAAGGGGAGACAGCCTGAGGTGTGGGCAGGGTTTATGGGTTAGCTGGCTGCTCAGGGACTTGGAAAAAACAAGGTTGGAAAACTGGTAACAAGGAGAGGGGTATGCGGCAGGACCTTTCAAAACACACTGTGTGAAGATACTCCTGCGCCATGTGCATCCGCCCCAGAGGCTCTCAGGAGCTAGGGCTGCAAGATGGCCCATCCTGT